>NC_139584.1:55000-95000 GCF_946808225.1 Silurus aristotelis
AGCCTTCTTTCACCTTAGAAATATTTCTAAGCTAAGAAATATGTTATCTATATCTGATGCAGAGAAGCTCGTCCATGCGTTTATGACCTCTAGAATAGACTACTGTAATGCATTACTAGGTGGATGTCCTGCATCATTAATAAACAAGCTTCAGTTAGTTCAGAATGCAGCAGCAAGAGTTCTTACTAGGTCAAGAAAATACGATCATATAACCCCAATCTTATCGTCCCTACATTGGCTTCCTATTAAGTTTCGAATAGACTACAAACTACTGCTACTCACTTATAAAGCACTAAATGGTTTGGCTCCCATGTATCTATCCAGTCTCTTAACACGCTACAATCCGTCACGCTCCCTGAGATCTCAAAACTCTGGGCTTCTAGTAGTTCCTAGAATAGCAAAGTCCACTAAAGGTGGTAGAGCATTTTCACATTTAGCTCCTAAACTCTGGAATAGTCTTCCTGACAGTGTTCGGGGTTCAGATACACTCTCCCAGTTTAAGTGTAGATTAAAAACATATCTTTTTAGCAAAGCCTACACATAACACACATCACACACATCACATCATAACCTTGTGCTCCAGAACATCTGATCACATGCACATTATCAACTTGTGCTGTTAATATCATGAACAGCAGCTACGCTAATTCCTCTCCACTGCTTCTCTTTCTCTCCCCATCCCGAGGCATCCTGAGGTTTGGCCAGCTCCAGTCACGTCTCACCTCGGGAAGATTATGGACCTATGGATGATCATGGAGAAGTAGATGCCGAGTGTTTAAAGGCCCTGGCATGGAGAAGCTGATGCTGGATCTATGATGATCACAAATTGTTCTGTATTGTTGAAAGATTTATGACCAAACTTTTGATGTCACCCATATGAGGATGGGTTCCCCTTTGAGTCTGGTTCCTCTCAAGGTTTCTTCCTCATATCATCTAAGGGAGTTTTTCCTTGCCACTGTCGCCACGGCTGCTCATCAGGGACAAACGCACACCATTCACCTTCACTGTTGTTTTCTGTAAAGCTGCTTTGAGACAATGTCTGTTGTGAAAAGCGCTATACAAATAAACTTGACTTGACTTGACTTGACACACACACACTGTCTCTCTCTCTCTCCCTCACACACACACACACACACACACACACACACACACACACACACACACACACACACACACACACACACACACACACACACACATTCCCTTTCTCTCTCTCTCTCTCTCTAACACACACACACACACACACACACACACACACACACACACACACACACACACACACACACACACACACACACACCCTTTCTCTCTCTCTCTCCCTCTCTCTCACACACACACACACACACACACACACACACACACACACACACACACACACACACACACACACACATCCCCTTCGGTTACATTGTGTTATTTGTACATTGACCCAAAAAAGCTTCACAAAAATAAATAAATTATATCAATTTTAAATAATAATTGATTCCCTATAAGTTTATTCCTAATGAGCGAGTCAGTAAACTCCCTTAGATGTTATAAGGAAGAAGTCATGAAAGGAACCAGATTAAGAAGAGAACAGCACCTCATCTTGGGGACAGTAAACCTCCATTAACTATAATTATATCATTATTGAGGCTTGGGGACCCCTGGTGGTCAAGTGGTTATGATGCGGCCCGGGTTCGAGAAAAGTAGGCAGGAGTACAAGGAGATGCTCCTCATATAAGGAGCTGTAGGAGAAGCTGGACACTAAGGAAGAAGAAAAAGGATTTGTAGCGATTGTTCAGGCAGAGGGACCGAGCTGGGAAGGATGTGCTGCAAGTTAGAGCAGTAAAGGATGGAGATGGAAATTGACTAGTCGTGTTGACTAGTGAGGAGAGTGTGTTGAGAAGATGGAGGGAGTATTTTGAGCAGCTGATGAATGAGGAAAATGAGAGAGAGAGAAGGTTGGATGGTGTGGAGATGGTGAAGCAGGAAGTGGATAGGATCAGTAAGGAGAAAGTGAGAGCAGCGATTAAGAGGATGAAGAATGGAAAGTCGGTTGGACCAGATGACATTCCGGTAGGAGCATGGAGATGTTTAGGACAGATGCAGTGGAGTTTTTAACCAGATTGTTCAACAAGATTGTGGAAGGTGAGAAGATGCCTGAGGAATGGAGAAAGAGTGTGTTGGTACTGATCTTTAAGAATAAGGGAGATGTGCAGACCTGCAGTAACTACAGGGGAATTAAGTTGATCAGTCACACCATGAAGTTCTGGGAAAGAGTAGTGGAAGCCAGGCTGAGAGAAGAGGTGACCATCTGTGAGCAACAGTATGGTTTCATGCCGAGGAAGAGCACCACAGACGCATTATTTGCTTTGAGGATGTTGATGGAGAAGTATAGAGAAGGTCAGAAGGAGCTGCATTGTGTGTTTGTGGATTTAGAGAAAGCGTACGACAGGGTGGAGAGAGGAGTTGTGGTATTGTATGAGGAAGTCTGGTGTGTCAGAGAAGTATGTGAGGGTGGTGCAGGACATGTATGAGGACAGTGTGATGGCAGTGAAGTGTGCAGTAGGAACGACAGACTGGTTCAAGGTGGAGGTTGGACTGCATCAAAGATCGGCTCTGAGCCCTTTCCTGTTTGCAGTAGTGATGGACAGGTTGAAGAACGAGGTCAGACAGGAGTCTCCGTGGACTTTGATGTTTGTGGATGATATTGTGATTTGTGGTGAGAGTAGGGAGCAGGTGGAGAAGAGCCTGGAGAGGTGGAGATATGTGCTGGAGAGAAGGGGAATGAAAGTCAGCAGGAGTAAGACAGAGTACATGTGTGTGAATGAGAGGGAGGGCAGTGGAGGGGTGCGGTTGCAGGGAGAAGAGGTGGAGAAGATGGAGGAGTTCAGGTACCTGGGGTCAACAGTGCAAAGTAATGGAGAGTGTGTTAGAGAAGTAAAGAAAAGAGTGCAGGCAGGGTGGAGTGGGTGGAGAAGAGTGATAGCAGGAGTTACATGGGATATATCAGTAGGAGAATGCTGAGGATGGAGACACCAGGAAGGAGGAAAAGAGGAAGATCAAGAAGGAGGTTTATGGATGTGGTGAGAGAAGACATGCAGGTAGTTGGTGTGAAAGAGGCAGATGTAGAGGACAGAGGGTAATGGGAGAAAGAGAGTGTGTGTAAGGGAGAGAGAGAGAGAGAGAGAGAGAGAGAGAGAGAGAGAGAGAGAGATGTGAGGTTAACGTCAACATGTTTGCTGATACCGAATGATAGATAATACTTTTAAATCAAAGCTTTAAATCTGAGACGAACTTGTCAGTTGAGCTCTTCCTCAGAGATAATGTGATGGTCCAGAGCCTTTAGACTGAACAAGCTGTTAATGACACGGTGTGTGTAGTTTCTTGTCCCATTGATTTCTTGGCTTCTGTGTTAAAGTGTTAGTGTGTTAAAGAGACAAAGAAACACTCAGACATGAAACATCACTCATTACTAAAATCTCATTCTCAGGTAAAAACAGCAGCCACAAATCTTTCAGTTTTTTCAGAACGAATCTTCAGGTATTTAAGTGATCTGAAACACACACACACACACACACGCACACACACACACACACACACACACACACACACACACACACACACACACACAAACACACAAGCAAAACTTTATAAAAGTCATAAAGATGAATGTTTATGTTTGATGTTAAATGATAGAGACGTTATTTAAAATAGATTTTTTGCACTTTTCTAGCTCATCCTTTCTAAACCTTTAAACATAACTGTGTGTAACGACTAATAATAATAATAATAATAATAATAATAATAATAATAATAATAATAATAATAATAATCCTCATCATCATCATCATCATCATCATTATATATTTATTTCCATGAATAATTGTCTGTAATCAAACATTTTTCAATTGTATACATTTTTGTATAAATTTTAATTGTATTATTTGGTTATAAATAACACAACAAACATTTAAATGTACATGAATGAATGAATCATCATAAAATTATATATATATAAAAAAAAGCCAGAGATTTTATAGATTATTTACCCGGAAGTGGCGTCAGAAACTTTGCAGCGACATTTGTGTTTGCGTGCTGTTAACCCCGCCCCTGACTACTGATTGGCTAGTACAGCTGTTTAGTGTTTTATGATTGGCTACTTCACGTCCACGTTTCACCAATCGGAATCAGATCTTCAGAATAGCGGTGGTAAAACAAAAACCCGTGGACGTCAGCAGAGCGTTTTCTTTTTCCGCGGATTAAATCAATTTCAGATTATTAGATTAAATTATTAGAACAGATCAATAAATGATCTAACAGATGATCAACAAGTTAACCACATAGACATCTTTTTAAACCGGATTCTGATTGATAATTAGTGAGAGAGAAAAATCTCACAATGACGGAAAAAATTAAAAACACAAAACTGAAACAATCCACCAACAAAAAGCTGAAAGAATACAACACACTCAGGGGTAATTATTATTATTATTATTATTATTATTATTATTATTATTATTATTATTATTATTATTATCATCTATTTTACTTACCGCGTTAATATCTTTATGTAAAACAGAGAAACTGTACAGATGTTCACTTCCTGGTACAGGCAGGTTTTAGTGTGTCTGTGTGTGTGTGTGTGTGTGTGTATTTCAGGTGCTGAGGTGAAACCAGGTGGGTTTTGGGACTTGGTGGTGATCACAGCAGTAGATGAAGATCAGAGACGTTGGTATGAAGTTCAGCTGCAGGAGAAGATTCTCAGGCGCGAGCTTCCACTCACTGGGTACCGTGTGGTCGCAGATCCTCCAGGCTACAAGATCGGCAAGTACAGAAGCAGAAAATCACCTGAAATAATAATTATAATATAATTCATTCATTCATTTTCTCCCGCTTATCCGTAATCCGGGTCGCGGGGGCAGCAGTCTAAGCAGACCCCCGCCTTCGACTGCTGCCTAATCCTCACAGCACCGTCCCTTACGGTCCCTCCTGCAGGTGGTGAGCCCACGGGAAGGCGGCCCCACGTCACTCCGACGTCACGGACCTTGATATTTCCCTCGTAAGGGACCCCTGGAGCATAGAGGGTTAAGGGCCTTGCTCAAGGGCCCAAGAGTGGCAGCTTGGCTATACCGGGGCTCGAACCCCAGACCTTCCGATCGGCAACCCAGCACCTTAACCGCTGGAGCCACCACTCCCCCCTTATAATATAATTATATATTCTAAATATAACGTGTGTGTGTGTGTGTGTGTGTGTGTGTGTGTGTGTGTGTTTTGTGTTTTCAGGTAACGGAGGCTCGACACTACATGTTCTCCAGATCCTGAGTGATGAGTATGGAGATACCTTATCCAGGTTCAGAGTACTCCTCATCCACGCTGGTGATCTCACACACCTTCCTCAATCACCTTGATGTTATTCTGATAATATGATGTTCCTCAGATTGGTGGAATTAATCAGTTAATTAAAAGCCTATTAACAGTCTGGAGGATTATTGTTAGCATGGCGTGCTTTACGTGTGTAGCTCCTCCTACTGGGGCGTGTCCTCAGGTGATGTGTAAATTCTTGAGGTGATTCTGTAAAACGATTTCTCTGTAAACATGTACAGAAGCTAAAGAAGTCCAAGGAGGCCATGCATTACAATATATTTTTTTCCTTTCTTGTTTTCTCATGATCACAACTTAATTTTTTCCACAAGTTCGCTGCCAAAAAAGGTCATGGTTATTATCCATTCTGCTGTGATGATGCTTCCTCTAGAACATGCTCATATTCTAAATACACACAAAAACAAAGTACTGATTATGAGAAATGTTTTAGATGCAGCATCATGGATAACTTCTGTACATAAGCAGAAGGTCCAAAGAAAAACATTTTTGCTCAGAATCACAGTGAGGGGGCGTGGCTTATGGTATGACAGTGGAGGTGGTGAATTTTAATATTTATATACAATTTTAATAAGTTGTCTCTACAGCACCCCCGTGTGCCGGTTTATGTGATTGCTTGTAGTACTTGTTTCTGCTTTAGCCATAAAGCCATTAGCCAACAAACCTGGATTTAATCACTGTTAGATAATATTAATACTAATGATAATAATTATTATTATTAATGTTTTTTTAAATATTAGTTTATAATTATTTTATTCCAGTAAATTGTCACTGATGTCATCACAGACCCCACTCTGAGAACCAAGGGATCTGATTATTTCAACTGTAAATCAAAATCAGAGAAAATATGACACTGCTCATATACTGTGTGTGTGTGTTTGTGTTTGTGTGCATGCGTGTGTGTGTTTGTGTGCATGCGTGTGTGTGTTTGTGTGCATGCGTGTGTGTGTGTGTGTGTGTGTGTGTGTGTGTGTGCGCGCGTGCATGTGAGTGTGCGCGCATGTGCAGGTGGGTGGAGTCAGCGTTTACCCCACACCAGTGCCCTGGGAAAGATCTTCATGGCTGTTCCTCTAGGAGAACGTGTGTATCAGATGTTGGATTTAAAGCTGCTCATGTATGTGGACTTTCCTGCTCACATGAACCCTGGTGTATTGGTCACGTGTGCTGATGACGTGGAGCTCTACAGTGCCACTCAGAGTATTGAGTTTTATAAACCTGGCTTCACTGCCCTGGCACACCCCTCCCCCCTGTCCATCGGCCAATCACATGGTGTGTTTGTTCTGGAACCTGGAGATGAGCCACCTGTCCGCGATGTGGAATACAGAACCTGCCACCGGTTCCTGCACAAACCCAGTGTGGAAGTAATGCAGAGAAGCGCCGCTGTGTTCAGGAAGCAGGATGATGACGTGGTCTACACTGACAGCACATACTACATCAGTCATGGCACAGTGGAGACGCTGCTGGACCTCTACCGAGAAATTAGACCTCTGAGTTGTGAGATTGATGCCTACGGGGATTTTCTGCAGAGTTTAGGAAGCAGCGCTACGGCCGAGTACACCAACAACACTGAGAATGTTGTGAAGAAGGAGAAAGATCTGGTAGAAGTCAGAAAGAAGATCTTTCAGCATCTCAGAGGAACACCGCTGAATGTAATAATCCTCAACGAATCAAAATTTTACCACCTGGGCACCATGAATGAGTACCTGTTCCACCTTACTGTAGACATGTGTCTACGAGAAGAACTTTGTCTCCAGACCATCACCTTCAGTTCCTGTCCTCTGGATGTGTGTGAGAATAAAAACGTGTGTGTCATACAGAGCATAATCCATCGAAGTGTGCGAGTGTGTGAGGGCAGTGTGGTGGAGTTCTCCAGGTTAGAGCAAGGAGTCATGTTGGGCCAGAACTCCATTATCAGTAGTTGCTGGGTGGAAAGAAGTCTCTCCATCCCCTCCTTCACCTTCATGCACTCATTCGCTGTGTCTATGGATGGAAGGACACAGTTTGCCACTGTGGCATTTGGTGTTCAGGATGATCTGAAAAAGATTGTGCTCTGCTGTGAAGATGTGGGTAGTTTAGAAGTGTTTGGTGTTTCTTTTAGTGAGTGTGTGAGCCACTGGGGACTGAGTGTGAAGGACATCAGGTTCTCTGGAGGCCTGTGTGTGTATAACCTTTGGACCTGCTGCATGTTTCCTATATGTGAGGACATGAAGACCTCTTTCTCCACCACGCTGCAGATGGTCAAAGCAGCTCATGGAAATGGATTTATGAGTTTACACAAACACACACTGCTCTCATTGCAGGAGATCCTCCACAACAAAGACCTGGAGATCATGCTGGGGTTCAGAAACCATTTGCATGAGGAAATCCTGCAAGAATCACAAGATGCAGCACATCAGGAAAGAACCATTTCTGGGTGAAATTAACCCCTAATTCCAAATCCAGCTCAACGGAAAACATAAAATGTTTCTAAAAATAAAGCATTTATTTAATTTAAGCAAACGAGTGTGAAAGTGTGTCATGCTTCTGTTCACGTTGAAATCACCTTCTCACAGAGTTCTGATTTTTGTCTGACTGGAAGCTTGTTCACTGAAGAAATGCTTTTATTTCATCTATGTTGTAAAAATATGAATAATTATGTTTCTATTGTATTCTGTAAAAACTTTTTTTTTTTTATCAGCACACACACTTAAGAACATCACCGCCAGCATCCATTTGTCTTCTTTATCATTGATTCAGTCGCAGAGCAGCTCTACACAATCCAGATCTTTAAAATATATTTAGGTTTTATATTATAGATTAGTGGAGTGAGGTCATAGAGTTGAACAGACAAAACACACACACACACACACACACACACACACACACACACACACAGACACACACAGTATATGGTCTGATCCCACATTATATAACAAACTGCTGAAGAAGTTGATGCAGGCTCTGATCATTACACATAAATTTAGACACCATTGGGTTTGGGTTAACATCTCTGGATAGTTTTTCTGTCGAATCATGTGCAACAGTAAAAGACACTGGTGTGATTATTGACTCCATTCTTACCAGGATCTCCTTCTTTCACCTTAGAAATCTTGCTAAAATTAGAAATATGATGTCGTTACAGGATGCAGAAAAACTAGTAGATGTTTTTGTAACATCTAGATTAGACTACTGTAACGCTTTACTGTCTGGGTGTTGGAGTAAGTGCAGAAATAAGCTTCAGTTAGTTCCGAATGCAGCAGCAAGAGTCCTCACTAGATCTAGAACATATGATCACATCAGCCCTGTTTTAATCATCTACACTGCTCCCAATTACATCTCACACTGATTATAAAATACTACTACTGACGTATAAACATTTACATTACATTTGTGTAAAACATTTGAAGTTCTTTACCCCAACATAAAATATTCAGTGTCCAAAAGCAGGTCCAGTCAGTCAATTCCACTAATTATTATTTATAGACCCCCAGGGGCCCAAATAGAATTTGCAATTTCATCACAAATTTAGCTTCTTCTTTACACAAAGCATTAATTATTGGTGACTTTAATATTGATTTTGATAATCAGGAAAACTCCTTAAGAGCAGCTGTTGTGTTCATTCTAGATTCAGTAGAATTAATCAGAATGTTATAGGACCCACTCATAGTGGAGACACACTCTCGATTTGCTATTAACATTTGGATTAAAAATAATCCAAATGAATAATATATTATGAATTATATTTTTATGAATTCAAATAAATAAAAATTTAGTAATAATTCCACAGTCTGAAGTTATTTCAGATCATTATCTCATCTCTTTTAAAATCTGCCTCAGTCACTGCCTTAGTACCTCACCACGTTACCGTGTAAAACACATTCACGTCAACTACAGCGGCGTGTTTTATTAATAATCTTCCAGGATTTACGATATTAATTAGATCTCCGTCTGACCCTGAAAAGCTCGACTGGGCCACTGAATATCTAGAATCAACGTTCCGTTACACTCTAGATGATGGAGCTCCACTTAAGACCAAAATGATCAGGGAGAAAAATCAGCACAGTGGTATAATGATCATACACACACCTTAAAAAACCATTCGGAAATTAGAACGTAAATGACGTCAAACAAAATGAACAGTATTTCAAATAGCATAGAAGGAGAATCTCCTGAGTTCTAGAAAATCTCTTAGTGCTGCTGATCAGCATATTTCTCCACCCTCATAGAAAATAACAAGCAGAATCCTAGATTTTTATTCTGTACTGCAGCAAAATGAACAGGAAATAAAAGCACTGCCTCACATGCACACCATCAATAGGTAGTAATGATTTCAGCAACTTTTTCAATAATAAAGTTGAAAACATCAGGCAAGAAATCCAGATGATTAAAATAATTTTATAAATAACCCTGTAGACAGCAGTGTCATTATAACAGACCATCAATTACAAAGCTTCACTCCTATTCAAGAGAACGACTTCATTTCATTTATTTCCTCATCAAAATCATCACACTGATTATAAAATACTACTACTGACGTATAAAGCACTTAACGCTCTCACGCCGCAGTATCTGAGTGAACTTCTGTACCAGGATGATCCTCCACGCCTACTTAGATCAAAAGGTGCAGGCTATTTGTTGGTACCTCAAATAATGAAGACTCCAGCAGGGGGCAGATGTTTCTCTTATAAACCCCACAGTTATGGAACAACCTTCCAATCAGTGTTCGGGACTCAGACACAGTCTCAGTGTTCAAGTCGAGGCTGAACACATATTTATTTAGTGGAGTGTTTAGTCAGTAGGTGTTTGTGAGGTAAAGGAGCAGATCTGGAGGGATCATGGATATGGAGTGTTTGGTGAACTGGGATATTTGGATGCTGTCGTCTCCTCACTCTCACACGTTCACTCAGATTTGTTGATGGTGGTGTGGTGGGTCGTCTCTTATCCCAGAGATCCTCATGTCTGTGTTTCCTTCTGCTTCTCCCTTTTAGTTCTGCTGCCAGAGTGAATCTTACCAGAGTCCAAACTGCACAGTGACTTAACTTTCATACAACAATCAGGAGACTTAATAATCCATATCCTTCTCTTCCTGTCACCCTCTTCTCTCTCTCTCTCTCTCTCTCTCTCTCTCTCTCTCTCTCTCTCTCGTCTCTGTCTCTCTCTCTCTCTCTCTCTCTCTCTCTCTCTCTCTCTCTCTCTCTCTCTTTCGGTTGAGTTAAACATGTTCCTGAGGTTCCAGTGATCACTGTTCCTGCCCCTCTTCCCTCCGTGGATGTTCCCACTTCATCCAGGCCTGTCTCTGGATAGTGTTCTCTTCGATGTGCAGCTTGGGATGGTTTCTCATCAATGCCTTGGGTGGTTCCATGAAATTCTGGAGTAAGAACGGGAGCTTTGAGGATGGATTGGACTGTAGTTAATGTCAACAGTCTGCTACACTGACTCAGGACTACTTTTCGCTTCTGATCATCACCACTGTACCCAGCAACATCGTATATCTGCTATAAATGGACATTTGGTGCAACCCAGATGAGGATGAGGTTCTCTCCTGAGTCTGGTTCCTCTCAAGGTTTCTTCCTTATGCCATCTCGGGGAGTTTTTACTTGCCACAGTCGCCACCGGATTGCTTATTAGGGACAAACTTACTTATAAAGAACATATTCACTTTTATTCACCACATTATCTGTGTAAAGCTGCTTCGAGACAATGTTCATTGTTAAAAGCGCTATACAAATAAAAATGAATTGAATTGAATTGAATTGAATTAAATAAAGCACTTAACGCTCTAATGCCGCAGTATCTGAGTGAACTTCTGTACCAATATGAGCCTCCACGCCTAATTAGATCAAAAGGTGCAGGCTTTGTTGGTACCTCTAATAATGAAGATTACAGCAGGGGGCAGATGTTTCTCTTATAAACCCCACAGTGGATGTCACTATTTCCTCTTCGGACAATACTATGCCATCCTGCTCAGCTCAGGTTGTTGCTCTGCTTTTTTTGCTCCACTGAAGGCATTACTCTCCCTTCCGGCCTCACAGAGAGCTTTGCTCCCCTCTCTGATTTTGTGGAATCCTTCGCTCCCCCTGTGAGCCATCAGACTCTCACAGAACAAGGCCGGCTACCCAGGACCCCGGAATGAATTTTTAAGAGGTTTTGGGTGGTCTCTGTCAGGACTGTGCTCACAAACTACATTTCGAATCAGCCACTGTACCTCATGGTGCCATGTTACATGTCACACGTGAATCTCATTGTCTGTTAACGCTTGTATATAGACTCACTGTTTGATGCATTTCTTGTCTGTTTATCTCTCTATGGTATTTGTTCATGCTCATTTTTGTAACCTGGTACCAATTTTCAGGTTTTGCTCTTTGTTTTAGTTTTTTTATGTAAATTTTTAATTGTGTTTGTTTTGTATGTGTGCACTTTAATAAATATTTTTGCACTTGTATTCGCTTCCCTCGTATATTTCTCAAACCCAAATGTCTTCAGTGAACAAAGAACTGACCTTGCTTTTCCAATACTTACAGTGGTGAGCGCGCGCACACACACACACACACACACACACACACACACACACACACACACACACACACACACACACACACAGGTTCAGCTGTCACACATTCCTCCCAGAGCTGATGTTTATTTTTAGCAGTAAGTCAGCGATCCTCTGCTTTATCTTCTTGCCTGCATTGTGTTCAGTGACAAGCAGTGTTTATTCCTGCAGCATTGCAGTGGTCAGTGAGGAGAAGGTTTAGGGTTAGTGGTTATCACAACACCGTGATGGGAAATTATAAATCCAGACCAACACAGACATGTACAGGTAAAGATCAACCTGCTGTAAGCTGTTATTACAGTGTTTATTACAGTGTTTAATGTTTATTACATTGTTCAGTGTGTATTACCGTGTGTAGGGTTTATTACAGTTATTACAGTTATATTTAGTTTTTCCCAAAGCAGCTTTACAGAAAATAAATGTCTACAAGTAGCAGATTTCATTATCATGAATCAGTCTTTATAAGTTTATCCCCAATTAGTGAGCCTGTGGTGGCTGTGGTGGAGGAAAAACTCCCTGAGATGATATAAGGAGGAATCCTTGGAAGGAACCAGACTCAAAGAGGAATCTCATGCTCATCACCATTCATCATTTATCTTCATCTTCCTGGTTCTTGAATTTAACCCTCCACTATAAATACATGGATCTTTAGGCTGTTGATGTGGAACCATCTCCAGCTACACAGAGTGTCTCCAGCTGAAGAAAACTCCATTCAGTGGGCGTCAGGATGAATCAGGCAGATTTTAAGAAAAGAAAGACACAGGAACACTAGACACTGGTCCCCCAGGATAGAGAGAGAGAGAGAGAGAGAGAGAGAGAGAGAGAGAGAGAGAGAGAGAGAGAGAGAGAGAGGTAGTTAGTAGTCCTTAGTCTTAAGTTAGTAGAAGGCTGTAGTCTTCATTATTTAAGGTACCAACAAATAGCCTGCAACTTTTGCTCTAAGTAGGGGTGGAGTCAAGTCAAGTCAAGTCAAGTTTATTTGTATAGCGCTTTTCACAACAGACATTGTCTCAAAGCAGCTTTACAGAAATCAACAGTGAAGGTGTGCATTTGTCCCTGATGAGCAGCCGTGGCGACTGTGGTGAAGGAAAAACTCCCTTAGATGATATGAGGAAGAAACCTTGAGAGAAAACCAGACTCAAAGGGGAACCCATCCTCATATGGGTGACATCAAGAGTTTGATCATAAATCTTTCAACAATACAGAACACTGGAGAGTGAGAACTAACATGAGTACTGGAGTATAAGACTATAAGTAAATGTTTTTTTCTACAGTCTTTGGTATAAAAGTAGGAGCTACTGAGCTCAACATTTGTGATCATCACAGATCCAGCATCAGCTTCTCCATGCCAGAGCCTTTAAACACTCCAGGAGGTCCAATGTCAAAACTCCACACATGAAGTGGGATCCAAATGGCACTGGTACGTCTCTAGATGGTTCAGGATGTTTGCGAGTTCGGCATCTACTTCTTTAAAGGTCCGTAATCATCACGAGGTGGGCCGTGACTGGAGCTGGCCAAACCTCAGGAAGCCTCGGGATGGGGAGAGAAAGAGAAGCAGTGGAGAGGAATTAGCGTAGCTGCTGTTCATGATATTAACAGCACAAGTTGATAATGTGCATGTGATCAGATGTTCTGGAGCACAAGGTTATGATGTGATGTGTGTGATGTGTGTTATGTGTAGGCTTTGCTAAAAAGATATGTTTTTAATCTACACTTAAACTGGGAGAGTGTATCTGAACCCCGAACACTGTCAGGAAGACTATTCCAGAGTTTAGGAGCTAAATGTGAGAATGTTCTACCACCTTTAGTGGACTTTGCTATTCTAGGAACTACTAGAAGCCCAGAGTTTTAAGATCTCAGGGAGCGTGACAGATTGTAGTGTGTTAAAAGACTGGAGATACATGGAGATAAAACATTTAGTGCTTTATAAGTGAGTAGCAGTAGTTTTAGTCTATTCGAACATTAACAGGAAGCCAGTGTAGGGACGATAAGATTGAGGTTATGTGATCATATTTTCTTGACCTAGTAAGAACTCTTGCTGCCGCATTCTGAACTAACTGAAGCTTGGGTGGAGGATCATCCTGGTACAGAAGTTCACTCAGATACTGCGGCGTGAGAGCGTTAAGTGCTTTATACGTCAGTAGTAGTATTTTATAATCAGTGTGAGATGGAATTGGGAGCAGTGTAGATGATTAAAACAGGGCTGATGTGATCATATTTTCTAGATCTAGTGAGGACTCTTGCTGCTGCATTCTGAACTAACTGAAGCTTATTTCTGCACTTACTCCAACACCCAGACAGTAAAGCGTTACAGTAGTCTAATCTAGATGTTACAAAAACATCTACTAGTTTTTCTGCATCCTGTAACGACATCATATTTCTAATTTTAGCAATATTTCTAAGGTGAAAGAAGGAGATCCTGGTGATATTATTCACGTGAGACTCAAAGGAAAGACTCGAGTCAATAATCACACCGAGGTCTTTGACTGCTGTACACACTGAAACAGAAACACCATCCAGAGATGCTACAGGAATCAGAAAGTTTACTTCTAGCTGCATGTGGTCCTAGTAAAAGTACTTCTGTCTTATCTGAGTTGAGCAGAAGGAAGTTATCAAGCATCCACTGTCTAATGTCCTTTACACACTCCTCAACATTGTTAAGCTGATCTCTCTCATCTGGCTTTGCTGAAATATACAGCTGTGGATCATCAGCATAGCAATGGACGTGAATACCATGTTTATGTATAATTTCAACCAGAGGCAGCAGATATAAAGAGAAAAGCAGTGGGCCTAAGACAGATCCCTGTGGAACACCAAACTTTACCTCAGAGAGTGTGGAGAACTCACCATTTACATCAACAAACTGATAGCAATCAGTCAAATAAGACCTCAGCAAAGAGAGAGCTGTTCCCTTTATTCCAACAACGTTCTCCAGTCCAGCAAGCAGGAGATGATGATCAGTGGTGTGAAAAGCTGCACTGAGGTCGAGCAAAACAAGTACAGAGACAAAACCCTGATCAGAGGCCAATAACAGGTCATTTAGCACCTTAACTAGCGCCGTCTCTGTGCTATGATGAGGCCGAAATCCTGACTGATACATTTCATAAATGTTGTTCCTCAGTAGATGTGAGCAGAACTGCTGTTCTACAACCTTTTCTAGAATCTTGGAGATAAAGAGGAGGTTTGATATTGGACTGTAGTTGGACAGCTGACAGGGTGAAGGTCAGGTTTCTTAATTAGGGGGTTGATACTGCAGTTTGAGGGATTTAGGTACAAAACCAGTGCTAATGGAAGAGTTTATTATTTTAAAACAGGTTCAATTCCCTCTGGAATGATCTGTTTGAGGAAACTTGTAGGTGAGGGATCGAGATGCAGGTTGATGATTTTGATGAGGAAATTAATGAAACGAAGTCGTTCTCTTGAATAGGAGTAAAACTTTGTAATTGATGGTCTGTTATAATGACACTGCTGTCTACAGAGTTATTTATAAAATAGTTTGGATTTATTTTAATCGTCTGGATTTTTTACTTTATTACTAAAAAAATTGATGAAATCATTACTACCTATTGATGGTGTGCATGTGAGTGCAGTGCTTTTATTTCCTGTTCATTTCACACTCTCAACACCATCCCACTCAACACCTGCACTCTCAACACCGTCACTCTTGATACAATCACACTCAACACGTCACTCTAAAAACCTTCACACTCAACACCATCACACTCAACACCAACACACTTAACACCATCACTCTCAATACCATTACACTCAATATCATCACATTCAACACCATCACACTCTACGCCGTCACTCTCAAACCGTCACACTCAAAACCATTAATCTCAATACCATTAATCTCAATACCATCACACTCAACACTGTCACTCTCAATAATATCAGTCTCAACACCTTCACACTCAACACCATCTCTCTCAATACCATCACACTCAATACCATTACACTCAATACCATCACATTCAACACCATCAACACTCAACACCATCACTTTCAATACCACAACACTCAACACCGTCACTTTCAACACCGTCACACTTTACACCAGTAATCTCAATACCAATACACTCAACACTATAAATCTCAATACCAATACACTCAACACTGTCACTCTGAACACCATCATTCTCAACACTGTCACTCTCAATACCTTCAGTCTCAATACCATCACACCCAACACCATTACACTCAACATTATTACACTCAACACCATTAAACTCACTACACACAGAGATAAATGCTGAATTATTAATAATAATTGGTAATACGTGATTTTATGATATTACGTGTTTTTTTAAATAGAAACTGTAAAAATCATCAGCATTGTAATGTTATGTAATGTGATTATTATGTGTGTGTGTGTGTGTGTGTGTGTGTGTGTGTGTGTGTGTGTGTGTGTGTGTGTGTGCGCTACAGATGAATGGAAGAAGAAAGTGAATGAGTCGTATTCTGTGATTGTAGAGAAGTTGGATGATGATCTGAGGATTAAAGATGAAGAATATTCGGAACTTAAACATGTGTTCAGGTCAGAAACATTTCAGAATTTCTACAGATTTAACATGAGGTACAGTGTGAAGGTTCATCTATTATGCCATCTCTGTGTTGTGTCGTGTTGTGATGTGATGAGATGTGATTTGACGTGGCATTTCATGATGTGATGGGTCGTGATGTGATGCGATGCGATGTGACTTGGCATGTCGTGGCGTGATGCGATGTGATGTGACGTGGCGTGAAGTGGCGTGGCGTGATGTGACTTGGCATGTCGTGGCGTGATGCGATGTGATGTGACGTGGCGTGTCGTGGCGTGATGCGATGTGATGTGACGTGGCGTGTCGTGACTGGACAGGACGTTACGTGATGTGACGTGTCGTGTCTGTGTTCAGTTCAGATGAAGCTTTTAACAAAGTGAATTTACATTACCGCTCGGAGGCAGGACTGTCTCTGCTCCACCTGTGCTGCATCTGCTCAGGTAACATCACAATTACAAACACAAACACAACCATGACATACACTACACACACAAACAAACAGCAAATACATGCAACACAACACACATGCAACACACTATAAAAACACAACACATTCAACACACCCTAATATATTTTGTGAAGTTTACACTCTATAGTAATGTAGACTGATAAGCAGAGAGGTTCATGCTGCTGGAGAAGATTTGGAGTAAACACATCTAAAGAACATGGTGAAGTGTGGAATCACAGCCAAGTCTCTGATTCACTGCAGGGAATAAAAACCAGATCCGCAACCTGATGCTGAAGGGACTGAGAGCCTCCAGACTGAGTCGCAACGGCTTTACCGCCCTGCACCTCGCTGCTTACACAGTACATACACACACACACACACACACACACACACACACACACACACACACACACACACACACACACACAATGCAAACATTTACTTCGTCTCCCTTCAGGACAGTGCTGAATTGGCCACAGCCTTGTTACATGGAGGTGCAGATGTTCAGCAGGTTGGTTATGGAGCACTTACAGCTCTGCACATCGCCACTATGGCAGGACATCACGAGGTGGGCGGAGCCAAAAACAATACTATTTCCTTTACATTTCCATTACTAGGACACAACATCCATCACATCAGCAGTGTCTATCTATCTATCTATCTATCTATCTATCTATCTATCTATCTATCTATCTATCTATCTATCTATCTATCTATCTATCTATCTATCTATCTATCTATCTATCTATCTATCTATCTATCTATCTAGTGTGTGTGTGTGTGTGTGTGTGTGTGTGTGTGTGTGTGTGTGTGTGTGTATGTGTGTGTGTTTTGAAGGCAGTGGATGTTCTCCTGCAGCATGGGGCTTATGTTAATGTTCAGGATGCTGTGTTCTTCACACCTCTGCACATCGCAGCTTTCTATGGCCATGAGCAGGTTCCTGTCACACACACATACACACACACACACACACACACACACACACACACACACACACACACACACACACACACACACACACACACACACACACGATATTTCTGCCATGATTTCTATCTGGTATCATAATCCATTGGAAGTTTTGTGTGTGTGTGTGTTTGTGTTCGTCCCGCTGGGTGTGAGCAGGTGTGTAAGCTGTTGCTGAAATTCGGAGCAGATGTGAATGCTAGTGGAGAGGTTGGAGATCGTCCCCTTCACCTGGCTGCTGCGAAAGGTTTCCTCAGCGTGATCCGGCTGCTGATGGAGGATGGAGGGAAAGTGGACGGTATGAGACACTACTCACATTTATCACATTGAGTACGTGGTCCTGTGTTGATAATAATAATGAGTAATTCATATGATGATGATTTTATTATAACTGTATGGATGAGTGATGATTCCATATGACGCAGATGAGAATAGGGTTTGTTCTGAGTCTGGTTCTTTTCAAGGTTTCTTCCTCATATCATCTAAGGGAGTTCTTGTGTGTGTACAATGTGCTTTGTAATAAGTGATATATAATATCATATTATATAAATAATAATTGATGATTAAAAATGGAGTAGTCAATCGGGACATTCGGGTGATGGGTAACAGCGAGAGGATGTTCTTTAATGAATAATAACATTCAGTGCTAGAACTCATTCAGAAATGTAATACAGATAAGTCTCCAGCTGTGCTTTGTGTTTCCCCCTGCAGTAAATGCTCAGGATAATGAGAATCACGTGCCACTGCATTTCTGTGCACGATTCGGCCACCACGAGCCTGTGCGTTTCCTGCTGCAGGGAAACTTTAATGTGCAGCCACATTCAATCAACATCTATGGAGACACACCACTGCATCTGTAAGTCATACAGCTGGACATCAATCATTCTGGTTCTCAATGCTGAGGTTCTACATACTGCAATGGGTAACAGGGTTCTCATGCACCTGAACACACACATAATTACACTTTAACTCAAAATTATATTCAGGATAAAGTTAAGATTTTAAGGTTAAAAAAAGAACTGATAAAGAGAGCTGCTGGTGAAGATGTGTGTGTGTGTGTGTGTGTGTGTGTGTGTGTGTGTGTGTGTGTGTGTGTGTGTGTGTGTGTGTGTGTGTGAGATGAACAGGGCGTGTTATAATGGGAAGTTTGAGGTGGTGAAGGAGTTGGTGCAGCTTACAGGAACAGAAAGTCTGTCCAAAGAGAACATCTTCAGTGAGACGGCATTTCACAGGCAATGAAAATAAATCAATCAATCTAAAAAGGCGCAGGAGAGAAAAAAGAGGTCTGTCTCTGATCTGTGCTTTTTCTCTGCAGTTCCTGTACATATGGTAAAGACCTGGACATGGTCAAGTTCCTCATCAGCCAGAATGCAGTCAGCATTAATCACCAGGGCCGAGATGGACACACGGGTACAATATGCATAAACATACTGTAGTGTGTTTTATGCTGGTGTGAAAAACTTCACAGTAAAGTGTGAAGTAAAAACCCCTTAAAAATTTAATTAAGAGATAAATATAAATATAAATCAGATCAATATTTGGTGTTACCTTGTTTCCTGCAAACAGCATCACTCCTTCCAAGTACACTTGCACAATCACTCAGCAGGTAGGTTTTTCCAAACATTTTTGAGATCTTCTGTGAGTGTAGGCTCCTCAAATCCCAATGTCTCTTCATGTAATCACAGAGATGTTGAGATCAGGACTCTGTGAAGGCCAAAACGATCACTTCCAGAACTCCTTGTTTTTCTTCTCTAATATAGTTTTACATTTACATTTATGGCATTTGAGAAAAGCTCTTATACAGAGCAACTTGCATTTATTTCATTCAAACATTTGGTTAGCTATGGGGTTAAGGGCCGTGCTCAGGGGACCAGGAGTGGCAGCTTTGTATGGCTGGGATTTGAACTCATGACCTTTGGAACCAAAGTTCAATGCAATAACCTTCTAGATCTAATGATATTGTCATTAAGACAATGCATGTTTGGGGTCGTTGTCCTGCTGCAGAATAAATCTGGGGCAAATCAGTTTCCTCCCTGATGGTACTGCATGATGGAGTATCTGCCTGTATTTCTCACCATTGAGGACACCATTAATCCTGACCACTTCTCCAACTCCATCTGCAGTAATGTAGCTCCAAACCTACAGAAACCTCCACCATGCTTCACTGTTGCCTGCAGACACTCATTAGTGCCTCCTTCTTTGAGTATAGTTGAGACACTGAGCCTTGATTCTAGGTTGGAGGTTTGGATTTTTGGCTGTAGTTCTTTCATGAAGATCACTTCTAGCCAGACTTCTCCAGACAGTAGATGGGTGTATCTGGGTCCCACTGGTTTCCTTCAGTTTTTTGCTGATGGCTCTGCTGGACATCTTTTGATATTAAAGGAAAGTAAGCATGATGTGTCTTTCATCTGCTGTATTAATGTTCCTTGGCTGACCACTGTGTCTACACTGCTCAACATCACTCATTTCCTTGTGCTGATTTAAAATCTTTTTTGATGGTAGCTGTGATCTTTTTTGGACCCACAGAGCCCTGATCTAAATTTTATTGAGTCTGTCTGCAATCACACGAAGAGACAGAAGCATTTGAGGAGCATAAATCTACAGAAGATCTGTGGTTAGTTTTCCAAGATGTCTGGAACAACCAACCTGCCAAATGCCTTCAAAAACTGTGTGCAAAATTAGAAGGATAGATGTGGACAACATGTGTCACACAAAATAGTGATTTGATTTTGATTTAACTTCTGTTCATTTACTTCACATTTTCTTATTTGATAAAAATACATTAACACTTTCACTCAATTTACAACATTTATTATTCCACTTAATTTTTGTACAGTACTGTATATACATCTGCACATATAAACAATATTGTCAGGGGGCGAATGAACGGAGGCGAAAGCCAGAGTAGAAATCACCGAAAGTTTGAGTGAAGCGAAACACACGAATACATGCACGGCTGTCCGGTATAAGGTCGAAGTGAGAGATCCGTGGTACGCCCTGGAGGGTCAAGGTCCACATAGTCCAAGTACAAACGCACGGAGAGATAGGGGTAATCCGGGGTGCGCTTTGGGGAGAAAGCGTGGAGTCCGAGAGGAAGGGAACGTATAGGGATATGCAGACCAACAACACATACACAAATACCAACAAACGCATACAATAAGGGACAGAGAGTGAGTGAGGGGTTTATGTGGGAGCCGGGGATGAGTGTTTAACGAGTCCCAGGTGTGTGTGATTGAACCTGGGAGCTTCAGAGAAAGCGGAGCATGACAGCCGCCGAAGGGGGCGTGGCAGGTGGATTCCTGACAAATATACATATCTGCACACATGGTAGACCCATCTGCACATAAACAATATACACATCCACACATGAACAATATACACATCTGCATAAACAATATACACATCCACACATATATTAATGTATAAGTTAATTAAACTGTTACTGTAAATGTAGGTGTATTTAGAATACAGAATTCATGCTGATGTATCTGGTTTCTTGATTCTGATAGGTTTACACAGTGCCTGTTTCCATGGACACATCCGCCTCGTTCAGTTCTTATTAGACAGTGGAGCAGACATGAACTTGGTGGCGTGTGATCCGAGTCGCTCCAGTGGAGAGAAAGATGAACAGACCTGTCTGATGTGGGCTTACGAGAAAGGTGTAGTACACAACACTAAAAGCACTACTACACTTCAGTAAGTACACTTCATTTTAAGCTCTACGACACAGGGCACTACGACACAGGGCACTACGACACAGGGCACTACGACACAGGGCACTACGACACAGGGCACTACGACACAGGGCACTACCCTTTGGTTAAAAGGTATTAGAAATAAAAAGGAACCGACTACGTCACCTGGGTTATTTATTCACCCAGGAAAATAAATGGAACGCAAAAGAAAAATTAAACCCAAAAAGTTACAAAAATATGAAGGACCCTGCTGGTTCGGATGGGGTTAAGACAGAGACGTGACTTTCCAAAAATAGTACAAGTTTATTTCACAGAAAATGCTTACAAATATTTTAAAATACCGTTTACAGCTTACCAGTTATTTACCCACAATTGGAGAGACTAGATTAATTCCACTTTTTAAACAGAAGGGACAAAACACCCAGCAAATCAGTGCATAATTCTTAAACAATGAAACAAAAAAAATAAACCAAAAACAAAGCCAACACACAAACATACTCTCCCCTTCTGTTTAAGTCTCAAATCACAGCTCATCAGATAATTACATGTGGAAATAATTACATAAATGGCAATCTATAAAACAGCTTGTAGAAATATCTATAAAACAGCAGCTAGCACTCTTTGGCCGCACCTGAAACAAACAAACAAACAAACAAAACACTTCAAAAAAAGGGTTCCCTCTCCCATAAATAACCCACACTAAAGTTGCTTACCTCATAAACGGGGTTAAACTATTGTCACTATATGCTACCTGCGTTCATGTGCACATCCCTACAAACACACATTCAGACCATGATCAGCAACTAATAAAGTCAAATAAAACAACCATCTCACCAGGGGACCGCAACAGGAAAGTATACGCAAAAATACCTTTTCTAGCCACACAGCCTACAGATAGGAAAGGTATCAAAGAACCAAACTCAACAGTGCTTTTTATAAAGCCAAGAACATGCTGAACTAATTACGTGGCACAGGTGTGCTCAATGTCAAAGCGCAACTCTGCAGCAGTGGGCGTGTCTTCGGATTTAAAATTAACCCATTATGTATGCCTGTCTATTTGTCTTTATATTAAAAGCCATTCAACCGGTCACACACAGATCACTAATACACATCACTGATACACAGGGCAATAATACACCGATCACTAATATTTAGATCACTGATACTCAGAGCACTAATACACAGGGCACTAATACACAGAGCACTAATACACAGTGCACTAATACACAGGGCACTAATACACAGTGCACTAATACACAGAGCACTAATACACAGTGCACTAATACACAGTGCACTAATACACAGAGCACTAATACACAGGGCACTAATACACAGTGCACTAATACACAGAGCACTAATACACAGTGCACTAATACACAGGGCACTAATACACAGAGCACTAATACACAGGGCACTAATACACAGGGCACTAATACACAGAGCACTAATACACAGGGCACTAATACACAGTGCACTAATACACAGTGCACTAATACACAGTGCACTAATACACAGAGCACTAATACTCAGTGCACTAATACACAGGGCACTAATACACAGGGCACTAATACACAGGGCACTAATACTCAGTGCACTAATACACAGTGCACTAATACACAGGGCACTAATACACAGAGCACTAATACACAGTGTACTAATGCACAGGGCACTAATACACAGGGCACTAATACACAGAGCACTAATACTCAGTGCACTAATGCACAGGGCACTAATGCACAGGGCACTAATACACAGTGCACTAATACACAGGGCACTAATACACAGGGCACTAATACACAGGGCACTAATACTCAGTGCACTAATACACAGGGCACTTATACACAGAGCACTAATACACAGTGCACTAATACACAGGGCACTAATACACAGGGCACTAATACACAGAGCACTAATACTCAGTGCACTAATGCACAGGGCACTAATGCACAGGGCACTAATACACAGAGCACTAATACACAGTGCACTTATACACAGGGCACTAATACTCAGTGCACTAATGCATAGGGCACTAATGCACAGTGCACTAATGCACAGGGCACTAATGCACAGGGCACTAATACTCAGTGCACTAATACACAGTGCACTAATGCACAGGGCACTAATGCACAGGGCACTAATACACAGTGCACTAATACACAGAGCACTAATACACAGGGCACTAATACACAGAGCACTAATACACAGTGCACTAATACACAGGGCACTAATACACAGAGCACTAATACACAGAGCACTAATACACAGTGCACTAATACACAGGGCACTAATACACAGAGCACTAATACACAGTGCACTAATACACAGGGCACTAATGCACAGGGCACTAATGCACAGGGCACTAATACACAGTGCACTAATACACAGGGCACTAATACACAGTGCACTAATACACAGAGCACTAATACACAGTGCACTAATACACAGTGCACTAATACACAGGGCACTAATACACAGGGCACTAATACACAGGGCACTAATACACAGTGCACTAATACACAGAGCACTAATACACAGTGCACTAATACACAGTGCACTAATACACAGGGCACTAATACACAGGGCACTAATACACAGAGCACTAATACACAGGGCACTAATACACAGGGCACTAATACACAGGGCACTAATACACAGTGCACTAATACACAGAGCACTAATACACAGTGCACTAATACACAGTGCACTAATACACAGAGCACTAATACTCAGTGCACTAATACACAGGGCACTAATACACAGGGCACTAATACACAGAGCACTAATACTCAGTGCACTAATACACAGTGCACTAATACACAGGGCACTAATACACAGGGCACTAATACACAGGGCACTAATACTCAGTGCACTAATACACAGGGCACTAATACACAGAGCACTAATACACAGTGTACTAATACACAGGGCACTAATACACAGGGCACTAATACACAGAGCACTAATACTCAGTGCACTAATGCACAGGGCACTAATGCACAGGGCACTAATACACAGAGCACTAATACACAGTGCACTAATACACAGTGCACTAATACACAGTGCACTAATACACAGAGCACTAATACTCAGTGCACTAATACACAGGGTACTAATACATAGGGCACTAATACACAGAGCACTAATACTCAGTGCACTAATACACAGTGCACTAATACACAGGGCACTAATACACAGGGCACTAATACTCAGTGCACTAATACACAGTGCACTAATACACAGAGCACTAATACACAGAGCACTAATACACAGTGCACTAATACACAGTGCACTAATACACAGGGCACTAATACACAGAGCACTAATACTCAGTGCACTAATGCACAGGGCACTAATGCACAGAGCACTAATACACAGAGCACTAATACACAGGGCACTAATGCACAGAGCACTAATACACAGTGCACTAATACACAGGGCACTAATACACAGGGCACTAATACTCAGTGCACTAATACACAGGGCACTAATACACAGAGCACTAATACACAGTGCACTAATACACAGTGCACTAATACACAGGGCACTAATACACAGGGCACTAATACACAGAGCACTAATACTCAGTGCACTAATGCACAGGGCACTAATGCACAGGGCACTAATACACAGAGCACTAATACACAGTGCACTTATACACAGGGCACTAATACTCAGTGCACTAATGCACAGTGCACTAATGCACAGTGCACTAATGCACAGGGCACTAATGCACAGGGCACTAATACACAGGGCACTAATACTCAGTGCACTAATACACAGGGCACTAATACACAGAGCACTAATACACAGTGCACTAATACACAGGGCACTAATGCACAGGGCACTAATACTCAGTGCACTAATACACAGTGCACTAATGCACAGGGCACTAATACACAGAGCACTAATACACAGTGCACTAATACACAGGGCACTAATACACAGAGCACTAATACACAGGGCAATAATACACAGTGCACTAATACACAGGGCACTAATACACAGAGCAATAATACACAGAGCACTAATACACAGTGCACTAATACACAGGGCACTAATACACAGGTGCCCCCTGTGTATTAGTGCACTGTGTATTAGTACACTTGAGGAAGTGTATTCACTGTATACACTGTGTATCCGTACACTTGAGGATACGCTTGAAGAAGGGCACCAATCCATTTTATTAGGAGCGCTTGTACACAAAGCGTTAGTAAGCGCAATAGTACAGTTTGGAAAAGGCATCAATTATTGTATAATTTTAGTGTCTTTGCTCCTTGTTTAGGTCATGATGCCATCGTTACTCTGCTGAAACATTACAAACGTCCTCTAGAAGACTCTCCCTGTAATGAGTACTCTCAGCCAGGAGGGGGTGTGATATACACACACACACACACACACACACACACACACACACACACACACACACACACACACACACACACACACACTGTTTACTGTTGGTCTAATTTGTAGATGGATCGTATGTTTCTGTTCCCTCACCACTGGGGAAGATTAAAAACATGACAAAAGGTAACACACACACACACACACACACACACACACACACACACACACACACACACACACACACACACACACCTATTTAGTAAAAATACAATATTGTGAATGCACACTACACTTCAAAATATTTTGATAATTTTTTACATTGAACATTAATACTAAATAACACAAACTGTTACAATATGTCACATCCTGCAGACCCTTTATAACATATTGTAACAGTTTGCGATATTATTTATTATATTATATTATTGATATTATATATTATTATATTTGTGTTACATTTACATTTACATTTGCGGCATTTAGTAGACACCCTTATCCAGAGCGACGTTACAATATGTCACATCCTGCAGACCCCATATAGCTCATTCTGCTCGCATTTCTATGTGATCGCCCCCACTCCCGGAGAGCACTCCTCCTTTCTCACACCACCGTTAACAAATCTGAGTGAACGTGTGAGGGTGAGGAGACGACAGCATACAAATATCCCAGTTCACCAAACAGTCTTTATCCATGATCCCTCCAGATCTGCTCCTTTACCTAAAAAAATCTACTGATAAAAGACTTGACTGAATAAATACATTTTCAGCCTCGACTTGAACACTGAGACTGTGTCTAAGTCCCGAACACTGATTGGAAGGTTGTCCCCTGCTGGAGTCTTAATTATTTGAGATACTAAAAAATAGCCTGCACCTTTTGATCTAAGTAGGCGTGGAGGATCATCCTGGTACAGAAGTTCACTCAGATACTGCGGCGTGAGAGCGTTAAGTGCTTTATACGTCAGTAGTGGTATTTTATAATCAGTGTGAGATGTAATTGGGAGCAGTGTAGATGATTAAAACAGGGCTGATGTGCTCATATTTTTTAGATCTAGTGAGGACTCTTGCGGATGAGATCTCTCTCATCTGGCTTTGCTGAAATATACAGCTGTGTATCATCAGCATAGCAATGGAAGCGAATACCATGTTTATGTAAAATTTCACCCAGAGGCAGCAGATATAAAGAGAAAAACAGTGGGCCTAAGACAGATCCTTGCGGAACACCAAACTTTACATTAGAGAGTGTGGAGAACTCACCAATTATATCAACAATCTGATAGCGATCAGTCAAATAAGACCTGAGCCAAGAGAGAGCTGTTCCCTTTATTCCAACAACATTCTCAAGTCTAGCAAGCAGGAGATGATGATCAATGGTGTCAAAAGCTGCACTGAGGTGGAGCAAAACAAGCAAAGAGACAAAACCCTGATCAGAGGCCAATAGCAGGTCATTTACCACCTTAACTAGCGCCGTCTCTGTGCTATGATGAGGCCGAAATCCTGACTGATACATTTCAAAAATGTTATTCCTAAGTACCGTATTGTCCAGACTATAAATTGATACTTTTTTCCCACGCTTTGAACCCTGCCGCTTAAACAACGAAGTGGCTAATTTATGTATTTTTCCTGGGTTTTTTCCCGGTTTCACAAGCTTCAAGCCAAAAAACAGAGCCCCATAACATTAGACCAATGAAATTGCAGAACGGGTTCAGGTGAACCAATTAAATTCTTTATATTCAATCGCGCTCCCACTAAATCGGGCCGCACCACATCAATATCAATATCAAATATGGATGATGTTCCTCTGATGTTTGACCTGCCGCTCACTCGGACTGTCTACAGAAAAGCGGATCATTCGTCACGCTGAAAACAACCGGGCATGAAAAAACACACGTCACCTGTGTTCTGAGCTGCACGGCATCGGGAGAAAAGCTTCACCGATGGTGATTTTTAAACGCACGACGATGCCAAAAGAAAAACTCCCGAGAGAAATTGTTGTGAAAGGAAGGAGGAAGACAGTAAACAATGACTTTCTTGGTAGGCTACTGTTTAGATACAAGCTGTGTAACAGTCACTGTTCATTAGAAGAACTAAGTTTATTAGTTTTAGTGTAGACCTGCGGCTTATAGACAGGTGCGGCTTATTTATGTTCAAAATAAAAATCTTTGTAAAATTCAGTGGGTGCGGCTTATATTTGGGTGCGCTTAATAGTCCGGAAATTACGGTAGATGTGATCAGAACTGCTGTGCTACAACCTTTTCTAAAATTTTAGATTTAAAGGGGAGATTTTATATGGGCCAAGGTCAGGTTTCTTAATTAGAATACAAAATAGTTCTTAAAAATAGTCCACTGCCTAGCTGGTTCAGTGCTGGATTTCCTCTAGGGACAGTTCGCCAAAGGGTTGGCTCCGTACAAGTATACGCGTCCAGCATTTTGGCTAATCACGCCCCCTTGGCCGGGGAATCTCTTGGCAGAGACCCTAGGGTTATGCGTTTTCTTCGTAGCACCCAGAGGTTGAGGCCCACGGTACGACCTAGAGTGCCTGGGTGGGACCTGGCCGTCGTTTTGGGGCTCTGTCTGACCCTTCCAGCCTCTAGCTAATTCACCCTCAAGAACGCCTTCTTGTTGGCCTTCTACTCTATCAAGAGAGTAGGGGACTTGCAGGCCCTTTTTGTGGCCCCGGAGTTTACCCCAGGTATGGCTAGTGCCTTCCTCTACTCCCGTACGGGTTACTTCCCCAAGGTGGCCTTGGTCGTCCCACGAGCCGTAAAATTACAGGTATTCTATCCTCCTCCGTTCCAGGCCCCAGACCAGGAAAAAATTAACCGGCTCTGACCGGTGCATGTGTAGCGCCCCCTTTAATTTAGTCAGCACCTCGTGGCTTATTTGAATGCTCAGGTGAATTGGACAGAGGGAGCAGCAGTGAGAGTCTAAATAAACAGACAGAAAAGGAAGATGTGGTTAAATTCCAATAGAGATTTTATATTGTAACAAAGAAAAATGTATAAAAAGAAAACAATGGTTCTCTTTTAGCAGAAACATAAAATAAAGAAAATGAATTTTATGAACTCAAATCGCTTATTCTCTAGCCAAGTCAAGTCAAGAGTCAGGAGGCTTTTATTGTCATTTCTACTATACACAGTGGTACACAGTAAAAACGAGACAACATTCCTCAGGAACCTTGGTGCTACACTAAACAATAACAAAGCTACAACACAAGCTACATAAACTGCATCAAGTGCAACCTGGTGCAAACAGTGCAGACAAAAAACAGTACAGACAGACAACACAAGGCAAGACACAAAACCAAGATAGCGCCGACCAGTAACCCTACTGTATACTTGGTTATACAATACTGTGAACTGTAAAAACGATATCTAAAGAATGCAAATAGGATCAACCAAATTAGTTTCTATATTTATTTCTTTTTTTATATTTATGTTAAGATTTATTCTTTTTTAATGTATTTAAGTCAATCTAATTTAGGATACTTTTCGCTTTTTTGGTTTTAATTGAGCTTGAGCTGGACTTTGAACCTATTTAATTTTAACTGTTTTAACTTGAACTAAGATTAGAGTTTGAGAAATCCTTCCTAGTTTAAATCACACCTTTTATAATCCCAATAACACTAAACTTGGCTTGAACATCCAACGTAGGCAAAACTATTATCGTAAGGTATAGGACTCAATTTACCAATGTATGCCAAAAAAACAAAAGAAAACATTGGAAATAAACATAAAAAACCGTCAATAATCACAATGACCCTTAACCTTGACCTTTAATGAGCAATCAAGTGGAATGAACAATAATGCCACACAATTCAACAATCAATAAATGAAACAATCGTGATGCATTCATTTCTTTTTGAATACCAGTCTCTCGATTCTAAACAAACAGTTCGTGATGTTAGAGGAACAGTTCAGGGCTACCGTTATGCTGACCAGAAAAAATAGTCCACAAATGATTGAAGAAAAACAACCGAAGAGTTTGATGTCGGGTCAATCTGTCCTCCTGCGCAATTTTTCCTTTTTCTTCTTTTTTTTTCCCCCCAATCCAGGAAAACAAAGCAGTGAATCCACTGAAATCCTCAGATATCCTTGTTTCAATCCAGGTCTGTTGGGTGGCTCACCATCTTGTTCATGTGGTAACAACTTATTCTGTGTCGTTGCCAAATTTTTTCCCGAAATCTCCAACAATCCTTAGTATTCCTCTCTTCTCTTCTTTTCTCTTCTCTTCTTTTCTCACGCTGTGAGTCATTCCTCTGTAATAAGTTCTCTCACTTGATTGGTCAATATCTCACTCTCTTAAAGGAGACACAACACTTAATAACAACCAAATACATTTCTTACATTCAGAACATGAAATAAAAATACATATTTATTCAATTATTCGAATTCAATCATTAATTTTCTCCTTCCTGTTTATTAAGTATCCCCCTTGATTTACTATTTATTTATAAATCACTCTGGGTTACACATGTACTGGACATCTACGTCCACAGGACGAGTCCTTGGAGAAAGAACGATCAGCTGGTCTTCTGCTACGGCCCTCCCAAGAGTGGCCTTCCTGGTAATAAGCAGACTCTAAACAGGTGGATTGTTGATGCCATCACATTATCTTATAAGACCTCTGGTCTCCCCACTCCCTTCGGGGTCAGAGCTCACTCCACCCGGAATGTGGCTGCCTTTAAATCTTGGTCCTCTGGAGTTCCCCTCCAAGACATATGTAACGCTGCGGGTTGGTCCACCCCACTGACCTTGTGCGGTTCTATAACCTAGACCGCAGTGCCACTTCTGGCCCCTCAGTCCTTCTCTAGCTGTGTTTGACAGACACACACTAGGCAGGGACTGTTCAGTCTGGCGTGATTGGACAATCATTCCCAAAGCGTTTCGACACCGCTCGAGTTCCTAAAAGGGAACATCTCTAGGTTACGCTGCCTCTCTCCGTATGCGTTTTATACTCCTTGTCATGACATCACCCCACCGGTGACGGCCAGCGTCCAATGTTTGACTGATAAATTGTTTGACAAATTATTTGTCAAATTATTTCAGAGCATGAACACTCAAAGCGTTTTCAAAGCGTTTGTATGTAACCCCAGCGAACTATGGTTACATACGAACCATTTTTATTTGTAAAGCACTTTTTATAAAGTACATTTTCTCAAAGCAGCTTTACATAAGGTCTTTACCTGGAATGGTTTCAGGTCACATGTGTGTTTTATCAAGAGTTTATTTGTGACATTACTTTTCCTCTTAATGTAATTTAGAGTATCAGTTGTCTTGTGCGTACAGAATTAATATCACTATTAGTGCTACTACAACTACTGTACAAATCCAGATTCTAACAAGAAACACTCAGTTAAGAAAAGAGAAAAGATCCATCATCAGGAAGTGTGATGGTTTCGAGGCGCTTTGCTGGTAACACTGGTGATTAAGTCGAAATTAAGAACACACTTAACCAAAATATCTACCACAGCATACTGCAGATTCATGCCATACATCTGGTTTATACTTAGTGGGACCACCATTTGTTTTCCAAAAGTACAACTGTGTGTGTGTGTGTGTGTGTGTGTGTGTGTTTACAGAAAAAGCTGATGTCTTGCTCCTCAGAGCGAGTCTCCCATCTCACTTCCACCTGCAGCTCTCAGAACTGGAGTTTCATGAGATAATTGGCTCAGGTGTGTTTGATCATGATGCCACAGTGACCTCCTCCCATCACTAACACTTCTGTTTTCTCTGTTCTAGGATCTTTTGGTAAAGTGTACAGAGGAAAATGCCGCAACAAGATCGTAGCTATTAAACGGTCAGTTCCTTTTGAAAGCCCAATAAACTTAAGCAATACAAAACAGTGACATCATCACACCATGATAAAATCACACCACAGTGACATCATCCACATTTCTTGTGCTGTGTGCTCTATTGCATGTCTCAGGTATCGGGCTAACACATACTGCTCGAAGTCAGACACAGACATGTTTTGCCGGGAAGTTTCCATCCTGTGTCACTTAAATCATCCGTGTGTTATTCCATTTGTGGGGGCGTGTCTCGATGATCCGAGTCAGTTCGCTATTGTCACACAGTACGTCTCTGGAGGATCACTCTTCTCCCTACTGCATGAACAAAAACGGTGAGGAGTGATAAAAACACACACACACACACACACACACACACACACATGCATGCACATGCACACACACACACACACACACACACGCACGCACACACATGATGATGATATGTGCGTGTGTGTGTGTGTGTGTGTGTGTGTGTGTGTGTGTGTCTGACCGTGCAGGCTGATTGACCTGCAGTCAAAACTCATCATTGCCATCGATGTGGCCAGAGGGATGGAGTATCTACACAACCTGACTCAGCCCATCATCCACCGAGACCTCAACAGGTCATCATCTTCATCAGTCAATTTCATTTCATTTTCAAGCTCATACTAGAGACTTCTTCCATACGTTTTCTAAAAAACTTTATCATATCAACCATTATACACATCTTTAATCTGTGCATGTGTAGTGTGTGCTATGTACACATCCCTGTGTATGAGCTGTTACTATGGAAACGATAGCATGTCAAAGCAAGTACATATAAATCAGCACTATTGTCATAGCTGTGGTTCTAGAAAATAAATCACCACGTCCTGGCCAGTCAAAATCCAGAACTCAGCAGCAGTGTTTGTTAAATGTAATGATCTGGATGTTTTTTGTGACTGTTGGTGTTTTGTGTAATTGTCAGTCACAACATTCTGCTGTATGAGGACGGTCACGCTGTGGTGGCTGATTTTGGAGGTGCGACACAAACAATCCATTTATAAATATAAAATATATAAAGTATTTAGACCCTTCTCTATTTTCAATGTTATGTTACAGTTTGATACTACAATCATTAAGATGAATTTTTTCTCATTAATTTACACTCAGTCCCCCATAATGACAAAGTGAAAAAGAATTCTAGAAATGTCTATACATTTATTAAAATTAAAACAAAAAAACGAAAAATCATGACACTTTATCAGTAGTTAGTTGAAGCTCCTTTTGCATCAGTTCCAGTCTTGATTCTTTTTGGGTTTGACACAACAAGTTTAACACACCTGGATTGAGGGACTTTCTGCCATTCTTCAGGGCACATTCTCTTTGGCTGGGGCTTGGCTCTGGATAGAGAGTTTTGGTGGAAGCCACTTTCAGGTTTCTTCACAGATGTGCAATAGGGTTCAGGTCAGGGATCTGGCTAAGCCACTCTAGGACCCTAAAAGAGTCATCACTACTCCAATCCTGTGTTGTCTAGGCTGTGTGTTGTTATAATGCAGGAAGGTAAACCTTCAGCCCAGTCTGAGGTCCTGAGTGCAGTGTAAGAGAAAACACCCCCACAGCATGATGCTACCACCACCTTGCTTCTCTTTGGGATGGTTTTGGAAAGCTGGTTTCATCCAGATATAACATTTAGAATCGAGGCTAAACATTTTAATATTCTTTGGTTTTTATTAGACCAGAGAATGTTGTTCCGCACGGTCTGAAAGTAATTCAGATGCCTGTTGGAAAACTCCAAGCAAGCTTCCATGGGTTTTGCACAGAGGAGAGGCTTCTGTCTAGCCACTCTGCCATAAAGCTCAGATTGGGGAGCAGCAGTTATGTGTGTCCTTCTGGAACTTTAGAGTGACCATCAGGTTCTTGGTCTTCTCTCTTACTAAGGCCCTTCTCCCTGAATTGCTCAGTTTGGGTTGGCAACCAGCTTTTGTTGAGTCTGGGTTGTGCCACACTTCTTTCACTTCATATCTGTGCCTTACAACAATTCTGTCTCTGAGCTCTGCAGCAGTTCCTTTGACCTCATGACTTTTTTTTTTATATGCATTGTCTTCTATAGAGAGGTGTGTGTCTTTCCAAATCGTGTTCTTGTGGGGAACTAAGTGTAGATTAATAAAATACAAAAATTTGTTTTAATGATTGTAGTATCAGATTTTAACACAACAACATAAAATAATAATAATAAATTAAAAAAATTATATATATATATAATGTGTGTGTGTGTGTGTGTGTGTGTGTGTGTGTGTGTGTGTGTGTGTGTTGTACAGAGTCACGCTTCCTGCTGTCCATGGATGAAGACAACATGACAAAACAGCCTGGGGTGTGTTTATGCACTCTCTCTCATTCACAGTGATCAGTGTAGTGTGTTCTGATTGGCTGAGGCACATAGAAGTTTGTATGGAACTTATTTAAGAGACACATGACACTTGAAACACAAATCAGTATTTGTATTAATGCCATGATTATTAAGTTTAATCATTAACTTGCCCTGCTGCTTTACAAAACACAATTTAAAACCTCCTTGCTTTCACTGCAGTTTTTCTGTCATGCAGCACTAACTTACACACTTGTGCTTTATTTAATAATTAATAAAGAGAACATGAGTTACAGTGAAATGAAAAAAGATGACCTGAATATAACTAAAATGTTTCTCATTAGCACACTTAGGTTCTGATACGTGGTTCAGGTTCAATGTTTTTCATGGAAGTGACTGTTCCCATGTGTAGAACCTTCGCTGGATGGCTCCAGAGGTGTTTACACAGTGCACACGCTACACGGTGAAGGCAGACATGTTCAGTTATGCACTGTGTTTGTGGGAGTTGCTGACGGGGGAGATTCCATTCGCTCATCTCAAACCGGGTGACTAAAATAAACCAGAAAAGCACTGTATAATAAATAGATGAATTAATCATGACCATCTATCTATCTATCTATCTATCTATCTATCTATCTATCTATCTATCTATCTATCTATCTATCTATCTATCTATCTATCTATCCATCTATCCATCCATCCATCCATCCATCCATCCATCCATCCATCCATCCATCCATCTATTTGTGTGTGTGTGTGTGTGTGTGTGTGTGTGTGTGTGTGTGTGTGTGTGTGTGTGTGTGGGTGTTTAGCTGCTGCTGCGGCTGATATGGCGTATCATCACATCCGGCCTCCAATCGGTTACTCTATCCCTAAACCTCTGTCTGCTCTGCTCATGAGGGGCTGGAACATCTGTCCTGAGGTCAGATACACATATTCATTATTAAGTATTCAGTGTTTGCTGCAGTAGCATGTAGCACAGTGAGTGGACTATAAGGGCATCAGTGCTCAGACTCACATTTTTTACTGTATTTTAAACTGATGTTCCTGTATTTTTTACATTTGACACACACGCTTATGACATTTTATTCTAAACATAAGTATGTAATAATTATACTTGTTTAATATAAAGAATGATTTAGATTTTTGAAAGGATTTTACACACAGAAATTAAATTAATCATAAAATCATAAAAAATATATAAATATATAATATATTTATTTATTTTTTCGGTTAGACTGACATTTTGTGTGTGTGTGTGTGTGTGTGTGTGTGTGTGTGTGTGTGTGTGTGTGTGTTTATCTCTCACGTTACTACACAATTAGTTTTATAATGAGGCAGTGATGCAGTTCATTACACACATTCTGGCATATTTACTTTCCCAACTAAACATCTCCATTAGAAACACACACACACACACACACACACACACACACACACACACACACACACACACACACACACAACAGTAGACTCTACACATCAGTATACTACTGTCTTACACTTTACACTATTTTCAATTCAAATAAATTCAATGTAGTGTATAGCACTTTCAACAGTGTACATTTTCTCAAGCAGCTTTACAGAAATAACTAGATTACTAATATACATTTTAAATGTATATATTAAATCTCTACATGTATCCCTATTGAGCTGGTAGCAACAGTGGCTAGGAAAAAACCCTTAGATGGTATGAGGAAGAAACATTGAAGGGAACCCATCCTGATCTGAGTGACACCAAATGTCTATTCATTATATCTTCATCTTTGTTGAGGTTACCACCTGATTACTGTTGGATAAAACAATAAATAAATAAATAAATATTTATTCACAATTTCTCATTGTACCTCAATCCCTTACTCTCTTGCTCCCTTCTCTCTCTCCTATATCTCTTGTTTTTTTTAGGAAAGGCCGGAGTTCTCAGAGGTTGTGTCTAAGCTTGAGGAGTGTTTGTGTAACATTGAGGTGAGAAAATATTTGCTGTTTGTTCTGCAGAATTTGTTCATAAGAAATGATGCGCTACAGTGTTAACATGTTTATTTATTTAGATTTCACACACACACACACACACACACACACACACACACACACACACACACACACACACACACACACACACACTATGTTACATCACTACTATGTTCACACTGAACCCCAGTTCAACAACCTGCTGAGAACATTACAGCTGTGAATGTAATGCTGTGTGTGTGTGTGTGTGTGTGTGTGTGTGTGTGTGTGTGTGTGTGTGTGTGTGTGTGTGTGTGTGTGTGTGTGTGTGTGTGTGTGTGTGTATTTGTGTGTGTGTGTGTGTGTGTGTGTGTGTGTGTGTGTGTGTGTGCATACGTGTGTAGCTGATGTCTCCAGCCTCCAGTAACAGCAGTGGCTCTCTGTCTCCATCGGCGTCTTCAGACAGTTTGTTTGGTCGTATGAGTCCAGGTCGGAGTCACGTCGCTGCGCTACGCACACGCTTTGAACTGGAGTATGCACTGAACACTCGTGCTGTCTGGAGGTATATACACACATACATACAAAAATATTCAACTAAACTCAACTTAGTTAATCAACTTAAAACTTGTCTTTATTGTTTAAAGTTTTGATCATTTGCAAAAAATACTCTCAGTGACATCAAACAATGGCAGACACCACACAGTTTTATAAACAATAATCTTTAATAAATATATGCAGTATTTTTTCCTAATTTGTTTGATATGAAATAATAATAAATAATTGTATGATTTACAATGTATGATGTAGTCTTTGGACTTTAGCTCCACTTATTCAGAATAGTAGCAGTTTACTCTGTCGTGAAATTATTACCTTTATTCAAATTAAATATTTATGGGAGATGTGAGGAAACTGAAGAACCAAGAGGAAACCAACATTAAAGAACATGAGAAGAACATTTGAAACTCCACTCAGACACCAACATGAGCTCACAATTGAGCCATGAACCCTGGAGCTGTAACACAACAACACTACCTACTGAGACAACCTGACAGCTTTACTCAAGTACAAAACTTTAGAATTTATCTCAGTATTTACTGCAGAATTTATTTTAACACCTACATCAGTGTTTACCTATCTCAATGTTTACCTCAGTTTACCTTATGTCAGTGTTGACCTCTATATTTACCTTACCACTTACATCTCACCTACATACGTATTTACTTCAGTACTTATATCAACATTTCTTTTATATTTCCACACTACTTACCTCAATGCCTACCTCAGTGTTTATCTAATTACTTACCTCAGTATTTACAATAATACTTACCTTAGTAGTTCTCTCATTATTTACCTCAGTACATATGCCAGTATTTATCCCTGTAACAATATTAGAGCCACAATAGAAAATGTAGATGAAAGTGATAAGTAAGAATGTTCTATGAGTATAAATGGCAAACAAAATTACATCGGTTGACAAAATCACAACCTGGGACAAGCAAAGGTCAGGCAATTAGCAATCAACAAGAGCAAAAAATGAGAAAACCAAAAATGAAATCGACACCAGGAAAAGCAGTTTAATAAAGAGAATATATATATATATATATATATATATATATATATATATATATATATATATATATATATATATATATATATATTTATATATATATATATATATATATATACAGTCGAACCCACTTATCTCGACCTCGGTTAACTCGCCAACCCAATGAAGTCGACGTTTTTGAAGTGGAACCGCCAAATTCTCACTTTGTCTGAGCATTTTTTAATCGGTTATGTCGATTTCTTTATGTCGCCGAACCCTAATATCTCGAGCACAAGGGGGGGCAAATTTGCCCCTTAACGTCGGTTATGTCAGGAATCCCCCTGCCACGCCCCCTTCGGCGGCGGCATTCCCCGAAGCACCCTGCTTCTTCTCCCGTGCGGGCGAGCTCGTCGCAGTCATGCTGATCACACATACCTGACTCTTATTCACTCACTCATCCCATCTCCTATTTAAGCCCCTCCCCTCCACACACTCGCGGTCCGTTATTGTTTGTGCATGATCGTATGTGTTGGTTCATGGTGGTCTGTGTAATCGCGTATACGTATCCCGCTACGTACCCTTCTTCTCGGACTCCGCATTCTCTCTACAGCCCCCCGGATTACCCCAATCCTGCTGTTTTCCATGTTCACGCTGTCTGCACTACGTTTATCCGTTGCTGCCCAGCGCTGCGCTTTCCATCCAGCGCATTTTTCCTGAGGAGAAGAATCTGCCTAATAATTATGCACACCTTGATATAGGGTGTTGATCTCCTTAGGCCACACCCTCCATCATAACACAAATAAGCATCACCTGATATGCATTAAATCCAATAAGCATTCAAGTTTATACAGCTTGGACTTGGAAAATTATGGATAGAATGATGATATGGTCAAAATAATCACTTGCCTAATAATTGTGCACACAGTGTAGCTGATACAGTACACAGTAAAATTAGACATCTGCCTCTTTCCAACCAACTACCTGCATGTCTTTCCTCACCACATCCATAAACCTTCTCCTTGGTCTTCCTCTTTTCCTCCTTCCTGTTGGCTTCATCCTCAGCATTCTGGTAATATTATTCACATGAGCCTCAAAGGAAAGACTCAGGTCAATAATCTCACCAAGGTCTCTCCTGCTCGCACTGGACACAGTCGGCTCTGTAACCCCTGGTCGGGGGCTATAAACGGAGGAATGCCTGTAACATGACACGTCGTGTGGGAGCCGTAGGCACCTTAGGTACGCACCCAGGTTTCGTGTATAGAAACACTCTGGCCATGCCAGGGGCAACTCCAGGCTGGACGGGGCAACAGAGGGTGCCTACCCAGCGACTGCCCCGCAGGCGGAGTGATATATGCCGCGATGGCGGACACGTAAACCTTCAGGGTCGAAAGGGTTAACCCTGTGGCAAACTGTTCCTGTAAAAACTCCAGAACTGAACCGACCGGGCAGTTAACTGGGCCCAAGTCATGGTGCGCACACCCTGATGTGAACAGCTGCCATTGTGCGGCGTACGACCTCCTCATGGGGGGAGCTCTGGAATGGAGAAGGGTCGCTACTACCTTGGTAGAGAGACCAGCCGCTACGAACTGTGGCAGGTCGTGGGTGAACAAGGAGTAGAGTAGTGAGCTCAGAACACAGCCTTGTGGAATGCGAGTTTTCAGAATGAGGGTTGAGGATACCTGGTTGCCCAAGCTAACAGATTGAGATCTATTGTTGAGAAAGTCCAGAAGTCTATCTGCAAGTGGAGGTGCAGTGATCAGTACAGTGGGGAGGACTGTATTGAATGCAGAGCTAAAGTCAATGAACAGCATTCTGATGTAGGCGTTGCTTTTATCCAGGTGGGTGAGGGCTAAATGAAGAACCGTGGACACTGCATTCTCTGTCGATCTGTTCGGGCAATAGGCAAACTGTTGTGGGTCCAGTGTAGGTGGTAGGCCCACAGTGAGGTGATTCAGGACCAGTTTCTCAAAGCACTTCATAGCGATAGGGGTGAGTGCAACTGGGCGAAAGTCCTTCAGTCATTCGGCAGCTGAGTGCTTAGGCACTGGTATGATGGTTGTGGTCTTTAGGCATGTAGAAACCGTGGCTTGGGCCAGTGACAGGTTAAAAATGTCAGTAAAAACCTGTGCCAGTTGTCCAGCGCATGCTCTGAGAACCCAGAGTATGTCCCAGTATGCCGTCCAGGCCAGCTGCCTTGCGTGCATCCACTCTGCTAAAAGCTGAATAGACATCCATTGTTGAGAGTGAAAGTGAACTGTGAGCAGTAGAAATGTCCTAGGCCTTGATCGAAACGAGTAATTGAGTTTGTTTGGTTGGAATTCACTGCTGGTTGGTTGGGATTGAGCTGTTGGTTTGTAGTCCGTGATGGTCAGGATGCCTTTCCACATGGGTCTGGGGTCAGAGTTGTGGCAGTGCTCCTCTATGTTAAGTTTGCTTGTGAACTTGGCTCTCCTGATGCCTCTTTTTAGGTTGTCCCTGGCTCTGTTGTATTCCTCTGCACT
>NC_139584.1:100000-220000 GCF_946808225.1 Silurus aristotelis
TCCATCCCAGCAAACTCTCTCCAGAACTTCCAGAAGCAGCACGATGGGGGAAAGGCATACAGGTGTAACCTCGGCCACGCCTGAGCCAAATAGTCCAGCCCGAGGGCGGCTGGAGTTGTAAGGGAGGACCAGAGGGGACAGTGCGACATCTCATGAGTCCCAAACAGGTCCACTTTAGCCCTGCAAAAATCTCCCAGATCTGCTCCACCACTGAGGGTATGTTCAGACGGCCCAGGATATATGCCGCTCTCAACTAACAACACAGGGCCCTGAAATCTGAACCCAGGATCTCTCCAGACATCTAGGGCACGTAGGGCTCGCCGTGTAACCTTGATTGTATGGAGGGGATTGCTTCTCCGAGAGAACCTCAGGTCCTAAGCCACTACTGAAGGGGTCTCATGTTCAGGAGGCCAAATGGAACCACATAAGCCTCAGCAGTCTCTGGAACTGCTTGACAGTGAGTGACTGTCCTTCTCTGATCCTCCTGACGGCCGAAAGGATGGACACAACGCGGGCAGGGGACAGCTGCGCACGCATATGGGTCGAATCCCATATAATGCCTAAATAAGTGGTTCTCTATAATGGAGAAAGCACACTCTTTCCTTCCCCAGTTCCTTCCTTGAGTGAGAACGACATCTCAATGCAGGACTGCTAAATGCTCTGATTGAGCTAGTATCAACCAATCGTCGATATAGTTTATATGTCGATGTATGCGGATGCCCTAAAGTCTCAGGGGAGCCAGAGCTGCATCCACACTCTTCGTGAAGGTGCGGGATGAGAGAGCAAGACCAAATGGAAGGACCCGATATTGGTACGCTGTGGCCCCGAAAGCGAACCTCAGGAAATTTATGTGCGAAGAAAGGATGGATGCATGAAATTATGCATCCTTTAAATCTATTGTGACAAACCAGTTCTCGGATCTAATCTGAGACATGACCTGCTTGAGGGTCAGCATCTTCAACCTCAGTCTCCTTAGTGAGCGGTTCAGCTAACTTTGATCTAGAATAGGAAGCAACCCGCCATCCTTTTTGGAAACTATAAAGTACCGGATGTAGAACATTGCCTCTATGTCTGATTAAAAGACCACCTCAATGGCCTCTTTTCTCAAGAGAGTGTTTACTTCTTGTTCCATGACCAGAGCCTGCTTGGGTCCCACCGTGTAATAAGGTGCACCACGCCCTTTCCTGACAAAGTCCCCAGAATGTCCCATATTAGGACTTCTTGGGCAAAGCCCTCTTATTGAAAATGACAGTCCTTAGATCTGTCATTTCATGGGGTTTCAGCCCAGACACAACGCTCTGTAACTGAACCTTCCGATGACGGGAGGTGCTGCGATGTTACTGGGGCTGCGCGCACCGAGTCGCCGAATAGACCAGTCGGCATTAGTGGGGCATCCAGCAGCACGGCACTGTCCTTATTAGAAAGCTCTGATAGAGTAAACCACAGGTGCCTCTCCGTGGAGGCTTGAGTTGCCCTGAGAGCTAAATCCACCATACAGCGGAGCTCCTGGACCTCCTGGCTGCCCAAGATGCCTCCCTTGTTGTAATGTAGGCTGCAGAAAGCACTCGTAGAGTTTACTGGACGGAGAGGCTTTCTGCTCATCAGCAGGCCAAACCAGATCTAGACTGGCAATTGCACAAGTCACAACCTCCATAAACTCCTCTACTTCCGGCTCGCAGAGCGCTTCGGAAGAGGGGAGGCAAAGTGTGGACAGATTCCACACGTGGTTAATAGCGTGGACAATGCGGAAGCGCTCCCAAAGTGTTGTTGACACAGCTCAAGTTCCTGAAAGGGAACCATGGTTCCTCCTGACTCAGCTCCAGGTGGGGTTTTGTATTTCTGGTGCAGATCAGGAATTATGGAGAAGCTGAGATCAGGGTAACAGATGATGCTATGTCTTAGCTAGCTTGGCTAATTTCCATCTTCATAAGTGGTGTTGCTGAAATGTTCATGATATTATTTACATTTTCATGATCTTCTGGATTTTGCTCAGAATTATTTTGTCTTTGAGCTTCTTCTCCTGATGGGTTGCTAGAAGATGGTTAACTTTGACCTTTGACCTCCTAATAAAGCTTTAGTCTTCTTATTGAAGTTTTCCACCATTTTGTCCTCCAGTTTTTCATGCTTAATGCTCTGCTTATCCATCTCAGTCTCAGATGATTCCTGGTTCATTTCCATAACCTCATTTACTGCCTTTTCTTCATCCCGGATCTTTATCCCATCCAGTGGCTCAACAAATGTCTCAAAATAGTTTGAGGCTTGGTGAAAGTTAACCCAACTGCTTACCAGCTCTCCTTGATTTGTCTGAGGAGCCACAATAAGTTCATCTTCTCTCTCCTCTCTTCTGAGAGCCAGGAGTTTCTCCAGTGGCTGAGATTCTTCTGAAGGACAAGTGCTATCTTCTACACTCCTGGTTTCTCCAGCATTTTCAAAACTTTTGTCTTTTTTAATATAAATAGATGACTGAATGTTATTTCCATCTATTGCTCTGATCTCTTCTTCACCACCCATGTTCTTGGGTTTTAACTCAACATCTGCAAGATCTTTTCCAGGAGATTTAGGGTCTGATGAAGCTTTATACTGAGTGGCAATATTGATAATGTTCCCAGATATTAGAGGTGTAATGTTCTCCACCGCAGCTTTCTGCTCGTCTTTGACCTCTTTACTTGCCTCTTGCTGTTCATCGTGTTTTTTGTCATTCTGTTCTTCACCAACTTTCCGCTGCACTACTTCTTCTTCTTCAACTTCTTCTGCAGTGATTTTCTCTAACTGTGTTTCTCTTTTTTTTTCTTCTTCTATCTCATTGTCAAAATTCATCTGTTCCTCTTTCACACCTTCTTCTTCAGTCACACTTTGGTTTATTTTTTCTTTATTGGTCTCAGAAGTTCCCTCACTTTCCCCTAGTCCAACTACTTCCTTAAGCTCCTCCTGGTCTAGAGTAATGATTTCTTCTCTGTTTTCTGTTTCAATCTCTACTGATTTTTCTTCAGGTGGTTCATCTTTATCTGTGGTTTCCTTCACAACCTCATGAACAGTCAGATTACAGATTTCTTTCTGTTCTTTGTAGTTAAGATTTTCTTGTTCCATCATTGTTTTCTGCATCTCTGCATCAGCTCCAGCAACAATAGTAATTTCTTCTCCTCTTTCAGCTATATCCTCTACCTCGTTTTCTTGAAAAAAATCAGTTTCCTTTATCTCTTCCTCATGGATATCATTTATCTTTTCTTTTCTTTCACTTCCAGCCAACTCTTCATGTTTTAGCTCAACATCTTCCTCTGCTGTAAGTTCTTTTTCTTGTTCTTTTCGTTCTCCCACTTTCTCCTCAGATGTATGACCAGATGAAGGGGGAGTTTTTTGGTATGCTCTGTCTTCAGTCAACTCCTGATCCTTGGTTTCTTCCTTTTTGTTTTCATCCTCCTCTTCCATTTTATTTCTTATGTTTGTCTTAACTCCTTTGTGTTTATCTTCTCCCTGCTTGCTTACTCCATCAATCTCAGGAACCCCCACTCTTTCGTCTAATTCCTCCTCCTCACCTGCCACATCTTCGTCGTTTACCTCACTTACTGATGAAACATTTGATTTCAATTCTGTATCTTTCACATCACATGTTGTAACATCATTTTCTGTCTCCTCTCCATTATTAGGAGATTCTTCTTTTTCAGCCTGATGCCCCTCTGTGGCATTATCTTTAGATACCTCTTCTCCAGCACTCCACTCTTCATCAGTTACATTCTCTATTTTACTATTCTGGTCCACATTGTCATAATTCATAGATGTTTCCTCAGGGTTCTCAGGCTGAAGCTCTGTGTTCTCTTCTACCATGGGGAACTCTTCCTCCACTGGAGTTGTCATGGTTTCTTCAGCATTTACTGAAGTTTCACTTGTAGCCTCTTTCTCTAGTTTTTGCCCAAATGATTCCTCAGATTTTGAAATTTCTCTATCTGGTGGCTCATCAAATTCTGGCATTTCCATCAGTTCAGGTTCCTCATTTGATTTATTCTTTTCATTTGTGAGATCGGTGACCTCATATGTTTGTCCTTCATTATCAATTATGTTTTGCGTTACTTCTGATTTTGTGTCTTTATTCTTCTCCTCATCATCATTGTTCTCATCTTGTAACTTTTCATTGTTGCTGTTTTTGTTTTTAGTTTTTACTTCTATTTGTTTGGTGTCATTTTCTTCCTCCTCTGTTTTTGCCTCAGGTTGTGGTGTTTCATTTGTTTCCTTTTTGGGTTCCTCCATGTGTGCAACTTCTCTTTCAGCGTCTTGAAGAGGTTCAGCTTCATTTTCTTCATCGGTTGGCTGCTGGGCTACGTTACTATCAGGCTCAGATCCTGAAACAAACATTAAATTAGAGTTCATAACAGATTATTTGTTAATAATTAATAGCATAACAGCTATTATTTAACTTCCAGCAGCCGGAATGTAATTTATTTTTACGATTGATTTGTTACTACAGCATTTTTAATTGTTATAGAAATCCTTATAAAGTGAAAGGTTTTGTTCCATGAACACAGCTGCAGATAATCAGAGAAGTCACCTGGACCATTCTTCATGCTCCTGACCCACATCATCTCATCCTCCTCAGTGGTGCTGTCACTCAGTTCAGGTTCAGACACACACTCAGTCATGGATAAAATGGCTTCTGCTAGCTTCTCCTGCACAGACTTGGCTTGGGTTTTACAAACATAAAATATAAAACAATAGTAAATTTATCTCTAAAATAAATAAAACTCAGTCAATTTCACAAATTCAACAAATAAAAAAAAATCTAAATTCCCCCTGGATAAGGTTATATCATAATCACAAACAAACCAACAATGAAAATAAAGATGAATTATGCAAAATTGACCCCCCCAAATAAATAAATAAATAAATAAATAAAATAAAATAAAATAAAATAAACCCCACAAAATTACATTTCACATTTATTTGAAATATTCATGTTTATTAGTAAATAATAAACTCAGGTCATGCAACTGATAATAAAATATACATTTCCCTGATTAGTTCCTTGTGGTACTTTTTACATGTGGAAATTATATATTTATTTATTTTCCCACAGCATTGTTCTGTATCTGAATACTAATAAATGTATAATAAATGATTGCCATCATGGTTATGTCTCCAAAACATACAGCCAGAGAAACCCAGAGAGGTTATTAATAAATTAAACATTTAAATTTAAATATGTTTATAGTCATACATTTTGAATTTTAAAACCTCTGAAAACTTTTCACCTTCATACAGATTCTAATTATAAATCTTAAACACATTAAATCTGTCTACTAGACATGTGCTGATGATGTCACCATTCATAAAAAATTATAATAAAATAAAACTTTTTAAAAAGTAACTTTAAAGTCAGATTTAATTTTATTGTAGAAATGTTAGACATTAAAGTTTTAAACAATAAAACATTAGATCATAAATAATGTAACATCAGCGCACATCCAAACAACAATCATATAAAGAAAATATAATCACACAGAAAACTGAAGGAACAAAACAGAGGAGAAGATTGAGATGAAGTTCAGTATTTTCAGTCTTTAATAATAAAATTGACTGTATTTTAACTTCAGAAAAATAATTATCCTCAAATCAATCAAAAATCTATAATTAATAATCAGTGGATTCCATTGTATTATTTTAGCTATTTTAATTATTAAAAAGTCCAATTATTATTTAAGTCCAAAAATACGGGCACAAAAATCTAACACAAAAACAAAAAACATTAAACAAATCATTAAACATGCAAAAAAACCAACACACATCAAAAAAAATAAAACATCTGATTTCCTGATGAACATTGTTTCATAAAAGAATCTTCATCCTCACAATCAAAGCTCTGAGAGACGAGGAGGACCTGACCATCTGATAAACTACGATGTAATTTGTGTTCATCACTGATATTTCAGCAAATACCTGCCAGATAGCGGCTAACAGCTAAATCGCTAACTAGTCAACAATGTTCATCAAGGAAAAAAATCCACACAGAGAGTACACAGGAAAGCCTAAGGCTAATACTCACCCTGTTCTTCAAGCTTATTCACATTTCCAGCTGTTCCCTCTCTGAGGTCCTCTCTGGCTTTCTCAGCTTCTATAAGTTCATCTCTTGGTTCCTTAGCTTCTTGAAGTTTCTCTATGGGTTCCTCAGCTTCTTGAAGTTTCTCTATGGGTTTCTCAGCTTCTTGAAGTTCCTCTATGGGTTCCTCGGCTTCTCCAGCTTTAGCTCTAGGTTCCCCAGTTTCTTGAGGTTCCTCTCTAGGATTCTCATCCCCTCCATCTTCTTTCTCTGTTTGTCCCTCCTGGTTTTGGGTTTCCTCCTCATTGGGCAGAGACATGCTGCTGGTCTGCAAGATTTTTGTCTCCTCTGCATGTTTTTCGAGGTTTAATGTTACTGTGCATCTCTGAAACTTCACTTTCACCTCCTCTTTCTGTGCTTTATTAATAGCAATCTCATCCTCATCTACTTCATTGCTAGATGAGCTGCTGGACAGACCAGAGGAGACGGATGATGATCCTGTCACTTTTAATGGAAAAGAAATGAAAAGTGAACAGAACTCTGAACACAAACACAAGGTTTATAAATGAGTTAAATTTCATTAGATAAATGTTAAAACATAACAACTGACTGTCAAACTTCAAATCATCAGTTCCATTTTCATCCTTTCTTCTCCCATCCTCCTCTTCTCTGCTGAGTAACGGAGATGTTTCATTTCCCTCATACACTCCATCATCTATGGGACCTTCATCATCAGCTTCAAAGTCTTCCTCATAACCTAACACACAACAGCAGCTGCAGCTTTATTAAGAATATCTATACAGCTGTCATCCCAAGTTCTTCTTCTTGGTGATTTCAACATTTATGTTGATACTGCTTGCTCCACTGCTACTCAGCTAAATGTTGTCTTTGACTGTTTTGACCTCATCCAGCATGTTAATTTTCCAACTCATACTCATGGTCACACGCTTGATCTTGTTTGTACATCTGGTCTGAATAATATCTCTGTGGACAGTTTAGCTACCCCTCTTTCTGACCATAGACTCATCTCCTTTGATTTTACATCCATCTGTCCAGTCAACCACATCAAAATTCTAACCATACGCTATCGTCATTTAAATACGGTTGACACTAGCTCCTTTTGTGATTCTGTTGCCTCCTCTGCTCTTTCTGATGTGCAAAATTTAACCTGCTTATCTATGATTTATGACAAGTATTGCTGTTCTGTTAAAAAATTGTTGAATGAGTTTGCCCCAACTAAGATAAGGTCTGTTCCTATGTCCCATTCCTCCCCCTGGTTCAATGCAGAACTTCGAGGTTTGAAGGTAAAATGTAGACAACATGAACATCTGTTCAGGAAAACTGGTTCAACTGGCCATTTTCTTAAAAACGCTGAATGCCTTCAGCAATACAAACTGGCTTTAAATACAGCCCGCTCTTCCCATATCTCCAGCATCATTAACAAAGCAAGCAATAGGCCCAAAATGTTATTAATCACAATTAATAAACTGACTCAAGCACCAAAGCACAGCCTTAGTGACTCTGAATCCATGGTTATGCGCTGCTCTTTCTTGAACCATTTCCAGGGTAAGCTAGATACTCTGTATGCGACATTTGGTGACAAACCAACTACCGATGTGCATATTAAATCTCAATCTAATAATTCTATGACAACGCTAGTGTTGTGTATTTCGTCGTCTTGATGGAGTGTAGCTGTCGGTTGGAAGGAATCTCCGTAGACGCAGTTATTTCGTGTAAATAATGATTTTTATTCAGCACAGAAATATAGCATCTTTACAGGCCTTCCGGTCAAGCCTGGAGTCAGCACGCTCTGATTCAAAGTCTGACTCCCGATCCATGGCTGCACACTCGTTATATATTCTGATCATTCTCTGGGTCCGCCTCTTAATGCATAACAGATGTATATGAGCCTACTGTGCAATAATGTTTATCTTAAAGAGAAACCTGTCTTTGTCCAGATTTAATATATCTCAAATGTACCAGCGCTCACTTTCCCAGACCATTCATCTTAACATACAGTGAGAACGGGTCAGAGGTCTTTTCCCAAGAGGACATGCATCCTGGATCATATTCTATACTTCGGCTTATACTGATTTAAGGACGACCATCCGTTTCATTTTCTCAGTCACGGCTCATAAGATAAGCACTATGGGCCTTTCATACATTTGGCTTAAAGGAAAACATCTGGCCAGATGGTTCAGTAATTAACTTTGGCCTTTTCAGGACTTTCACCATTTGTAGAATTGTATGAGTTAAGGCTTTTAGATATTACACATTTAAGATACTATACGTTTAAGACACTACACTAGCCCTAACAAATTCCTCATTAATCACTGAGTTAATACAAAAATTTAACTCCTCATCATGCACTCTTGATCCTGCACCTACTTTCCTGCTAAAAGACTGTACATTGGCGATTTCTGCCCCCATCTCCCACCTCATTAATGTCATTTATCTCCTCTACTGTACCTGTGTCACTTAAGACTGCTGCTGTTACTCCCATACTCAAAAAGACTAATCTGGACCCGGCAGACTTATCCAACTACCGCCCTATTTCCAACCTGCCATTTGTATCGAAGATCATGGAAAAGGCTGTGGCCTCTCAGCTGCAGTCATTCCTAGCTGGTAACAACCTCTTAAATATTTTTTAATCTGGCTTCCGCCAAAAGCATAGGAGACCGCGCTAGTAAAGGTTGTTAATGATCTTTTACTCATTGGAGACTCAGGTAGTCTCACTATACTTCTGTTATTAGACCTCAGCTCTGCCTTTGATACTGTCTGTCATAAGATCTTACTTTCCCGCTTAGCGGAATTTGGCATATCAGGCTCTGCACTATCCTGGTTTTCCTCTTATCTCACGGGCAGGCAATATCACATCTCCATACACAATTCCAAATCTCCTACTGTCTTACTTAAACAGGGTGTCCCACAGGGCTCTGTTCTTGGCCCACTACTATTCATTCTGTACATTCAGCCACTTGGCATCCACAACATCATTCATAGACATGGTTTTAGTTATCATTGTTATGCTGATGATATTCAGTTATATACTGCTTGTCAACCAGATTCTGTTAATGTAAAATCCTCACTCTCCTCTTGTGTTAGTGAGTTAAAACAATGGCTACACTCAAATTTTCTTAGCCTGAATCTGGGTAAAACCGACATTCTGATAACTGGTCCCCCATCTCTAATAAAAAACAACTCTGTGGACTTTAGTCTTGATCTGGATGCTACTACGATTTTCCCCTCAGCTACTGTTAGAAATTTAGGTATCATATTCGACCTCTCACTATCCTTTGATGCCCATATTCGCAGCCTCTCTAAAACGTCTTTTTTTCATCTGCAACGCATTGTCAAACTGCGACCTTTCATCTGCAGAAATGATGCAGAAACATTAGTGCATGCTCTGATTACGTCCCGTCTCGACTACTGCAATTCACTCTTCTCTGGTCTATCAGCTCTCTAAATCTCACGTTTACAGTACATACAATACTCGGCTGCCAGAATGTTCACCTCCAATTAAAAATCTGCCCACATTACCCCTATATTATTTGATCGTCACTGGCTTCCAATCCCCCCCCATCTTTCGGATCTTCTTTCATCCTATGTTCCTTCACGATCACTCCGGTCTTCAAATTCTAAACTTCTATGGGTTCCTAGATACCGTCTATCCTCTGCGGGTGGCAGATCCTTTTCTGTCATTGTGTGACTTTGTATAATAATGTGACTTTGACATGAGTGTGGGCTCACTGGAACTGAACAGCTGAAGATTTAATAAAAAGCAAATGATGTTTGTCTGATTTTTAGCTGTCTGATGTTTGATTATAGCTCTCAAGTGATTGTCAAATTATTTATATTTTGAACTTAATCTAAGGTTATTTGTACACTAACGTACCGTTTTTGTGTTTGTGCTCCTGATTGGTGTTTTTCTTGGTCTCAGTTTCATGTGATTGGCTGGATTCAGACTGCAAGTGTTTTTCCTCTTCTTCCTTTCCACAGGATTTGGAAGTGAGTGGGTCAATTCTTATCCTCTTTGGTGGAGTGGGTTTTTTATCCAGGCCCATTGCAATGATACACCTGGAGACCAAATTAAGTTTATTTAGGTGTGTTTTTCCTATAACTGGATTGTGTTTACAGATAAAGCATAGTTTACCTGTAGAAAGAGCATGGCCTAAACAGAGACTGGGTTTGGGGTGTACAGGCTAGGCCTATGATACTTACTGCAGTGTTTGGGGTTGGCCCATGGTAGTTACTGCGTGGTTTGGGGTAGGCCCGTGGTAGTTACTTCATGGTGTGGGGTAGGGCCGTGCTAGTTACTGCATGGTTTGGGTAAGCCCGTGGTAGTTACTGCATGGTTTGGGGTAGGCCTGTGGTAGTTACTGCATTTTTTGGGGTAGGCCAGTCGTAGTTACTGCATGGTTTGGGGTAGGCCCGTGGCAGTTACTGCATGGTTTGGGGTAGGCCTGTGGTAATTAATGCAGTGTTTGCGGTAGGCCCATTTTAGTTACTGCATTGTTTCGGGTAGGCCTATGGTAGTTATGGCATGATTTAGGGGAGGGCTATAGAAGTTACAGGATGATTTGCGGTAGGCCTGTGGTAGTTAAAGCATGGTTTAGGGTAGGCCAGTGAAAGTTATGGCATGGTTTGGGGTAGGCCTGTGGAAGTTACGGCATGGTTTGGGGTAGGCCTTTGGTAGTTACGGCATGGGTTGTGGTAGGCCCGTGGTAGTTACGGCATGATTTGGGGTAAGCCCGTGGTGGTTACGGCAAGGTTTGGGGTAGGCCCATGGTGGTAACATCATGATTTTGGGTAGGCCTGTGGAAGTTATGGCATGGATTGGGGTAGGCCTGTGGTAGTTATGGTATGGATTGGGGTAGGCCTGTGGTAGTTATGGTATGGTTTGGAGTAGGCCTGTGATAGTTATGCCATAGTCTGGATCAGGAAAAGCATCTCCAGCACCACCACACTGAGCACCGGGGCCCCCACGGCTGTGTACTTAGTCCCCTGCTGTTCACACTGCCTAACTCACAACTTTCCTGCAATGTACAGCTCGAACCACATTAAGTTCACCGATGAGGACTGTGGTGGGTCTCATCAGCAAGAACAATGAGTCAGCATACAAAGAAGAAGAGAAGTACAGAGGCTGACAAACTGGGGTAAATCTGGCATCCGGGCTCTGAATGTGGATGGAGCAACAGGCATGTGGCCAAACATCAGTTTGTATATGGAAGGCGGAGCAAAAGAAATCGGGCTCTCACATACGCCCCTCACACACTCTTCACCCTCCTGCCATCTGGTAAAGGAACTGAAGCATCCAGGGCTTCACGAACAGACTGTTTAACAGTTTCTATTCACTAAAAATTTGAATGTAACATTGTCAGACTGGACTGAAACACACACACACACACACACACACACACACACACACACACACACACACACACTTAACAAAACATCTTTTTTTGCAGCTATCTGTGTGGTTGTATTTAATACTGTGGTCCTGAAGAAAAGTTTCACTGCTTTTACTGTGTATTGTATAACTGTAATAGCTGACAATAAATGAAAACCACTTGATACAACTTGAGGTTGATTTAATATAGATTATAATAGAGGGGGTTTATTGTATTATGGGGGAAGTGGCTTATTTACAGCATAGGGAGGTTCTTATATATAGCAGAGGGCAGGGCATTACCTGTAGCACGGGGCAGCACCTTCCACCCCAGAGAAGCCAAAATGGGAGCTGCGTCCTCCGAGCCGTAAGTTCTTCCTGTGTTTAAACTCACAACAGGAGCTGAGACGCTCGACCTGCAGCCCATTCAGGTAGAACGTTAGACTGAAGGGGAAACCACGGTGACGTCGAGACATGAACTGAAACAACTCTAACACACACACACACACACACACACACACACACACACACACACATTATTTTAAAGCAAATGATTGTGTTGCACAGAAAGTATAGGTGTGTGTTTAAAGTTTAGTGTTGAGTGTATAGTGTGTGTGTGTGTGTGTGTGTGTGTGTGTAGTGTATAGTGTGTGTGTGTGTGTGTATAGTGTGCATATAGTGTGTGTGTGTGTGTGTGTGTGTGTGTGTGTGTGTGTGTGTGTGCATGTGGTGTAGTATATAGTGTGTGTATAGTGTATAGTGTGCATGCATTGTGTTTGTGTGTGTGTGTGTTGTGTGTGTGTGTGCATGTGGTGTTTTGTGTGTGTAGTGTATAGTGTGTGTGTGTGTGTGTATAGTGTATAGCGTGTAGTGTGTGTATAGTGTGCATGTAATGTGTGTGTGTGTGTGTGTGTGTGTGTGTGTGTGTGTGTGTGTGTGTGTATGGTTGTGTGTGGGTGTGTATAGAGTGTGTGTATTGTGTAGTGTGTGTTGTGTAGTGTGTGTATCTGATTTCATGAACTTTTTAATAATTAGGTTGAAAACATCAGAAAAAATCCAGACGGTTAAAATAAACCCAAACTATTTTATAAATAACCCTGTAGACAGTGTCATTATAACAGACCATCAATTACAAAGTTTTACTCCTATTCAAGAGAATGTCAGAAAATGCAGATGACTAGGTGAGTGAGGACCCAAATGCAGGATGTGACAGTGTTAAGGAGAAAACAGGCTTTAATATGAAAAGTGGAGCAAAGGGGAAAAGGCAAAAGCACAGTCCAAAAACATTCCAGGGTCAAAACACAGGCAAACAGGGCGATGCAGGGAAGAGAAAAACCCAAAATCCAAAACTGTCTAAAAAATCCAAAAGCCAGCAAACAGAACACCATAAGCAGAGCAGAAACAAAAACCAAAAAAACAGTCCAAACCGGTTAACTAGGGAGGCACATCAACCTGCATTCTCAATCTCTCAAGTTTCTTCAAACAGATCATTCCAGAGGTAATTGAACCTGTTCAAAAATTTATAAACTCTTCCATTAGCACTGGTTATGTACCTAAATCCTTCAAACTGCAGTTATCAACCCCCTAATTAAGAAACCTGACCTTCACATCTACTCACATCTACTGAAGAATAACATTTTTGAAATGTATCAATCAGGATTTCGGCCTCATCATAGCACAGAGACGGCGCTGGTTAAGGTGGTAAATGACTGTTATTAGACTCTGATCAGGGTTTTGTCTCATTTTGCTCGACCTCAGTGCAGCTTTTGTAGTAACTTTTCCTCCTTAAATAATCCTGAAATGTTTTTTTGTCTTCCTGACTTGTGCCTGTAGCTCGTTAACTCGACTACCGCTAGTGTTGATTACATTCATTGCCTCACACTTTATCTTAACTCTATTCGCTATTATAAGCACTATGTCAGTTGTGTGTCTGCCTTTGAGGACTCGTTTGAGGTGCAAACGGTGGAGTTGGAGCTGGAGGCTTTGGAGAAACAGATTCATGACCTACATGTAAAGCATGCCCAGCTGTGAGAGTGGAAAGAGGTGCTGGAAACATCCCAGGCGGACGCTCACTCATCCCATGTAAATTCTCTGGTTGAACCTAATGCTCCCAGCACCTCAACTCCACGTGTCTCCCTGCCCAGGCCCAGCGCACCTACAATGCGACCCGCCCAGGTATTGTTCACTCAAGCACCGGTGCACCACAGACCCTGGATGCTGCAGAAGCGGAAGACGTGAGCCAAGCCCCGGACGTCTCCCCCGCCATCACCACCGGCCTTCGAGATCTCGACCGAGAACCGCTTCGCCCCCCTCGGTGAGACGGAACCGTGGTTCTTGGAGATTCCATCGTCCAGCATGTCCACGCTACCTGAGTCAAAGGTAAGGTGCACACTTGCTGTTTTCCTGGTGCTCGTGTTCTCAATGTCGTTGTGCAGGTTCCTGTGAATCTGAACAAGAACTTCTAAGAACTTCTGTTGTTCTCCATGCCGGAGCAAACGACACCAGGCCAAGGCAAACGGAGATCTTGAAGATGGATTTCAGGATCCTGGTGGAGACGGTACGCAGCACATCGCCCACAACGAGGATCATAGTGTCAGGACCTCTTCCCATTTACCAGGGAGGGATTATAAGTTTAGTAGACTTTTTGCACTAAATGAATGGTTACAGTCATGGTGTCGAGAGCACAAACTTCTCTTTGTTGATAATTGGAATTTTTTCTGGGAGTGTCCGAGGTTCTTTCGCTTAGATGGCCTGCACCCCAGCAGAGTTGGAGCAGCAGTGCTATCAGACAACATCTCTAGGATGAGTCACAACATCTGGCTGGTAAGACATCATGCAATTTACAACTATGACAACATTTATACAACAAACCAAATAGTTACACACACAGTCCAATTTATAGAAACTGTATATATTCCTCGTGTGTTAAAACCAAGAAATAAATACACAAGATCCAGAAATAATCTTATTGCAGTTAAAACTAAAAAATGCCAGATACAAAAGCACAAAAAAGTTCTAAAGTTTGGTCTTTTAAACATTAGATCACTTGCACCCAAAGCACTCATTGTAAATGAGATGGTCACAGATAATAATCTCGATGCACTCTGTCTCACTGAGACCTGGATTAAACGAGATTATTATATGAGTCTAAATGAGTCTACTCCGTCAGGATATGTTTATAAGCATGAGCCCCATCAGACTGGTCATGGGGGTGGTGTAGCAACCATTTATAGTGCCTCTCTTAATGTTAGTCAGAGATTAGGATTCAGGTTTAAATAATTTGAAGTGCTCGTTCTTAAAGTTGTACTTTCAGACATACATAGAAAACCCCTACTATCTCTCACTCTGGCCACCGTGTACAGACCCCCAGGGCCGCTGATTTTCTTCAAGAGTTTGCTCGTTTTCTTTCACACCTCTTGATCAATTTTGATAATCTCCAGGTCAAGATCTCCAAATAACACTTCATGACTCTCTGCCCTCCCCTTCTGCCAATGCTCGTAACCTTGGAGTAACTATGGACAATGAACTGTCCTTCTTCCCACATGTCGCTAATGTTGCTCGATTTGACCATTTCTGTCCACACAGGCTGCCCAGGTCCTTGTTCAGCTTCTTGTCATTTCAAGCCTCGACTACTGCAGCTCTCTGCTGGCAGGTCTTCCCCTGAACGCTATTCATCCTCTGCAAATGATCCAAAACACAGCTACATGACTTGTGTTTAATCTGCCCAAGTTCTCCCACACCACCCCACTGCTGCGCTCCCTTCAATGGCTTCCAGTAGCTGCACATATCAGATTCAAAACACTGATGCTTGCCTACAAGGCCAAAAATGGACCAGCGCCATCTTACCTCAGAGACCTCATCACATCTCGCACTGCACCATGCTGCCTAAGATCCTCCAGCAATGCTCGACTGGTACCACTTTCTCTCAGAATGAGAGGTAAGTATACTTCAAGGCTCTTCTCTGTTCTGGCACCAAGGTGGTGGAATGAACTTCCCCTAGATGTCCATACAGCAGAGTCCCTGACTATCTTCAAGCGACGATTGAAGACCTACCTCTTCCTGAAACACTTAAATTAGCACTTTCCAAGTTTGCTTTGTAGAATTCAAGAGTATATTTATATTTAGTTATAGGCGTACCAGTGTAGATTTATTCATTGCTAATGACTCAAAGCGCTTTTGTACGTCGCTCTGGATAAGGGCGTCTGCTAAATGCCACAAATGTAAATATAAATGATAAAGTGCTGCTTATAGGAGATTTTAATATTCATGTAGATGAAGCAAATGATGCCCCCTGTCTCGAGAGAGAGAGACAATTGTCCATGCTGTAGCCGTTTGGCTATTTGCAATGAAGATCGCTCTTCGAGGAGAGTGCTCTCCCTCGCGGCTCAGTACCGCTCTCGCCGGGGCTGAAGCGGCACCGTAGATCATAGGGCTCGCAGGCCGACCTAGCGGAGGGAATGGAGAAGGCTAAGTCCTCTCCAGCCTCTCCTGCCGGGCCGTGCTCCTGTACACCGGGGAGAGCTTCTGCTGAGGCTGGTCTTTCTCCTGGTGCACATGGCGTGGGGCTCCGGTTCTCTTCCTCTGAGAAGGGAGAGTTTTCGGATGCTAACAAGCCTATGGGCTCCTCGCAGCCGGTGCTGTTAGAGGAGCTCCTGGAGGTAATGATGCAAGCCGTGTCCAAGCTGAAGTTAGCTTGGCCGGGTGAGGAGCAGAGGCAGCGTGTTCTTAGCAAGCTGGATGAGCATTTCCTGTGTCCCGCTCGTGGATGTGATTTCGGTTGTTTATGAGTCCGCTGGTCTTCCTACTCCATTCAGAGTCAAGGCTCATTTAAACCGGAGTATGGCAGCCTCTAAGGCCTGGTTCGCAGGGGTGCCCCTGCGGGACATATGTGACGCTGCTGGTTGGTCCACCCCATCCTTAACCTAGAGACGTTAGCTCCCATTCCAACTAAACTATTGAAAGAAGTGTTACATGCAGCTGGTGAGCCTCTTCTAAATATTATTAACTCCACACTATCTTTAGGTCAGGTCCCTAAACCCTCTTAAGTTAGCAGTTATTAAGCCCCTCATTAAAAAAACCTAATTTGGATCCCAACACACTATTAAATTACAGACCCATTTCAAATCTCCCATTTATGTGTTAAAAGATAACTCTGCCCAGTTATGTTCCTACTTACAAGTGAACAATATCTTTGCAGAGTTTCAGTCAGGTTTCAGTCTCCATCATAGCACAGAAACTGCTCTAGATAAAATCACTAATGACCTTTCAGTTGCAGACCAAGGCTTCATCTCTCTGTTAGTTTTACTAGATCTTAGTGCTGCATTCGACACTATAGATCATGATCTTCTCCTGGTTTACTTACAGAATTACATTAGCATTCAGGGACAGGCATTAAGCTGGTTTAAATCCTACCTGTCTGATCATTACCATTTTGTAGATTTAAATGGAGGTTAATGCAGGTAAATGCAAGTAAATTATGGCATGCCACAAGGTTCCGTTCTAGGACCCCTGCTTTTCACAATATACATGCTTCCCTTAGGAAATATTATTAGAAGGCATGGAATTAGCTTCCACTGTTATGCTGATGATACCCAGCTATATACAGTGGGGAAAATAAGTATTTGAACACGCTGCTATTTTGCAAGTTCTTCCACTTAGAAATCATGGAGGGGTCTGAAATTGTCATCGTAGGTGCATGTCCACTGTGAGAGACATAATCTAAAAAATAAAATCCAGAAATCACAATGTATGATTTTTAAACTATTTATTTGTATGATACAGCTGCAAATAAGTATTTGAACACCTGAGAAAGTCAATGTTAATATTTGGTACAGGAGCCTTTGTTTGCAATTACAGAGGTCAAACGTTTCCTGTAGTTTTTCACCAGGTTTGCACACACTGCAGGAGGGATTTTGGCCCACTCCTCCACACAGATCTTCTCTAGATCAGTCAGGTTTCTGGCCTGTCGCTGAGAAACATGGAGTTTGAGCTCCCTCCAAAGATTCTCTATTGGGTTTAGGTCTGGAGACTGGCTAGGCCATGCCAGAACCTTGATATGCTTCTTACAGAGCCACTCCTTGGTTATCCTGGCTGTGTGCTTCGGGTCATTGTCATGTTGGAAGACCCAGCCTCGACCCATCTTCAATGCTCTAACTGAGGGAAGGAGGTTGTTCCCCAAAATCTCGCAATACATGGCCCCGGTCATCCTCTCCTTAATACAGTGCAGTCCCCCTGTCCCATGTGCAGAAAAGCATGATGCTACCACCCCCATGCTTTACAGTAGGGATGGTGTTCTTGGGCTGGTACTCATCATTCTTCTTCCTCCAAACACGTTTAGTGGAATTATGACCCAAAAGTTCTATTTTGGTCTCATCTGACCACATGACTTTCTCCCATGACTCCTCTGGATCATCCAAATGGTAATTGGCAAACTTAAGACATGCCTGGACATGTGCTGGTTTAATCAGGGGAACCTTCCGTGCCATGCATGATTTCAAACCATGACGTCTTAGTGTATTACCAACAGTAACCTTGGAAACGGTGGTCCCAGCTCTTTTCAGGTCACTGACCAGCTCCTCCCGTGTAGTTTTGGGCTGATTTCTCACCTTCCTTAGGATCATTGAGACCCCATGAGGTGAGATCTTGCATGGAGCCCCAGTCCGAGGGAGATTGACAGTCATGTTTAGCTTCTTCCATTTTCTAATGATTGCTATGGACAGTGGACCTTTTTTCACCAAGCTGCTTGGCAATTTCCCCGTAGCCCTTTCCAGCCTTGTGGAGGTGTACAATTTTGTCTCTAGTGTCTTTGGACAGCTCTTTGGTCTTGGCCATGTTAGTAGTTGGATTCTTACTGATTGTATGGGGTGGACAGGTGTCTTTATGCAGCTAACGGCCTCAAACAAGTACATTTAATTTAGGATAATAAATGTAGTGGAGGTGGACATTTTAAAGGCAGACTAACAGGTCTTTGAGGGTCAGAATTCTAGCTGATAGACAGGTGTTCAAATACTTATTTGCAGCTGTATCATACAAATAAATAGTTTAAAAATCATACATTGTGATTTCTGGATTTTTTTTTTTTAGATTATGTCTCTCACAGTGGACATGCACCTACGTTTCAGACCCCTCCATGATTTCTAAGTGAGAGAACTTGCAAAGTAGCAGGGTGTTCAAATACTTATTTTCCTCACTGAATCTAATTGAAACCAGACGATACACTCAATTGCCTCGGACAACTGAGTGTGTTGAAGAATTAAAAGACTGGATGACTCATAACTTTCTACCATTAAATTCTGATAAGATGGAGATTTTGCTTATTGGCCCAAAAACCAGTACACAGAAGCTCCAGCATTTTAACCTGCATTTAGACGGATGTTCTGTAACTACTAGTTCAACAGTAAAAGACCTGGGAGTTATTTTAGAGCAACTTGTCTTTTAAAAATCATATCAACCAAGTTACAAAAACATCCTTCTTCCACCTTGGAAATATTGCTAAGCTAAGAAACATGTTGTCTATATTTGATGCAGAGAATCTCCATGCGTTCATGACCTCCAGAATAGACTACTGTAATGCATTACTAGGTGGATGTCCTGCATCATTAATAAATAAGCTACAGTTCAGAATGCAGCAGCCAGAGTTCTCACAAGGTCAATAAAACATGATCATATAACCCCAATCTTCTCATCCATACACTGGCTACCTGTTAAGTTTCAAATCCACTACAAATTACTGCTACTTAATTACTAAACACTAAATGGTTTAGCTCCCAATTATCTATCCAGTCTTGTAACACACTACAATCTTTCATGCTCCCTGAGATCTCAAAACTCTGGAATTCTAGTAGTTCCTAGAATAGCAAAGTCCACTAAAGCTGGTAGAACATTCTAACATTTAGCTCCTAAACTTTGGAATAGTTTGTGACAGTGTTCGTGGCTCAGACACATTCTCCCAGTTTAAGTGTAGATTAAAGACGTATCTTTTTAGCGAGTTTAACACATAACACACATCACATCATAACCTTGTGCTCCAGAACATCTGATCACATGTACATTATCAACTTGTGCTGTTAATATCATGAACAGCAGCTACGCTAATTCCTCTCCATTGCTTCTCTTTCTCTCCCCGTCCCGAGGCTTCCTGAGGTTGCTCCAGCTCCAGTCATGTCACACCTTATGGAGATTGTGGACCTGTAAAGAAGTAGATGCTGCAAACATGCTGAACCATCTAGAGATGCACCAGTGCCAATTTTATCCCACTTCAGGTGGAGTTTGGACACTGGACCTCCTGGAGTGTTTAAAGGCTCTGGCATGGAGAAGCTGGTGTTGGATCTGTGATGATCTCAGATGTTGAGCTATTTTATGAGTTGCTCAGTAGCTCCTGGTTTTATAACCACAAATGACTGTAAAAGACTGTAGAAAGATCATCAGTCATAATCACACACTCCAGTGCTCATGTTAGTTCTCACTCTCCAGTGTTCTGTAGTGTTTAAAGATTATAATCACACTCTTGATGTCACCAAATGAGGATGAGGTTCTGCTTTTGAGTCTGGTTCCTCTCAAGGTTTCTTCCTCATAACATCTAAGGAAGTTTTTCCTTGCCACAGTCGCCATGGTGCTCATCAGGGAGTGTTTAAAAATGACTTTGTGTTTAAGTCAGTTTTGTGTTTGTATAAACGATAACGCATAAAAGGGCATTAATGAGAACATTAAAGAAGTTTCTTTAAAAAAGGAACTAAAAAGTTACTTTTAACTTTTGTGTGTGTGTAGTTTATACTGTGTGTGTGTGTGATTTATAGTATCTGTGTACTGTATAGTGTGTGTGTGTGTGTGTAGTTTATATTGTGTGTGTGTAGTTTATAGTGTCTGTGTACTGTATAGTGTGTGTAAAGTATATAATTTGTGTGTGTAGTGTTTGGTGTGTGTGTAGTTTATAGTGTCGGTGTAGTGTGTGTGTGTGTGTAGTTTATAGTGTCTGTGTAGTGTATATTGTGTGTGTAGTTTATAGTATGTGTGTGTGTAGTTTATAGTGTCTGTGTAGTGTATATTGTGTGTGTAGTTTATAGTATGTGTGTGTGTAGTTTATAGTGTCTGTGTAGTGTTCAGTGTGTGTAGTTTATAGTGTCTGTGTAGTGTTTAGTGTCTGTGTAGTGTTTAGTGTGTGTGTGTGTGTGTGTGTGTGTGTGTGTGTGTGTGTGTGTGTAGAATAGCCTTTATTTGTCACATATACATTACAGCACAGTGAAATTTGTTCTTCGCATATCCCAGCTTGCTTAGAAGCTGGGGTCAGAGCGCAGGGTTAACCCCCCGAACTTCTGCTCAGTAACCCAGTGCCTTAACCGCTGGAGCTACCACTCCCTTTATTTATTTATAGTATCTGTGTAGTGTATAGTGTGTGTAGTTTATTGTGTGTGTGTGTGTGTGTGTGTGTGTGTGTGTGTGTGTGTGTAGTTTATAGTATCTGTGTAGTATATAGTGTGTGTGTAGTTTTTAGTGTGTGTGTAGTTTATAGTGTCTGTGTACTGTATAGTGTCTGTGTAGTTTATAGTGTCTGTGTGTGTAATTTCTAGTGTCTGTGTAGTGTAGTGTGTGTGTAGTTTATAGTGTGTGTGTGTGTGTGTGTGTGTGTGTGTGTAGTCTATATTGTGTGTGTGTGTGTGTGTGTGTGTGTAGTTTATAGTGTCTGTGTAGTGCAGACATGGGCAAAACTACGTTGGGTTTATTAATCCCGAACGTAACCAAATTCTATTAATATAGGTATGGGTAAACCTTGTTAAATTTACCTTTCCCCTGTAATGCCCACATTTCCCCAAAAGATGTCGCACTTCAGCTACATTGACCTTGTTTGCGTGTATTACTCTCTTCTTCTCTTATGAGCCCTTTTGCCAAAATTAGCTTATCAAAGAAAAGTGGATAGTGAGCGCCGAGTGTTTAATAGGGAGTGGACAACAAAATATTTTTTTGCTGAAGTCCGATCAAAGGCTGAATGCCTAATATGCCAAGAAACTGTCACGATTTTTAAAGAGTACAATATCAGCCGTCACTTTGGACTTTTCAGCTGGTGTCCTGTCCTCTGTCCCCTGTCACAAGACCCTGAAACCGCACCACAAGGAGTGCAATTGGAACTGATCGATCTTCAGTCTGACTCCGTCTTAAAGGAGAAGTTCAGCTCTCTTAAACTGAATGACTTTTATGCTTCACTTAACTAAGCCATGTTTCCAAACCTCTGGAAGATGGCACAGTATAGTGTGTGTAGTTTATAGTGTGTGTATGTGTGCGTTATTTACAGTATCTGTGTAGTGTATAGTGTGTGTGTAGTTTATATTGTCTGTGTGTGTAGTTTATAGTGTATGTGTAGTGTATAGTGACTCACCTCCTTCTTTAAGTCTTCCTTTATAAACACAGAGATTTTCACCCCCACAGTGCTGCTGGAAAACCTTCACTTCGTCCTTCAGCTCGTTCAGCTCATGTGCCAGACGCACACTTTTCCCAAAGTACACCATCTTAACTACTACCGCAGTCTGAGAGCACACTCGCTGAACAGCACCTTCCTGTGGTGGAAGTCACATCAGTTCTAACTTAAACTCAGCTTAATTCTAAGCTCAAATTCAAGCTAAACTGAAAATAAACTCAGCATATAGATACTAAACACAAGCTGCCACATGTCTGAGGCCCAAATCAAACCAGGAGATTCTAAAACACTGACCTTTTTTTCTGGAGCATCACTGGGAGCCGTAGTGGGTCGTAACCTTCGACCCCACAGAGTCCCATTTTGCACATTGTCCTTCTTCTTAAGAGGGGGTACAGGGGTCACCAAGTTATTAATGACAGGAAGTCGATACGGAGAGGCAGAGTTGGAGAAATCTCTCAGCGTCAAGTGTCTCATCACATTTCTGTCCAACTACAGTGAAGAAATACAACACCACAACATTAACTACAGTTACAGTGTGTATGTGTGTGGTTGTGTGTATGTGTGTCTGTTTGTGAGTGTTTGTGTGTTTCTTCTCTGTCATGAAAGTATTGTTACAGCTAAAGCTTAATCTCTGACTGTTATAAAATGCTAACACTGGAGACTCCTCCCATACATATTCCATAAAGTTCCCCTCACAGAAGTTTTCACAACGTCACTAATTACATTTTCTTTTTTTCTGTATTAAATAACAGCATATTTTTCGCACCATGTAGCTGATAGGCTGCTCTCTGTTATTCCTTGATGCATGGTTGTGGGAATGAGACAAGTTTTTTTTGGTAGATGTCAGAGTGCTGGTGCTGTTCAGAGGCTTCAGTCGAACCGGACGCTCAGTTTTCTCTGGAGCAGTGTTTGGCCTAGATGAGCCAAACTACAACAACAACAACAACAACAAGGGTAAAGTAAGAATAACAATAACACAAACATTGAGGAACAGTAACACTAGTGAAAGTAACATTTACAGTAACAGTTACAGTCCAATATCAAACCTCCCCTTTATCTCCAAGATTCTAGGAAAGGTTGTAGCACAGCAGTTCTGCTCACATCTACTGAGGAATAACATTTATGAAATGTATCAGTCAGGATTTCGGCCTAATCATAGCACAGAGACGGCGCTAGTTAAGGTGGTAAATGACTGTTATTGTCCTCTGATCAGGGTTTTGTTTCTTTACTTGTTTTGCTCGACCTCAGTGCAGCTTTTCACACCATTGATCATCATCTCCTGCTTGCTGGACTGGAGAACGTTGTTGGAATAAAGGAAACAGCTCTCTCTTGGCTCTGGTCTTTTTTGACTGATTGCTATCAGTTTGTTGATGTAAATGGTGAGTTCTCCACACTCTCTGAGGTAAAGTTTGGTGTTCCATAAGGATCTGTCTTAGGCCCACTGCTTTTCTCTTTATATCTGCTGCCTCTTGGAGAAATTATTCATAAACATGGTATTCGCTTCCATTGCTATGCTGATGATACACAGCTGTATATTTCAGCAAAGCCAGATGAGCGAGATCAGCTTAACAATGTTGAGAAGTGTGTAAAGGACATTAGACAGTGGATGCTTGATAACTTTCTTCTGCTCAACTCAGATAAGACGGAAGTACTTTTACTAGGACCACATGCAGCTAGAAGCCAACTTTCTGATTATGTAGCATCTCTGGATGGTGTTTCTGTTTCAGTGTGTACAGCAGTCAAAGACCTCGGTGTGATTATTGACCCGAGTCTTTTCTTTGAGTCTCACGTGAATAATAATCCTTCCAATCAGTGTTGGGACTCAGACACAGTCTCAGTGTTCAAGTCGAGGCTGAACACATATTTATTTAGTGGAGTCTTTAGTCAGTAGGTGTTTGTGAGGTAAAGGAGCAGATCTGGAGGGATCATGGATATGGAGTGTTTGGTGAACTGGGATATTTGGATGCTGTCGTCTCCTCACTCTCACACGTTCACTCAGATTTGTTGATGGTTGTGTGGTGGGTCGTCTCTTATTCCAGAGATCCTCATGTCGGTGTTTCCTTCTGCTTCTCCCTTTTAGTTCTGCTGCTACAGTGAGTCTTGCCAGAGACCAAACTGGTTCTCTCTTAAGTCTGGTTCCTCTCAAGGTTTCTTCCTTATGCCATCTCGGGGAGTTTTTTCTTGCCACAGTCACCACCGGCTTGCTCATCAGGGACAAACTTATGCTTATAAAGAACATCTTATTGTCAGGAACTTCTGGTTCCGTGGCGCGCACTTCTGGGTCAGCGGCCATCTTGCTGTTTTTCCCGCACCTCCCGTTATTTAAAGACACACAAAACTTTAGCTCGGGGCCGGATTATCTCACCAGTTTCCTATAGTCCCTGGGATTATTCTTGCCACCCTGCCTGCTCTGGATTCTGTTCCTGTTTCTGTTCCTGCTCCTGTTCCTGACCCCTGTTCAGCTCTGCTTCTGTTTTGAACTCTGGACTGTTTTTGGTTTATGTTTTACTCTGCCCTGTATTGCTCAGTTTGCTGGCTAATTTTAATTTTGTTTTTGTCTTTCCCTGCATCGCCCTGTTTGTTGGTGTTTCATACCTTGGACTGTTTATTGAACTTTGTTTTTGCCTGTGCCCCATTAAAGCATGTTTTTTCCTTACTCCCTGTCACATCCAGCATTTGGGTCCTCACTCACCCAGTCATACCCGCACCTCAGAATTTTCTGACAGAATAATCTGGCCGTGCACCCGAGATTCACTGACATTCATTTTTATCACCAAATTATCTGCTTTGAGACAATGTTCATTGTTAAAAGCTCAATACAAATAAAAATTAATTGAATTGAACATGAGCAACAGTAACATGAACACACACACACACACACACACACACACACACACACACACACACAGTAAGTCTAGATTACAGCCTGTCTCATGCAGAGGTGTGTCTGAATGTCATGAGGTTTTCAGGACTCTTTGCAGATGGATGTGTGTGAGATGTTGGCGTTCTATGTACCGAGTCAGTGGAATCAGATGCCTCTCTCTCTGGTTCAGAATGCTGAGCTTGTGAACTCCTTAGGCGGGTTGGGGGACGTGGCGTGAGGATGATGATCTGATCATCCTCATACCTGTTACAGCGCTCCACCTAACAATAAACTTTCATCTTTATTGTGTTATAGTTTAACTGATTGAACATTAAAATGACACAATCATGTTAATGTTACACACACACACACACACACACACACACACACACAATACATCACACATGTAAATGTGAGGCACCTTGACTTTATTCACTTGCTCTCTCCGGGAAACGTCCTCCAGTTTTCTCCTGATCTCTGTTTGATGCAAGCGCTGATCACAAACAACAACAAAATAGACAATTATTTAACACCACAATATATCTCCTAACTAATATTACACAAAACTGATCGCACATGTCTCTCAGACACCCTGCTTATATCCTTAGACCCCACTGCATCTTCCTCAGACCCTACCTCATGCCCCTCAGGCTACACTGCATGCCCCTCAGGCTCCACTGCATGCCCCTCAGACACACTGCACATCCCTCATACCCCACTGCATGCCCCTCAGGTTCCACTGCATGCCCCCTTAGACCCACTGTACGTCCCTCAGACCCCACTGCATGCCCTTTACACCCCACTGCATGCCCTTTACACCCCACTGCATGCCCCTTAGGCACCACTGCATGCCCCTCAGACCCACTGCACATCCCTCAGGCTCCACTGCATGACCCTCAGGCTCCACTGCATGCCCCTCAGACCCACTGCACATCCCTCAGGCTCCACTGCATGCCCCTCAGACCCCACTGCATGCCCCTCAGACCCACTGCACTTCCCTCAGGCTTCACTGCACATCCCTCAGACCCACTGCATGCCCCTCAGACTCACTGTATGTCCCTCAGGCTTCACTGCATGCCCCTCAGACCCACTGCAAGTCCCTCAGACCTACTGCATGCCCCTTCAGGCTTCACTGCATGTCCCTCAGACTCACTGCATACCCCTCAGATTCCACTGCATACCCCTCAGGCTTCAGAACCCCCTCATGTCTTCTCAGATCCCCTACATGTCTCCAGATCTTGTGTTTTCCTTTGCTGTACTCTGTAAATCCTCACCTCCATGTCCAGCACTCTGTGGAATATGGCCTGAGCAAGACATTCCCGTACGTGTCGCTGTTGATCTCTGAGTATAATCTTATACCTGAACTCCTTCTCCGACACGATGCGCCCACTCCTGCTGATCTAATACACACAGATTAAGGTAAGTAAGTAAAAAGTTAAGATGATGTTTTTATGCAGTAAAGACTTGAATCTACAGTACTGGTGTGGTGCTGTGGTGATTTGGTGATGTGGTGAGGTGTAATTGTGGTGATGTGGTGATGTGAAAAAGAGGAGGCGCTGTTGAGCCGTGTGATGTAGCTTCCTGTTGTTGATTTGTTTGCTGGGAATTTTGTGTTTGTTTCGACGTTTAAATTTTTAAAGTTTTGTTTTTTTCTCTCATCACTTGAAAATCTCAAAATATTGTTTTGATTTCCTGTATTCTCTACTTTCCGTTGGCTCCGTTTCTTTTTTTTTTTTCTTTTGGAAGAGCGCTTTATTCCCTGTTCGAGGGTTTGAAAGCAGTGAGTGGAGGCCATTCTCATCAGAACTTCGAACACACACTACAGTAACCACATTAAGGTACGTAATTTCTCTGCTATGGCGAACATCCAGCTCATTTAGTGTGTAAAGTGTGACATGTTTATTCAGTCTTTCTCTGTTGCTAGTGACAATTTTATCTGTGAGAAGTGTAAGTTAGTTTGCTCTTTGACGGAGATCTTATCATTAGAGGAGCGCATCCAGAGTCTAGAGAGAAGTAGTGAGTGCGAGAGCAGTCCAGGTTCTGCAGGGGAAAGTCTGGATGCCCCAGGTGTGTTCATTTTTTCATTTGTATTTATACACTGTGTTGTGTATATACTTGTATACTATAGTATGTCTATTAGTCTATTCTTATATATTTGCATTTATTTTTTATTTTTTCATGCTGCTGTAACAAAGAAATTTTCCCACTGTGGGACGAATAAAGGTTTATTTTATCTTATCTTATTCAGTTGTGTTCATTCTAGATTTAATTGGAATTAATCAGAATGTTATACACTCTTGATTTATTAACATTTGGATAAAAAAAAAAAAAATTTCATAATTCCACAGTCTGAAGCTATGAGATTATCAGATTATCAGATTACTTCTGATATCTTTTAAAATCTGCCACAGTCACTGCATTAGTACCTCACCAGGTTACCGTGTTAAACACATTCACATCAGCTACACCAGCGAGTTTTTTGAATAATCTTCTGGAAATTACGATATTAATTAGATGTCCGTCTGACCCCGCAGAGCTGGACTGGGATTTTTATCAGAGATTAAAAATCAGCACAGTGGTATAATAATCATACACACACCTTAAAACAGACCACTCGGAAATTAGAACGTAAATGGTGTCAAACTAAATGAACAGTATTTCAAATAGCATGGAAGGAGAATCTCCTGAGTTCTAGAAAATCTCTTAGTGCTGCTAGATCAGCATATTTCTCCTCCCTCATAGAAAATAACAAGCAGAATCCTAGATTTTTATTCTGTACTGCAGAAAAATTTACAGGAAATAAAAGCACTGCCTCACATGCACACCATCAATAGGTAGTAATGATTTCATCAACTTTTTAAATTATACATTAATTTATTTAAATCCAAACTATTTTATAAATAACCCTGTAGACAGCAGTGTAATTATAACAGACCATCAATTACAAAGCTTTACTCCTATTCAAGAGAACGACTTCATTTCATTTATTTCCTCGTCAAAATCATCAACCTGCATTCTTGATCCCTCGCCTACAAGTTTCCTCAAACAGATCATTCCAGAGGGAATTGAACCTGTTTTAAAAGAATAAACTCTTCCATTAGCACTGGTTTTGTACCTAAATCCCTCAAACTGCAGTATCAACCCCCTAATTAAGAAACCTGACCTTCACCCTGTCAGCTGTCCAACTACAGTCCAATATGAAACCTCCTCTTTATCTCCAAGATTCTAGAAAAGGTTGTAGCACAGCAGTTCTGCTCACATCTACTGAGGAACAACATTTATGAAATGTATCAGTCAGGATTTCGGCCTCATCATAGCACAGAGACGGCGCTAGTTAAGGTGCTAAATGACTGTTATTGGCCTCTGATCAGGGTTTTGTCTCTTTACTTAATTTGCTCGACCTCAGTCCACACTCTGAAGTAAAGTTTGGTGTTCCACAAGGATTGGTCTTGGGCCCACTGCTTTTCTCTTTATATCTGCTGCCTCTGGGTGAAATTATACATAAACATGGTATTCGCTTCCATTGCTATGCTGATGACACACAGCTGTATATTTCAGCAAAGCCAGATGAGCGAGATCAGCTTAACAATGTTAAGAAGTGTGTAAAGGACATTAGACAGTGGATGCTTGATAACTTTCTTCTGCTCAAATCAGATAAGACAGAAGTACTTTTACTAGGACCACATGCAGCTAGAAGTAAACTTTTCCGATTCTGTAGCATCTCTGGATGGTGTTTCTGTTTCAGTGTGTACAGCAGTCAAAGACCTCGGTGTGATTATTGACTCGAGTCTTTCCTTTGAGGCTCACGTGAATAATATCACCAGGATCTCCTTCTTTCACCTTAGAAATATTGCTAAAATTAGAAATATGATGTCGTTACATAATGCAGAAAAACTAGTAGATGTTTTTGTAACATCTAGATTAGACTACTGTAACGCTTTACTGTCTGGGTGTTGGAGTAAGTGCAGAAATAAGCTTCAGTTAGTTCAGAATGCAGCAGCAAGAGTCCTCACTAGATCTAGAAAATATGATCACATCACCCCTGTTTTAATCATCTACACTGCTCCCAATTCCATCTCACACTGATTATAAAATACTACTACTGAGGTATAAAGCACTTAACGCTCTCACACCGCAGTATCTGAGTGAACTTCTGTACCAGGATGATCCTCCACGCCTACTTAGATCAAAAGGTGCAGGCCATTTGTTGGTTCCCCAAATAATGAAGACTCCAGCAGGGGGCAGATGTTTCTCTTATAAACCCCACAGTTATGAAACAACCTTCCAATCAGTGTTCGGGACTCAGACACAGTCTCAGTGTTCAAGTCGAGGCTGAACACATTTATTTAGTGGAGTCTTTAGTCAGTAGGTGTTTGTGAGGTAAAGGAGCAGATCTGGAGGGATCATGGATATAGAGTGTTTGGTGAACTGGGATATTTGGATGCTGTCGTCTCCTCACTCTCACACGTTCACTCAGGTTTGTTGATGGTGGTGTGGTGGGTCGTCTCTTATTCCAGAGATCCTCATGTCTGTGTTTCCTTCTGCTCCTCCCTTTTAGTTCTGCTGCCAGAGTGAATCTTACCAGAGTCCAAACTGCACAGTGACATTAACTTTCATACAACAATCAGGAGACTTAATAATCCATATCCTTCTCTTTCTGAAGAGGGTTCTTCTCTCTTCTCTCTCTCTCTCTCTCTCTCTCTCTCTCTCTCTCTCTCTCTCTCTCTCTCTCTCTCTCTCTCTCTCTCTCTCGCTCTGTTGAGTTAAACATGCTCCTGAGGTTCCAGTGATCACTGTTCCTGTCCCTTTTCCCTACTCGGATCTTCCCACTTCGTCCAGGCCTGCCTCTGGATAGTGTTCTCTTTGATTGGAGGCGACTCTGTGCAGCTGGAGATGTTTCTCATCAATGCCCTGGGGTTCTAAGAAATTACAGAGTAACACAAGAGCTTTGAGGATGGATTTTGATGCTAGTTAAAGTCAACAGTCTGCTACACTGACTCAGGACTACAGTTTGCTCTGATCTTCATCACTGCACCTCAACATCATTTATCTGTAATAAATGGACATTTGGTGGAACCCAGATGAGGATGAGGTTCCCTCTTCAGTCTGGTTCCTCTCAAGGTTTCTTCCTTCTGCATCTCAGGGAGTTTTTCCTTCACCACAGTCTCCACCGACTTGTTCATCAGGGACAAACTTACACTTATAAAGAACATCTTCATTTTTATCACCACATTATCTGTGTAAAGCTGCTCTGAGACAATGTTCATTATTAAAAGCGCAACACAAATAAACATAAAATGAATTAAATTGAATGTGATGATGTGGTGATGATGTAATGATATGGTAATGATTATGTGGTAAATTCTCATTGTGGTCATGTGGTGATGTACTGATGTGTTGGGGTGGGAATATGATATTGTGAATATGTGATGATGTACCAGTCCAACTCTCTGCAGATGTCTCCGTATTCTTGCGTTGTTAAAGTATGCAGTCAGGTGTTTGTCTGTCAGACTGTTATAAGCGCCAATCAGCCTTAAATCGAAAACACACACATGCATGCGCACACACACACACACACACACACACACACACACACACACACACACACACACACACACACACACAGGAGGTATTTTAACAGGTTAGATTTTACACATTTGAAACCAAACCAAATCAACCAAACATCATGAACTTACACAAACTAAAAAATAAGTTGAGCAGAAAGCATGTGTGTGACGTTGCTCCTGGCTGTAACGTCCACTTGCTTTTCTTTTTCTGAGTTTTTTAAATAGTAGTTTGTTTTCCGGACTTCTTGTGTGTGTAGAGGAGCTTCAGTTAGTGGATCAGTTACAGGTTTCTGATTACGGATGAACAAGACACTTAACACTCACATGCCCTCGGTACCTGGGGCTCAGAGAATTCTTTTTTAAAGCTGATTGTGTGGGGGTAAGGATGGCACTGGCCTTTTTGCTGGGGAGTTGATAAAACAATTAAAGCAATTTAAATTTACTTCATTACATTACCTCTTGAAATAAAGACATCTCTTTTTATTCTAAAACATACTATTTACCAATATTATTCACTAATTCTAATAAAACTGACCTACTGATGAATATGATGAATACTGAGTTCAACCCTCAGTGAGGTTTTATTGAATTTACTGAAATGACAAAAATCAGTATTCAGAGTCACAGGCATTTGAATAATAAACCCTAAAGAAAATTCTTAATTCAATAAATATCCCACTAATACACATTATTATTAATATCCTTTTAATGTCTCATTTCATCCAGAGGACATTAGAGAGACAAATCTACATCACATTAACTGTGGAGTAATCTGGAGGAGGAGTTAAAAAAAAAAAAAAAAACACACTGAGCTTAAACATACAGCAAATGTTGGTGTTTAAATGTGGCAGCTGACACTTTTACTCAAAGCAGATCTGGCAACCATGCAGGTGAGTACTACACACAGGTGAGAACTACACACAGGTAAGAACTACACACAGGTGAGGTGAAAACTACACACAGGTGAGGTGAAAACTACACTCAGGTGAAAACTACACACAGGTGAGGTGAAAACTACACACAGGTGAGGTGAAAACTACACACAGGTGAGGTGAAAACTACACACAGGTAAGAACTACACACAGGTAAGAACTACACACAGGTGAGGTAAAAAATACACACAGGTAAGGTGAAAACTACACCCAGGTGAGGTGAAAACTACACACAGGTGAAAACTACACTCAGGTGAAAACTACACTCAGGTGAGGTGAAAACTACACACAAGTGAGAACTACACACAGGTGAAAACTACAAAATGTCCAAACTACACTCAGGTGAGGTGAAAACTACACACAAGTGAGAACTACACACAGGTGAAAACTACAAAATGTCCAAACTACACACAGGTGAGAACTACACACAGGTGAAAACTACAAAATGTCCAAACTACACACAGGTGAGAACTACACAAAAGTCTGAACTACACACAAGTGAGAACTACACAAAAGTCAGAACTACACACAGGTGAGAACTACAGACCAGTGAGGTGAAAACTACACACAGGTGATTTGAATAACCTGAAGGTGAATCTGTTTAAGCAGTTTTGTAACTTGACTCTGAACAATATGAACTTTCACTGCTGAGACACTGAAACACTCCGAGACCAACAAAGAAATGTCTGGTGTTTATGGTCTTTAGTGTAATGCGTTTAAAACAACTAAGTTTCAGCCCACATTTACAACAAAACACCTCAGTAACACTGAGTAAGATGTGTGTGTGTGTGTGTGTGTGTGTGTGTGTGTGTGTGTGTGTGTGTGTGTGTGTGTGTGTGTGTACAGTACTGATTATTTAAACCTTCATAAAGGTTATAACATTTTCAGAAACTCTGAAACACACTTCAGTTCCACCTGCAGCTTCAGGCTCTAATTCCCCACAGTGTATATTCATCTCCAGAGTAACAGCCTATACACACACACACACACACACACACACACACACACACACACACACACACACACAGATTGTGCGCAGTAAAAGCTGTACTCACCCCGGAGTTAAATGGCTCATGTTTTTTATCAGAGCTGCAGATTCCCGTCACTGATGCGATCTGTTAATACACACACACACACACACACACACACACACACACACACACACACACACACACACACACACACTCACTTACTCACTCACTCACTCACTCTCTTTATTCCGCTGTACAGAGACACAGATCTGATGTGCAGCCTGAGCATGAGTTGCACTGATGACAAGCGGTGTTGCCATGGAGACTCACGTGACCATGTCACGCTCCCATTTCGTTACCAGGAACACACACACACACACACGCATACTAACACAGTGTATATACGCACACACTGTCCCTCCCTCTTACACACATAATTATATGAATTATTGAATGATGTGAACTTGGAGTAAATGTGAGATTGAGGTGAACCCTGAGGTAAACCCTGTGTGGTAGAAGCTCAGCGTTAAAGCTGTGGGTTACTGATCAGAAGGTTGGCTGTTTAAGCCCCAGTATTGCCAAGCTGCAACTTGCCCCCTTAAGAAAGGCCCTTAACCCTCCATGTTTACATTTGTGGCATTTAGCAGACATGTTCAAGGAATGTTTATCATGTCTGACCCCAGCTTCATGACATCGCTAGGAAAGGTGAAAAAGAATTTCACGGTGCTATAAAGTACGTGACCTGTTATAAAGCACATTTACCTTTAGCACATATCCATTCATTAATTATGAGTTTTTCACCTGTTCACGGTCTCAAATACCCACTGTTACACAAAGCACTACACACAAACTGAAGTGCACTGTGTGTGTTTTGTACTGTTCATAATGATCAGCTTGTTTGAACATTTTGCTTTTAAATGTATTTCATTTTATTTATTTATTTAGTTTTCTTTTCCTCTTTTTTGCAATGAACAAATGGAGTGATATAAAACAAAATCCAAAGAGATAGTTATTGTTAAACCTCTCTCTCTCTCTCCCTCACTCTCTTTATCCCTCACTCTCTCCCTCCTTCTCCCTCTCTCTCTCTCCCTTTCTATCCCTCACTCTCTCTCTCTCTCTCTCTCTCCCTCACTCTTCCTCTCTCTCTACCTCTCTCTCTCCCTCACTCTCTCTCTTCCTATCCCTCACTCTCTCCCTTCCTCTCTCTCTCTCTCTTGCTATCCCTCACTCTCCCTCTCTCTCTCTCTCTCTCTCTCACTCTTTCTCTCACCCTCTTTCTCCCTCACTCTCCCTCTCTTTCTCTCTCGGTCCCTCACTCTGTGAAGGAGTCGAGGTGGTCGGATCTGTAAAGCTGCTTTGAGACAATGTCTGTTGTGAAAAGCGCTATATAGAAATGAACTTGACTTGACTTGACTTCTGGAAGGTTTGGGGACAGGCGGAAGTTTTATGCTGTTTTGAAAATTATGTGCAAATTGTAACTTTTTTAAAAGAAGACGTCTTAATGAGTAGTTTTTGCAGTTTTATTCATACAAAGTTATGTTAAAAAAAAAATGTGACAATTTCTATGGTCTATTCAATTCAATTCATTTTTATTTGTATTGCGCTTTTAACAATGAACATTGTCTCAAAGCAGCTTTACACAGATAATGTGGTGATAAAAGTGAAGATGTTTATAAGTGTAAGTTTGTCCCTGATGAACAAGCCGGTGGCGACTGTGGCAAGGAAAAACTCCCCGAGATGGCATAAGGAAGAAACCTTGAGAGGAACCAGACTCAAGAGGGAACCCATCCTCATCTGGGTTCCACCAAATGTCCATTTATAGCAGATATACGATGTTGCGGAGTGCAGTGATGGTGATCAGAAGCGAAAAGTAGTCCTGAGTCAGTGTAGCAGACTGTTGACATTAACTACAGTCCAATCCATCCTCAAAGCTCCCGTTCTTACTCCAGAATTTCATGGAACCACCCAAGGCGTTGATGGGAAACCGTCCCAAGCTGCACAGAGTGGCCTCCAGTCAAAGAGAACACTATCCAGAGGCAGACCTGGACGAAGTGGGAAGATCCACGGAGGGGAGAGGGGCAGGAACAGTGGTCACTGGAACCTCAGGAGCATGTTTAACTCGACCGAGAGAGAAAGAGAGAAGAGAGAGAGAGAGAGAGAGAGAGAGAAGAGGGTGACAGGAAGAGAAGGATATGGATTATTAAGTCTACTTATTGTTGTATGAAAGTTAATGTCACTGTGTAGTTTGGACTCTGGTAAGATTCACTCTGGCAGCAGAACTAAAAGGGAGAAGCAGAAGGAAACACAGACATGAGGATCTCTGGGATAAGAGACAACCCACCACACCACCGTCAACAAACCTGAGTGAACGCGTGAGAGTGAGGAGACGACAGCATCCAAATATCCCAGTTCACCAAACACTCCATATCCATGATCCCTCCAGATCTGCTCCTTTACCTCACAAACACCTACTGACTAAAGACTCCACTAAATAAATATGTGTTCAGCCTCGACTTGAACACTGAGACTGTGTCTGAGTCCCGAACACTGATTGGAAGGTTGTTCCATAACTGTGGGGTTTATAAGAGAAACATCTGCCCCCTGCTGGAGTCTTCATTATTTGAGGTACCAACAAATAGCCTGCACCTTTTGATCTAAGTAGGCGTGGAGGATCATCCTGGTACAGAAGTTCACTCAGATACTGCGGCGTGAGAGCGTTAAGTGCTTTATACGTCAGTAGTAGTATTTTATAATCAGTGTGAGATGGAATTGGGAGCAGTGTAGAAGATTAAAACAGGGCTGATGTGCTCATATTTTCTAGATCTAGTGAGGACTCTTGCTGCTGCATTCTGAACTAACTGAAGCTTATTTCTGCACTTACTCCAACACCCAGACAGTAAAGCGTTACAGTAGTCTAATCTAGAAGTAACAAAAGCATCTACTAGTTTTTCTGCATCCTGTAATGACATCATATTTCTAATTTTAGCAATATTTCTAAGGTGAAAGAAGGAGATCCTGGTGATATTATTCACGTGAGACTCAAAGGAAAGACTCGGGTCAATAATCACACCGAGGTCTTTGACTGCTGTACACACTGAAACAGAAACACCATCCAGAGATGCTACGTAATCGGAAAGTTTACTTCTAGCTGCATGTGGTCCTAGTAAAAGTACTTCTGTCTTATCTGAGTTGAGCAGAAGAAAGTTATTAAGCATCCACTGTCTAATGTCCTTTACACACTCCTCAACATTGTTAAGCTGATCTCTCTCATCTGGCTTTGCTGAAATATACAGCTGTGTATCATCAGCATAGCAATGGAATCTAATACCATGTTTATGTATAATTTCACCCAGAGGCAGCAGATATAAAGAGAAAAGCAGTGGGCCTAAGACAGATCCTTGTGAAACACCAAACTTTACCTCAGAGAGTGTGGAGAACTCACCATTAACATCAACAAACTGATAGCGATCAGTCAAATAAGACCTGAGCCAAGAGAGAGCTGTTCCCTTTATTCCAACAACGTTCTCAAGTCTAGCAAGCAGTATAGTGTGATCAATAGAGATCTAATGTTTTTTAACTCTGTTCTCTGTATTTATACACTACAATTTACACTGTATTTATACACTACAATTTTCTTTTGTGACCTTTTACAGTAAAATCAAACCTTTATAGGATAATATAATTTAATTATTACGTGACTGTTAGATTTTTATCATGCCCAAAAAACTGGAGAGGTTTCTCATGCGATCTCCAATGCCTGTGGTGCCTTTTCTGATCAGGGAAGAATCAAACAGCACACAGAATGAGGTAAATGTTCTTTTTCAGTTTAAAGCAGATAACAGACAAGTATATATACACACACTGGGAATAACCTGTTCCTGAATGGGTGAGAAGACATAATAACCAGAGATGTGTCAGTCCAGACAATGACTTTTTTCTATTTTATCTAATAAGTTATTTAGTGTGTGTAAAGCGCAAATCAAAGTTTTTTGTCAACAGCGCACTCTTAATGTAACAAGAGACATTGGCAGATCTCTGAAAGCTCTAGAGATAGAAATAGTGCAACGCCAGCATTTGGAGTCCACAGGAAATCGAGCATATTGAAGCCCTAGAAAATTAAAAAGCCAACTGCTGGACACTACAGCACAGGGGGAGCTTTTCCGCTCACACTTTAAAAGCGTCACTGAGATGGATGCTCCTACCAAGTTCTTCTTCAGTTTGTAAAATTCACCAGCAGACAGTCAGCTTCTATTTGAAGCTGTATAGCAGTGAAAGGTCAGGGGTACAGGAAGTGGAGGAGAGCTTCCTCAGTAACCTGACAAAGCTCTCAGAATTAGTGGCCAAGGAGGTGGATAGAGAGCTGACACTGGGTGAGCTTCAGTAGGCTCTTCAGGGCATGGAGAACGGATGGGCGCCAGAAATAGAGTGTCCCCCTGTCGAGTTCTTCAAGGCGTTCTGGGCAACAAAAGGGCAGGATGTGCTGAGGGTTCGACAGTGTAAAGGGTGGTCAGCTCCCATCGAGCTACAGGAGAGCCGTCCTGACCCTGCTGACAAAGAAGGGAGACCTGACCCACCTGAAGAACTGGCATCAGGTGTCACTACTATGCACTGACTGCAAGTCGATGTCAAAAGCAATAGCCTCTAGACTGACTAAGGTGATAAAGCAGATCATTCACCATGACCAGACATACTGTGTGCCTGGCAGGTCTATATTTAAAAATGTGTACCTAATTCGTGACATTTTGGAGGTCTGATTTTCCTAGACCAGGAAAAGGCTTTTGACCGGGTTGAGCATGAATACTTGTGGAAGGTGCTTGAAATCTTTGGGTTCAACCCTGGTTTCATAGCCATGATCAAGGTGCTATACAGTGTGGTGGTTTATGTGCTCCTTTTAGAGTGTACAGAGGTATAAGACAAGGCTGTTCACTGTCAGGAATTCTGTACACTCTAACTATTAAACCTCTTTTAATCAATCTGAATAATGGTCTTTTTGGTTTTAATATTCCACACACCAATGCTTTACTTTACCTGTCAGCATATGCAGACGACTTGACAGTATTGGTGGGATCCCAGTCTGATGTAAATATTTTAATTGATGTTTTAGAAGACTTTGAGCTTTTATCATCAGCGAACGTTAACTGTGGAAAAAGTGAAGCAGTTTTATTTGGGCAGTGGGGAGGTGGGGAGCCGACACTCTCAGGAGGTTTGGTGTGGAAAAGAGGTGGTTTTAAATATTTGGGTGTCTACCTGGGAAGTAACAAGTTTTTAAATAAAAACTGGGAAGGCACTTTATAGCACATCAAGGGCAGTCTGAGCAGGTGGAAACAGCTGGTTCCAAAGATGTCCTATGGGGGGGCGAAAGCTTTTCATCAACAACTGGCAGCGTCGTCTCTCTGGCACAAGCCAAATCTGCTAGCAAACATCCAGGCCTGCTCGTGGACTTCTTCTGGGATGGTCTGCACTGGATTCTGCAAAGTGTCCTCCATCTGCCCAAATAGGAAGGGGGGCAAGGGCTGGTTCAGCTGGCCAGCCGAACTGCAGCCTTTCACCTCTAGTTCATTCAGAGACTCCAAACCATGCCCAGAAACCTGGTTTGGAGGACAGCAGCCGGTGAACTGTTGCACATGGTGGGAGGACTGGGACTGGACAGAACTTTGTTTTTAATGGACACACACACACATTGGATATCTCTGGATTACCAGTCTTTTACCATGGACTTTTTAAAATATGGACTTAAAAAAAAAAAAAAACAGATTAAAGTCTGTGGAACACTACACTGGCTGCTGGAGGAGCCCCTGGTCTACGGGAGTCGCCTGGACATCTCCAATGCGACCACCCCCACACTGCCCAGAGCTTTGATTTCCTCTAAGATCATCACACTCCGGGAGCTGGTAAACATCGCCGGGACAGACCTGTCACGAGGGGAGGACCTGACAGCATGTATGGGACTCCGGTCTCTGGGCATCACTGACCAGCTCCTACACCACTGGAGGTCTAAACTAACAGCAGAGGCGCGTGTTCAGCTGAAGAAATAGAGAATCTGAGATTACAGAGGAGGAACCCTTTCCCAGCTGGATATCGCTCCTGACCTCAACGGGTGTGAGCGCCCCCTCCTGGAGTGCAGGGGTGAAGAGCAGATGAACTTTGGGACAGTGTCGAGGAAGCTGCTTTACAGGGCCTTTGTTAAGGTTTTAAATAAGAATAAACTGAGTGGGAGGGTGGACCCCCAGTGGAGAAATGTTCTTGGTTTTAATGCTGATATTAAACCAGAGTAAAGACACTGTACAAACCACCGTTAACCAAAAAAAAACTGTAGCTCAATTATTTGACTGAGGAGTTGTCCAAAGTGACTCACCAGCTGATAAAGCTGATGGGACTTTTCGACGAGGTGAAACAATTGAGAGACTTGATAAAAGAAAAAGACCAAACTATCAATGAGCTTGAAATGAGTATTGATCAGTTTGAACAATACACGCGGATCGAAGACATTATCATCACAGGTTTGAGCGTCAAACCCCGCTCATATGCCAAAGCGGCAGCAGTGGGAGAAATGTAAGTGCGGATGCTGACACCGAGGATGTGCAATCATTGGAGAGACAAGTTGTAGCATTTCTGAGGGGAAAAGATATACATCTAGACGCGAATAACATCGCTGCTTGTCACACTCTGCCAAGAAAAGACACAAAACAGCCAGCAATTATTCCGCGTTTTGCAAATCGGAAATACAAAATTGATTTACTGCGACAAGGAAGGAAGTTAAAAGGAACTAATGTTTATTTAAACGAGCATATTACAAAAAGAAATGCTGAGATCGCCCGAGAAGCCTGTATGCTGAGAAGAAATGATAAGATAAATGCGACATGGACGAGGAACTGTAAGATCTTCATTCAGCTAAAGGGATCTACTCAGGAACAAGCCAGGGTAATACTGGTAAGACAACTTAAAGACCTTGATCAGTTTAGATAATGTTGATTGAACAAAACAAACAAACAAAAAAAAAAAAAAAAAAAAAAAAAGAGAGACATTCTTGGCGCATGTTGAGGACTATCACTTTCTGCTATGGGTGAGAATAGTACGTTCGTTTTATTTAGACTGGGTTTAAATGGATCTCTATGCATTCTGCTGGAGCTATGCGGACTATGAAAAAGTGCGGACAAATCCTTAGCGAGTTGGAGAATGGATTATAATGGACTGTGGATAACAGGTACACGTCTACGTGCGAACAAACTGGAAGATGGGCCTACTTTACGTTGGACGGAGGAAAATTGCTTTAAAATTATCGTCACGATGGATGGAAATCCGCCTTATGTTGGACATGGGGATCATTTATAATTTGACAATTGAGAAAAGACTAAATAATAGGCTAAAAAAAGTGGTGGATTAGGGACATAGGAGTATTTTGTGATTAACCTTAAAACAATATGACTGAGTGTGATTATGATTTATCAGTAGTCAATAGAGATAAAGATGAAATAAATGAGAAAATATTGGTAGTCCATATAGAAGTGAACTGATTGAACATAGTTTAGAAAATCATGCATCTCTATAAAACAAATGAGTTTGGGAAAGATATAGATCCAGATAATCATTTTTATAATAATATAATAAATTAATGTAAATACTATACTGAAGAGCAAAGTAACAGTATTGATATAGAAGGAGCTTTTAGCTTAATTCATTTCAATAGTAGAAGCCTGTATAAAAATGTTGAAGATATTAAAGAATCTTCTTCTTCTTCTTTCGGCTGCTCCCATTAGGGGTCGCCACAGCGGATCATCCGTCTCCATACCACCCTTCCTCTACATCTGCCTCTATCACACCAACTACCTGCATTACTTCCCTCACCACATCCATGAACCTCCTCCTTGGCCTTCCTCTTTTCCTCCTACCTGGTGGCTCCATCCTCAGCATTCTTCTACCAATATAATTCATGTCCCTCCTGTGCACATGTCCAAACCATCTCAATCTCGCCTCCCTCACCTTGTCACCAAAACATCCTACATGCGCTGTCCCTCTAATAAACTCATTTCTAATCTTGTCCATCCTTGTCACTCCCAACGAAAACCTTAACATCTTCAGCTCTGCCACCTCCAGCTCCATCTCCTGTCTTTTACTCAATGCCACTGTCTTTAATCCATACAACATCGCAGGTCTCACCACAGTCCTATAAACTTTCCCTTTCATTCTTGCAGATACCCTACTATCACAAATCACTCCTGTCATTCTTCTCCACCCACTCCACCCTGCCTGCACTCTTTTCTTTACTTCTCTAACACACTCTTCATTACTTTGCACTGTTGACCCCAGGTACCTGAACTCCTCCACCTTCTCCACCTCTTCTCCCTGCAACCGCATCACTCCACTGCCCTCCCTCTCATTCACACACATGTACTCTGTCTTACTCCTACTGACTTTCATTCCCCTTCTCTCCAGCGCATATCTCCACCTCTCCAGGCTCTTCTCAACCTGCTCTCTACTCTCACCACAAATCACAATATCATCTGCAAACATCATAGTCCAGGGAGACTCCTGTCTGACCTCGTCCTTCAACCTGTCCATCACCACTGCAAACAGGAAACAGGCCCCATCATAGCACAGAAACTGCTCTAGTTAAAATCACTAATAACCTGTTTTTAGCTTCAGACCAAGGCTACATCTCCCTATTAGTTTTACTAGATCTTAGTGCTGCGTTCGACACTATAGATCATGATCTTCTCCTCGATCGCTTACAGAATTACATCGGTATTCAGGGACAGGCATTAAGCTGGTTTAAATCCTACCTGTCCAATCGTTACCATTTCGTAGATTTAAATGGAGAGCTATCCAGGATAATGCTAGTAAATTATGGCGTGCCACAAGGGTCAGTTCTAGGACCCCTGCTTTTCACAATATACATGCTTCCATTAGGAAATATTATTAGAAGGCATGGAATTAGCTTCCATTGTTATGCTGATGATACCCAGCTATATATTTCATCCAAACCAGGCGATACAGCTCAATTAGCTCGCATAACTGAGTGTGTTGAAGAAATAAGAGATTGGATGACCCATAACTTTCTGCTATTAAATTCTGATAAAACGGAGATTTTGCTCATCGGCCCAAAAAATAGTACACAGAAGCTCCGGCATCTCAGCCTGCATTTAGACGGTTGTTCTGTAACTACTAGTTCAACGGTAAAAGACCTGGGAGTTATTTTAGACAGCAACTTATCTTTTAAAAATCACATCAATCAAGTTACAAAAACAGCCTTCTTTCACCTTAGAAATATTTCTAAGCTAAGAAATATGTTATCTATATCTGATGCAGAGAAGCTCGTCCATGCGTTTATGACCTCTAGAATAGACTACTGTAATGCATTACTAGGTGGATGTCCTGCATCATTAATAAACAAGCTTCAGTTAGTTTAGAATGCGGCAGCAAGAGTTCTTACTAGGTCAAGAAAACACGATCATATAACCCCAATCTTATCGTCCCTACATTGGCTTCCTATTAAGTTTCGAATAGACTACAAACTACTGCTACTCACTTATAAAGCACTAAATGGTTTGGCTCACATGTATCTATCCAGTCTTTTAACACGCTACAATCCGTCACGCTCCCTGAGATCTCAAAACTCTGGGCTTCTAGTAGTTCCTAGAATAGCAAAGTCCGCTAAAGGCGGTAAAGCATTTTCACATTTAGCTCCTAAACTCTGGAATACCAACCCGAACCTCCACTCTCCTACACTGCTCCTTTTCCTGCTGTCTCTGTAGACGTCTTCCTCCTCTCCTTCTCCTCCTTCGGCCAACAGTAGCCCAATTTCCACCAGTACCCTGTCGGCTAACGATACCTGTGGCGGTCGTTGTTAACCCGGGCCTCGACCGATCCGGTATGAAATTCTCATTTGTGATCCGCATATTTGATTTGGCACATGTTTTACGCTGGGTGCCCTTCCTAACGCAACCCTCCCCATTTACCCGGGCTTGGGACCGGCACTAAGAGTGCACTGGCTTGTGCATCCATAATGGCTGGGTTTTGAAGATATTAAAGAATGCCTTAGTAAAATTAACAAATTCAGTGTTATTGCAGTTTCGGAGACTTGGTTGGATGGGGATAAGGCTTGTGAGGTGGAATTGGAGGGATATGAGCTTTTTACTAAGAACAGGATTAATAAAAAAGGTGGGGGAGTAGCATTATATGTGGAAAATGACCTAAATTGTAAAATTGTCGATAGTCTGACAACCACCATTGAGGGAGTTCTAGAGTGTATATCTGTTGAAATTGCAGTTCTTAAATCTAAAAATATTATTGTAAGTTGTCTCTATAGAACACCAGGATCATGTTTAGATGTATTTATTAAAAATGCTGATATCTTGTTTGGTAACGTTAGTAAGATGTATATTGTGTGTGGCGATTTTAATATAAATCTTTTAAATCCCCAAAATAATATGAAAACAAGTGATTCATCACAATTATTTATAGTAATAATTTATTTCCACTTATTCAATTCAATTCAATTCAATTTCAATTCATTTTTATTTGTATAGCGCTTTTAACAATGAACATTGTCTCAAAGCAGCTTTACACAGATAATGCGGTGATTAAAAATGAATATGTTCTTTATGAGTAAGTTTGTCCCTGATGAGCAAGCCGGTGGCGACTGGCGACTGTGGCAAGGAAAAACTCCCTGAGATGGCATAAGGAAGAAACCTTGAGAGGAACCAGACTCAAGAGGGAACCCATCCTCATCTGGGTTACACCGAATGTCCATTTGTGGCGGGTATACAATGTTGCGGCGTGCAGTGATGATGATCAAAAGCGAAATGTATTCCTGAGTCAGTGTAGGAGACTGTTGACATCAACTACAGTCCAATCCATCCTCAAAGCTCCCGTTCTTACTCCGGAATTTCATGGAACCACCCAAGGCGTTGACTTAAACACTGAGACTGTGTCTGAGTCCCGAACACTGATAGGAAGGCTGTTCCATAACTGTGGGGTTTATAAGAGAAAGATCTGCCCCCTGCTGTAATCTTCATTATTGGAGGAACCAACAGATAGCCAGCACCTTTTGATCTAAGTAGGCGTGGAGGATCATACTGGTACAGAAGTTCACTCAGATACGGCGGTGCCGTTAAGTGCTTTATACGTCAGTAGTAGTATTTTATAATCAATGCGAGATTTGATTGGAAGCCAGTGTAGACTGATTAATACAGGGGTGATGTGCTCATATTTCCTAGATCTAGTGAGGACTCTTGCTGCTGCATTCTGAACTAACTGAAGCTTATTTCTGCACTTACTCCAACACCCAGACAGTAAAGCGTTACAGTAGTCTAATCTAGAAGTAACAAAAGCATGAACTAGTTTTTCTGCATCCTGTAACGACATCATATTTCTAATTTTAGCAATATTTCTAAGGTGAAAGAAGGAGATCCTGGTGATATTATTGACGTGAGCCTCAAAGGAAAGACTCGGGTCAATAATCACACCGAGGTCTTTGACTGCTGTACACACTGAGACAGAAACACCATCCAGAGATGTTAGGTAATCGGAAAGTTTGCTTCTAGCTGCATGTGGTCCTAGTAAAAGTTCTTCCGTCTTATCTGAGTTTAGCAGAAGAAAGTTATCAAGCATCCACTGTCTAATGTCCTTTACACACTTCTCAACATTGTTAAGCTGATCTCTCTCATCTGGCTTTGCTGAAATATACAGCTGTGTATCATCAGCATAGCAATGGAATCTAATACCATGTTTATGAATAATTTCTCCAAGAGGCAGCAGATATAAAGAGAAAAGCAGAGGGCCTAAGACAGATCCTTGAGGAACACCAAACTTTACCTCAGAGAGTGTGGAGAACTCACCATTAACATCAACAAACTGATAGCGATCAGTCAAATAAGACCTGAGCCAAGAGAGAGCTGTTCCCTTTATTCCAACAACGTTCTCAAGTCTAGCAAGTAGTATAGTGTGATCAATGGTGTCTTATCACTTATCACTAAACCCACAAGAATCACAGCCGATACAGCTACTTTAATAGATAATATATTTACGAATAGACTTAAAACACAAATAACTGCTGGATTGCTCATAAATTATATTACTGATCATTATCCTGTTTTTAGTATTTTCCACAAACTTTTATATAAGGCTACTGTGTTCAAAGTAGATCAGATTAAAATTATACGTAATAGAACCCCTGAAACCATGTTTGCCTTAAAAACTGATTTGTGTAACCAGACATGGGACAAGGTCTATGCCATCTCTGATCCTGACAAGGCCTATGACTTTTTTTTGTCTACACTAGCAAGTCTTTGTGATAAATATTGCCCACTAAAGTAATACTCTATTAAAGACAAAACCAACCTGGAGAAACCATGGATAACAAAGGGCATAGCCAACGCTTGCAAAAAGAAAAAATACCTCCACAAATTATTTATAAAACATAGAACTAAAGAAGCAGAGAACAAATTTAAAGTGTACAAAAATAAGTTAATTAACATAATAAGATCTAATAGAAAAGTTTATTATCATAATATTTTGGAACAGCACAAAAACAACATCCACAGTACTTGGAAATTATTAAATAGTATTATTAAGAAGCGAACTAATAAAAATGATTTTCCAAATTATTTTGAGAAAGACGGCCAAATCTTAAACGGTAATAAGGAGATATCAATGGCGTTCAACAATTTTTTTGTAAAGTTAGGACCAATACTAAAGCGAGGTGTTTCTCAGTTAGACGAGTCAATCTATGGAATAGTCTGGAGGACAAAATAAAACAATCGATATCAATAAAGGTGTTAAAAAAAAAATTCAAATGAAATGTGATTGGTAGTGATATTGCATTAGAATGATATTGTTCAGTTTAGTTTAAAGATCATTAAAACTAGTAGAAGGCCGGTGTATTATGTAATGATATATGGCAGTATTAGGGTAATGGAATGTTTAGAGGTAAATAGACAAGGTGATTTGTGTAATGTTATTAGTAATGGATTATATTTGAAAAATATTTATATTAATATTTTATCTGTATGAGCTGTTCATATATAGCTGGTAATATTCTTACATCTGTTTTCACTTTGCTGCTTTCTGATTACTGTTGCCTCATGTTGGGTATTTAAAATTGTTTTGTAAATAGGGTTAGGCATCAATAAGTGTTTCACTTCAGCCTAAACCCCTTCAGTCATTGCTGTACTATAAAAATTCTGTTTGTGTATGTTGTTATGTTTGAATGACTGAAGAAAAAATAAACTAACTAACTAAACTAACACTACATCATTTTTGTGAACTCTTTTATTTGTATTTTAAACCCTGATGTTTTACAGGACGGTCCGTTCTGTTCACAGAGAGAAACAGTTTTTTCACACTTTTACTCACTGCTCCAGGTTACAGTCACTGTTTGTGTTTTAAAATGCATTTTAACTTCCTTTAAAGTGAATTTTTTCTATTCTTGGTTTTAAGTACATCAGGAGAAACAGGTTTATGTGTCAACTAATTAATTTAATTTTTGGTCAAGCAAAAATGGCAATATACCTGAGCAGGAAAAACTTTACTAAAAACAAAAAATCCAGGATTGTTGTTGATTTGAACTTCTACAAGAGTATGGGGGATCTGAAGATGTTCAAGGCTGTGTGGTATTGTGGAGAAGCTCGTCGCCTAGATGTTCGTACAGCGAAGTCCCTGACTATCTTTAAGCGACGATTGAAGACCTACCTCTTCCTGAAACACTTCAATTAGCACTTTACTAAGTTTGCTTTGTAGAATTCAAGAGTTATATTTATATTAAGTTTGTAATCTTGCATAACAGTGTAGATTTATTCATTACTAGAGACTTAAAGCACTTTTTGTACGTCACTCTGGATAAGGGCGTCTGCTAAATGCCGCAAATGTAAATGTAAATGTAAATGTTTGTTCATTAAAAGAGAAAGAATTGTACTTTGCACCAGCTCGGCTAAATAATCACACCAGCCCCCATCTTTAACTGTCATTGCCTTGTTTTATTGATGTCTATTTAATGTTATTTATTCATTTATTTATTTATCTATTATCTATTAATTTCACTTTTATGTCCTGATACCTGATACCATCCAGAACATAATGTGACTTATGTCAAATAAAAAATTGTAAAAGTAAAAAAAAACTTCTCTCTCTCTCTCTCTCTCTCTCTCTCTCTCTCTCTCTCTCTCTCTCGGGTTACTGAAATCACCATATCTAATGTCCCCAGATGTATCAAAAACGAGGTGATGGAGATAGAGTAGATCCTGTAAAATCGCCAGAGAGGTAAAACCGATCTCGCTGGTTGTAAAAACCCAGTTTTAAAACATGTCCCATCTCCCAGGAGACAGACTTTAATCTTAAACTCACCCAGTGAAACACTAGATGTGTCTTTTCCGGTGGTCAGTGATGATCCGTCATGGTGCACGTGAGCTCGGAGAAAATTACTGTTTTCAGTGTGGTGTGGTGATCACAAGCGCTTCTCCTGTCTGCATAAAGAGCGCGGGGACAATAAAAAAGACGGTGCAGGAAACCCCCGAGATCATCAGAGAGCAGGAGCAGACAGAACAGCACTGCTAATACCAGTGTCGAAGACAACGAGAAGCCCAGCTGCAGTAGTGTTCTGAATAGTGTGATTCAGAGTAGTGTTTCTTCTGAGCAGAACAATGTTAGTAAGATTGGGAGTCAGAGGATCAGTTACTCTGATGTCACTAAGGGAGTGAGGAGGAACAAAAGCTACTCTGAAGCTGAAGTAACAGTGACTCTGAAGCTGCTGTAGCCTCGAATCAGAGTAACAGTGACTCTGAAGCTGCTGAAGTTGTGAGTCCAAGTTAAAGTTTAGACATGTTTAAAAGCCAGGACACAGACCTGCATGCAGTCAACCAGATCAACATGTTTTTAGATGAAACTAGGGGTAAAAAGGGGTCTCAAGTTCACTAGGGGTGAACTGGAGAAGTTTTTTACAGATTTAAATAAGTTTATCTTGTCAGGGATGAAAGCACGTAAATAATCACAACAGAAACATTTTAGATTAAAGAAACACCATACAGAAATCAGACATGAAACCAAACCTGCCAGCCCTAAAGGTGTCACTACTAAATGTAAATAAAAGTAAATGCACATTGGTCTCTGCTTTTCTCGGTTTCCGGGTCGGCGGCCATCTTGCCGTTTTTCCCGCGCCTATAATATATATAAGGACAATCAAGAGTTTAGCTCCTGGCCAGATTATCTTACTGGCTTCCTTGCCCCTGAGATTATTCCTGCCATCCTGCCTGCTCTGTATACTGTTCCTGATTCTTACCCTGAACCTGATGCTGTAGGTCGATACTCCGCTACAGAGTTCGCCGAGGTCACCGCAATCTTGCCTGACTACGTCGCTCCACGCCCGGGTTTTGCTGACGACGTGGCTCAAACCTCCGCAGAGGGCGTTGCACTGCCTCAGACCTCCGCAGAGGGCGTCGCTCCGCCTCCAAGAGATTCCTTGCCCCTGAGATTATTCTTGCCATCCTGCCTGCTCTGAATCCTGTTTCTGTTCTTGATCCTTACCCTGAACCTGATGCTGATCCTTACCCTGAACCTGAACCTGTTTTCTGTTCTACTCTGTCTCCCTAGTTACCTGGTTTGGACCTTGGACTGTTTTGTGATTTTATGTTTTTGCTCTGCCCTGTTTTGCCTGGTTTGCTGGTTTTTGGATTTTCTGGACTGTTTTCGGTTTTGCTTCCCTGTATTGCCCTATTGCCTGTGCCTAGACCCTGGACTGTTTTTGGATTCTGTTTTTGCCTTTGCCCCTTTGCTTTACTTTATATATTAAATTCAGTTTTTTGGGTCCTCCCATCCTGTCACTTTGCACTCACCTAGACTGGCACCCATGCTCCCTGACATTACTATGTTTTCACCACCGTTCACTATGGAAATCCTACACCTTGGCTCTTTAAATGTGAACGGGCGTAGAGATAAAAAATAAATGGACAGTATTAAAAGAATGTATTACCCTAAAAGAGCTAAGCTAGAGAGCTAGAGCTAAGAGCTAGAACATTGTTTTAACAAGAAACTCATAGTGATGAGAGCAGGGTAGACTGGGGTCATGGGACCAACCTGAGCGCTGGAGTAGCAAAACACTTTTTCTGTCTGGAGACGAGGTGGATTCGGCGTCTGCTTATGATTAGAGCAAAATTCAAAGACACAGAATTTTTATCTGCTAATATCTATGCTCATAATACCGGAAATTAAAAAAAAATTAACTTTTCAAACTCAAAAACACAATTTTCCTTCCACACAAGACGCTTTTCTAGTCATTGGTGGGGATTTTAATTGTACACTAGATTTCACCGTGGACAAAAACAGTGAAGAACCTCATTACTAATCTGTAAACGTTCTTGAGGAAGTGATGTCACGGTTAAAGCTGCTTGATGTTTGGCGAGAAAAGAATAAGGGATTTAAACAGTATATTGAATGTAAAGTATTAAATATGAAGTATTGAGTGTAAAGTGCTGAATATAAACAGTTGAATGTTTTACTCAGTGTGTGTTTTTGTGTTTATAGAGTGAATAAAAATGTCTACTGCAGTGGGAAGGAGAAAGTGGACTCGATCATCTTAGGTGGGGACTTTTAAAGGGCATTAAATTTCCTCCTAGAACTGATTTTACACATCTTACATTAAATGCTTTTATTGCACATAGTTGATATTTGGAGAGAAACATATTCACAGCAGAGATGCTACACCTGGAGCAACAAAAACCTCTCTAAGCGGAGTCACGTGTGTACCCCAAGCGAGATGGCGGCTATCTAGATAAGCTCCTACCCACTCGGTAATAATTTGATCATTTATGACGAAGTAGTTGACATTGTGTTAAAAAAAATAATTTGAAAACGTTTATGATCCGGATGCTAAGAACTTAATCACGTTTTTGATTGTATCACGATGACTACAACATCCAAATATTTCAAAGAAGCAAACCGCATGGCGACCAGGCAGACCCCACCTTTAACGGACACTAAGGCAGCTTCGAGTCCGCCCGAAAAGCAGACTGACGCTAAAGTGAGCCTAGAGAAAGTTTTTGCTGAAGTTACCAAAATGAGTAAGACCCTTCAGGCAGTTGCAGCGGACACAATCGCCATTAAAGACACGATGACGGAGCTAAAAGATACCGTGAACGGGCTGCAAGTTCGAATGGAGGAAGCGGAGGGCCGTATCTCACAAATTGAGGATGTGACAGAGAGGTTGGCGACAGATAAAGATGCTAAAAAAAAGAAGATAAATGTTTTGTGGGATCGTGTTCAAATGCTCGAAAACCATAGTAAGAGGAATAATGTAAGACTTGTGGGGCTGAAAGAGAAGTATGGAACGAACGGCACCTTGCAGAGATGTGTGAAGAAAGTTTTGAGTGAAGGCCTGGGGATCGACATGGAGGGCGAATTCGAAATTGAGAGAGCCCATCGAATACTGGCTCCCATGCCGAGTGAGGATCAACCGCCGAGACCGGTGCTGATCAGGTTTTTAAGGCAGTCAGCGCGGGAAAAGATACTTCGAGCTGCGCGGGAGCACCGGGGAATCGAATGGGAGGATGTTAAGTTATCCGTGTTTCCCGACATGACGAAGGAGCTGGCTGAAAAAAGAAAGACCTTTTTGCCTGCCAAGAAATCGCTTCAACAGCTAAACGTAAGATACACGCTTGCTTTCCCTGCTACCTTGAGATTTACTTGGAAAGGTAGAAACCGTAGTTTCACCAGCACGGAGGAAGCGGAGCGTTTCATCAGCACCTTACGCAATGATGGGCCATAAACAGGTACGCTGTATGCCCTTATATGACAGTGATGCATTTGGACGATGAGGATTATATAAAAGTCAACCATGGCTGGAAATTAAACACGAGTGGGTTTTGAGCTTTATGGTATGCTGCCCGAGCAGCGTGCAGCTGGACAGTGACATTATGAGCTGCATGGGGGGTACCCCACGGACCAATAGGAGTTATTTTTCGTTGTTGCGTGTTATATTTGCAACAATTTTTTTGTTTGTTTACAGGCTTTGGTTTAGAGACCAGGGACTGGTCAGAGCTCCCAGGTTCTGTTTTAAGGGAGCATTTTAAGTTACTTAATGGTGTTCGTTATGTTTTTTTCTAATTTTCCATGAAAAAAGGTTCGGTCATGACAAAGTTTACTACTGAAATTGTGTTATTGCATTTGCTAGGCAGGAAGGTCTATAAATATACAAAAGTGGGTTCCTTTGTGGTTGGAATTAATTTTATTTTATTTTACTTTACCCTTTCTCCTGATGTCGATACTTCATAGTGCACTATGGTGGGGAATCATATAATATGTGTGTCTTGGAACATAAACGGCTGTGGGAGTCCTATAAAAAGAGACAAAGTTATGACATATTTGAAACATAATAAGGTGGATATTGCATTTATTCAGGAAACACACTTTAAAGGGGAGGAGGCTCTAAAACTGAAGTATGGGTGGGTTGGACATGTATTTCAAAGCTCCTTTACCAGTAAGCGGAATGGGGTCGCTATACTAGTGAATAAGAAGCTAAATTTTGCTCTGACTGGTGAGGTCAGGGATGGTGAAGGGAGAATGGTGTGTATACAGGCCACGATAAATGGTACTGCTGTGGTGTTATGTAACATCTACGCTCCAAATATAGGGGATCCTAATTTTTTCTATGAATTAAATAAGAATTTAGGGGAAATGGATGGCCAAATAATACTAGCCGGAGATTTTAACCAAGTGTGGGATGCTTTTATAGATAAAAGTAAATGTAGTGACCAAACATATCCTAAAGACAGAACGGCAATTCATATGATGAGTGAGGATAATGGATTAGTGGATATTTGGCGTCTTGTAAACCCACGCGAGAGGGAATACACCTTTTATTCACATTGTCATAAATCCCACTCCAGAATTGATATGTTCTTGATCTCAAATACAATGACAAAGCATGTAACACACTGTAAAATAAATGCTATTGCCTTATCGGATCATGCTGCCGTGACGTTAGGCATTGATATTAATTGTGACAAAGAGCGAAATGGCAGATGGAGATTGAACACCTCACTGTTGTCTCATGAGGCCTTTGGTTCATCATTAAAAGAAGATTTACAGTCTTTCTTCGAAATTAATCCTGGTAGTACTGATAGGAGAGCAACTGAATGGGAAGCATCTAAGGCATATGTTAGAGGGAAGATGATAGGTTATGCTTCTAAAAGGAAAAGGGAGGATCGGGACAGAATACAGGAATTAGACAACAAAATTAAGAAGCATGATAAACAATTATCCCAATGTTTCTCAAATCAGATATATCAAGATATTTGTAAACTTAAATTTGAACTCCAGGAAATTTATAATGAAAAGGTGGAATATGCCTTATTCAGATTGGGAACGACTTTCTATGAGGAAGGGAAGAAAACTGGTAAATTGCTCGCTAGACAGCTGAAGCAAAAAAATACATGTAATTTGATATCAGCTATTAAGAAAGGAAACAGTGTAGTAACGTCAACTAAGGAGATAAATGATGTTTTACAGAAGTTTTACAAAGATTTATATACAGCTGATATTAGTCCTAAACAAGAAGAATTGGATAGTTTTTTCCCCAAACTCAAAATGCCTAAATTGTCCTCAGAGGAGATGAATATGCTAGAAGGCCCAATAACAGAACTTGAAGTCAAAAAAGCTGTATCTATTATGAGGAATGGAAAGTCAGCAGGGTTAGATGGGCTCCCGGTTGAGTATTATAAACAGTATATAGACTTACTTGCACCCACCTTAACAGAAGTATATAATGAGGCATATGCTACTGGATTTCTTTCCTCTTCTTTTAACGATGCTCTAATATCAGTGATTCCTAAGAAAGATAGGGATCCAACTAAACCCTCAAATTTTCGTCCAATAAGTTTGATTAATGTAGACTGCAAGATCCTGAGCAAAATTCTTGCGTTACGTTTAGAAAAGGTATTATCCAACATTATAAACCCTGATCAAGTTGGATTTATGATGAACAGGTCATCAACGGATAACATGAGAAGGTTACTCCATCTAGTTTGGCTAAACATGGAAAAGACTGACCCAATTGTTGCCCTCTCACTTGACGCAGAGAAGGCGTTCGATCGGGTTCAATGGGAATTTCTATTTACAACTTTGTCCAATTTTGGGTTTGGGCCCTGCATCATAAAGTGGATTCAAACATTATATAAGACACCTAAGGCATGCGTGATCACCAATGGTAAAGTTTCTCCATCTTTTGACCTCACTAGGGGGACAAGACAGGGGTGTCCGCTATCGCCACTATTGTTTAATATCACACTGGAACCATTGGCAATTGCTGTTAGGGCTAATGCAAACATTTCAGGCGTACAGGGAGGCAACAAAGAGCACAAATTATTTCTATATGCCGACGACATTCTGGCCATGGTAAAAGATCCAGATAAGTCCTTACCCCACCTAATGGAGACAGTTCAATCCTATTCCAAAGTGTCTGGATATAAAATTAATTGGACAAAGTCGGAAGCTACGCCTATATCCGGAATATGCAACGCAAATATGGTAACTAAATTTGGCTTTAGATGGATCCCAAGAGGAATAAAATATTTGGGTATAAAGATATGTAGGGAGTTGGAAGAGATTCCTACCCTAAATCTGGCACCACTTCTACAAAACATAAAAAATAACTTAGATAAATGGGGAAAAATTCAGCTAACATTATGGGGAAAAGTAAATATAATTAAGATGGTGGTCTCCCCTCAAATTAACTATGTGCTGATGATGCTGCCGCTTTCAATACCACAGTTGATCTTTAACCAATATGACATGATGGTTAAACGTTTTGTATGGAATGGGAAAAGGCCTAGGATAAAGTTTAACAAATTATCTGCATCCCGTGATAAGGGAGGGTTGGGATTACCAGATCCTCGGCTCTATCAGATATCTTTTGAAATGGCCAAATTGGCCAAGCATTGGAACAATAATGCTCAATTAGACTGGGTTACTATTGAGAAAACCTTGTCACGGCCATACAACCCTATCGAGCACTTGTCTCAGTGTTTAGACACAACTACAAATCCTATCATGAAGCACTCAAGACAGGTTTGGGCGAAGATTCACAAGATGCATAAATTATCACAATGTAAACAACCATACTCTTCCCTATGGTATAATTCTACTATTTGTATTGGGAAATCACCCATATATTGGAAGAAATGGCATATGAACGGCTTGTGTACTGTGTCAGATTTGTTTGAAAAGGGTGTATTTATGTCTTATAATAATCTTGTACAGAAGTATAATTTAAAGGGGAAACATCACTTTTGGAAATATCTTCAAATTAGGAATTGTGTTTCCACGAAAATTCAGCACACAGACGGAAACCATATCTTGGACTTCCTAACACTTCCTCATCCCCAACAAAAAGCCTCCGTATTTTATCGCCGCCTTTTCTGCCGAACTCCGGAAGGTCTTCGGCACATCTACGCCACGCCAAGATGCCGCCCGCTCCCTGGTCTCGGCCGCACAGGGGCATCGCTCTGTTGCAGAGTTCGCGGCTGAGTTCCGGACCCAGGCCACTGACAGCGGATGGGATCGCATTGCGCTTTACGATAGTTTCCTCCAGGGCCTCTCCTCTGCCGTTAAGGATGAACTTGCTGCTCGTGATCCGCCCCAGGATCTGGATTCACTGATCTCATTGGCTACACGCATCGATCGGCGCATAAAGGAACGCCGCCGGGAGCGTGGTTACCCTGCTCAGAGCCTAGATTCTCACGGTCCTTTAACTGCGAGCTGTTCCCCACCTCGTGCCTCGGGTTCTGGCACCCGTTCTTTCTCTCCGCCGCCAGCCATGCAGATAGGACGCCACCACCTGACCCCCGCTGAGAAGGAAAAACGTCGGTCTCTAGGTCTATGCCTCTACTGCGGAGGTAAAGGGCACATGGCCGCCTCCTGCCCGGTAAAAGGCAGGGCTCGTCTGTAAAGTGGGGAGCACCCACGAGCCACTCCTTCCCTGCTCCCTCCAAACCCACTATCTTGGTCCACCTTCAGGTTGGCCCCGGAGGCACAGAATTGGCTGCCTTCGTCGACTCTGGGGCTGATGCCGAATTCATCGACCTCAAGCTTGCCCAGCAACTGCTGGTTCCCATGGAACCCCTACCCGAAGCTCTGCTGATCAGAGCCCTGGACGGCAGCCTTTTAGGCCTGGCCACGCACCGCACTAAGCCTCTACTCATGTCAGTGGGGGAACAACATCAGGAGTGGCTTTCCTTCCTGGTCATCTCCTCTCCCCAAGCCCCGTTTTGCTCGGGTTCCCAGGGCTTCAGAAACACAATCCACGTGTTGATTGGATGACAGGGCGTATTCTGGATTGGGGTGTGCATTGCTTCGGCCACTGCCTTGCTCCCCCGCCACCCAAACCACTGCCGGCTGTCACTCCCGAGCACTCCGAGTTAGCATCGGTTCCTGCGATCTATCATGGCCTTGCCCGCGTGTTCAGTAAGGCCTTGGCTACCTCCCTGCCTTCCCACCGGCACTTTGACTGTGCCATCGAACTGCTTCCCGGAGCCAGTCCCCCTAGGGGGCGCCTGTATCAGTTGTCCGCCCCGGAGAGGACTGCCATGAACCAGTATATCCGGGAGTCCCTGGCGGCGGGTATCATCCGACCATCCTCCTCCCCGGCTGGGGCGGGTTTCTTCTTTGTTGAAAAGAAGGATGGGTCCCTACGCCCCTGCATTGACTACCGGGGTCTTAATGCCATCACTGTCCGGAACCATTACCCCTTGCCGCTTATGGCCTCGGCGTTTGAGCTCCTGCATGGGGCCACGATCTTCACTAAGCTGGATCTACGCAACGCGTACCACCTGGTGCGTATCAGGGAGGGGGATGAGTGGAAGACCGCCTTCAACACCCCAGCAGGACATTACGAGTACCTCGTCATGCCGTTCGGCCTAACCAACGCCCTGGCCGTCTTTCAGGCTCTAGTCAACGAGGTCCTCCGTGACATGCTCAATACGTTCGTGTTCGTCTACCTGGATGATATCTTGATCTTCTCCCATTCCATGGACGAGCACGTCCGGCAGGTGCGTCAGGTCTTGAAGAGACTTCTCAAGCATGGGCTCTACGTAAAACCCGAGAAATGTGAGTTCCACACCTCACATACCTCGTTCCTGGAAAACCTGCTTTCAGCGGGGAATATCCGGATGGACCCTGCCAGGGTCCAGGCAATCCGGGATTGGCCAACCCCCACCTCCCGCCGCCAATTACAAAGGTTCCTGGGCTTCGCCAACTTTTATCGCCGCTTCGTGAAGGGCTATAGTTCGGTGGCGGCACCCCTCCACCTTCTGACGTCTTCCCTCCGCTCGTTCGTTTGGGGCCCCGAGGCTGAGGAGGCATTTCTGGGGCTTAAGCGGCGATTCACGGAGGCGCCTATCCTCATCTTTCCTGACCCGGCTCGGCAGTTCGTTGTTGAAGTCGACGCCTCCGGCGTAGGGGTAGGGGCGGTGCTCTCCCAGGTCTGCCCTGAGGATAACCGCCTGCATCCTTGCGCCTTTTATTCCAGGCGCCTTAGCTCCTCGGAACGTAACTACCCGGTGGGTGAGAGGGAGCTCCTTGCCGTCAAACTGGCCTTGGAGGAATGGCGCCATTGGTTGGAGGGTGCGGAGGTCCCCTTTCTGGTCTGGACGGATCATCGCAACCTTGAGTACCTCCAATCGGCTAAGCGACTCAACCCCCGACAGGCCAGATGGGGCCTTTTCTTTGGCCGCTTCCAGTTCTCTCTTTCGTACCGGCCTGGGAACCGGAATGTCAAGCCTGATGCGCTCTCTAGAGTTCATGCCCAGATCACTCTCCAGCGTATTCTCTGTTTTGTTTGCTTGTTTCTGACCTGACTATTCTGTCCTCCGGTTTCCGGCTCGGCTCGGCTCTGCTCGCGCTGAACGCGCTCCGGTTTCCTGCTCGGCTCTGCTCTGTACGCGCTCCGGCTTCCGGCTCGGCTCAGCTCGCGCTGAACGCGCCCCCGCTTCCGGCTCGGCATCCTCGCCCTCAGCGTAGGATCGGCTCCCTGAATCGACTCCCTGAATCGGCTCCCTGAATCGACTCCCTGAATCGGCTTCCTGATTCGGCTCTGCACAGCTTTTCTCCCCTGCTCCTTTTGCATCTGCCTTGGATCCTATAACCTGAATTCTCTGACAACAGAAGAAAATAGGGTGGTGTCTCAAGTTGCCGCTTTTACTTTTAAGTCCCCAAAGTTACTTTCTAAATCTGATCAACTTGAATTTGCCTAACTGCAGTATAAATTAGATCAGATTTATAGTTGTAGATCACTGTATAAATGGTATATAAGGTCTAAATGAAGGGAGAATGCAATGTCATACTTTTTTAGATTAGAAATTAATTATTCTAAAAACTCATTAATTGAATGTTTAAATGTCAATGGGACTATCACTAACAATTCCCAAGAGATTGCAAGTTTCTGTGCTGATTTTCACAATTACCATCATCAATTATTCAGAAGAGGCAGCCTGTGCATTTCTAAAATCTATGAAACTTTGCAAGACTATTTCAAGAGATGACTTTTTTAGAGATAAATAATTATATATCTAAATATATAAATTATATAAATAATTATTATATATTATTAAATAAATCTCCTGGATTGGATGGGCACAGAGTTTTATACATTTATCTTATTGAAATATTCCACTTTTTACTTAAAGTCTTCAATGAAAGCAGAATTAAGACCTCACCCCAAACTCTCACTCAAAGTTGAATTTTCTTTAATCGCAAAAACTAAAAAAGATGTACTTAATTGACTACTGGCATCCTATATCTTTACTTAATAATGATTACAAAATTTTAGCTTTCATATTCACCAAAAGATTAAAATCTGTTCTTCTTCTTCTTTCGGCTTCTCCCATTAGAGGTCTCCACAGCAGATCATCAGTCTCCATAACCCCCTGTCCTCTACATCTGCCTCTTTCACACCTATTCTAAATTCTAAAATAGATGAGACACAATCCGGCTTTATGACTAAGAGGCACATTGTTTATAATATTAGGCTGGTTATTGTCTTATTAGCTGGTTATTGGCTTATTATCTATAAGTTTATTCAGAATTGATACATGAGGGCAGCTTCATTTTGTTAGAATTTTAGAATTCTTTAAAGCTTTTAATTCTTTGGAACACCAATTTATTATTATATCCTTGTATAGATTTGGTTTTGAAAAAGGGTTTGCAAAGTAATCAAAACTCTTAGGAGTTTTATTTCTTACAACATTTTATAAGTGGAAAGTGGATTCAGGGAATTTGTATAGATGATCAATAAATCATTATTAGTCAGTTGGCAGATGACACCACCTTATTTTTAAGAGATGTTTCCCAAATCCCCCGAGCAATTAATCACAAAGTTGTTTTCTGCAGCGTCCAGTTTTCACCTAAACATAGGTAAATGTGAATTAAAGATTGCACTGTACACTTCATTTATGGAATTCCAGTTACATTTGAAGTTACATATTTAGGCATTGTAATTACAAAAATTTCTAAATTCTGAACCTATGAAAGTAAAGGCCCTAAAAAGATTCAGTCTGTGGTTGCAGAAAAACTTATCTCTGAGACAGGGTACTGCTTGCTAAGGCTGAGGGCATTTCTAGGTGGTCCTATACTGTGCTCTCGTTTCTTGATTTTTCATCCCTAAAAAACACTTTTTAATCAACTGGATTAAACAGTTTTTGTGTAATTCAAATTCAGTCTGGAAATTAATCCCTAATTATTGTTTTTCCAAACGATGTGTCTCCCCTTTTTACTGAGTTGCAAATATAACATTGATAGAATCCCTTATGTTATCTAAGTTTTATAAGCAAGTATTACTTCCATGGTTCCTAATTTTTAAGCACAATTTTGGTACTTTAATTTGGAACAATCAAGACATTGTGTTAGAGACACTGTCTCTATTTTAATTTTTTTCATAATTGAGTGGAGAAAAACATTGACAGTTGCTCATTTAATTGAGAAGGTCTCATTTTTAAGTACACAGAGTTTCTCCAAAAAATGCAATTTCCCAGTAACTCCTAGGGAATTCTCCATTGTTATGGATGCTATTCCTAAAGGTGTTGTTATGCTTCTAAGAGTCACTGTGAAATCACTTAATACTTTTCCTGTCTCATTAGACCCATTGGAAACACCAGGGGAAACTGCTTTTTGTCACATCCCTCAGCACGTAACTTCAGAATTCATTCTCTCTTTCAAAAAGAGCTTACAACAACTCCTTATTTAACACATATGTATGTCTGGGAAAAATGTGTGTCAACCATATAAAAAAAAAAAAAGTATGGACACTGCCACTGAAATACTTAATAATGAATAAAGTCAGAGAAATTTCATTTCAACTTCTGCATAGATTTGATCACGCGAAAGCATATTTAAAGAGATTCAAGTCAGACAGACACAAGCTGTTCCTCGAATGAATCTGCTCTTCATGTTGTCTAGGATTGTTCTCATACCCAATTATTTTGGATTGAATTTTATAACCTGTAACTTGCTTTTAGATTTTTCTTTTGTTTGGTTTCTATAACAAAAAAAGGCAAATATGATGAACGCTTTATTATTTATCTTATATTGTTTTCCAAATCCATATTCATCATAGCAGAAACCCATATCATGGATTTTGAAATTGAAGTCTGGAAACATTTTGGTGCGATTTCATCCTGAAAGAACCTGAAAGCTGTGAATATAATCAACATGTGCCACCGTTTTAAGTTATTTTGCTAAGACTTGAATTTTATATTTGGTAATTTACTTGCGACTGGCGATTTGATTTATTTGTTTGTTTTTCTACTTTTTATGCATTTAATTTTCCCCACAGGAATAGTTTTTTTTGTTTCTCACATCTGTTCTATATTTCTCTATGTGTTTATGTATATGGAAAAAAACACATTTCCGGTTTATGATATCCGCTAGAGGGCGCGAGAGAAAGAGAGAGAGAGAGAGAGAGAGAGAGAGAGAGAGAGAGAGTGTGTGTGTGTGTGTGTGTGTGTGTGTGTGTGTTGGGGGCGTGGTTACACTTCCTGTTCCGCCTCACACACAGCAGCCGGAAAACAAGGAAGAGCTTCCGTTTAATTCGTAAGTGTTTTATGATTTTAAAATTGTTGTTTAACTTCACACAGAGTTTCGGATATAAAATCTCTCATCACCACCATCACTTCATCCTCCATCACCTTTCACCTCTAACTGATCTTTATTCTATATTTACTCCTAATTCACTAATAACGGAACAAAGCTCTAAATCTTTCAATTCACTCCGCGCTTCCTGCACAAGTGCACTACAGAGTGTGTGAGAAGTCAAAGTTCACTCACTCTGTTTAGTGCACTTCAGCTGCAGGAGGAGAAATATACAACACAGCCCGAGAAGAAAACTTTAATCAACCTTCAAACACAATATAATTTATAATATAATCTACAATATAACTTATAATATACTCTACAATATAAATTATAATATAATCTACAATATAAATTATAGTATAATCTACAATATAATTTATAATATAATCTACAATATAATTTATAATATAATTTATAATATAATTACAATATAATTTATAATATAATCTACAATATAATTTAAAATATAATCTACAATATAAATTATAATATAATCTACAATATAAATTATAATATAATCTACAATATAAATTATAATATACTCTACAATATAAATTATAATATAATCTACAATATAATTTATAATATAATCTACAATATAATTTATAATATAATCTACAATATAAATTATAGTATAATCTACAATATAATTTATAATATAATTTATAATATAATCTACAATATAATTTATAATATAATCTACAATATAATTTAAAATATAATCTACAATATAAATTATAGTATAATCTACAATATAAATTATAGTATAATCTACAATATAATTTATAATATAATTTATAATATAATCTACAATATAATTTATAATATAATCTACAATATAATTTATAATATAATCTACAATATAAATTATAGTATAATCTACAATATAATTTATAATATAATTTATAATATAATCTACAATATAATTTATAATATAATCTACAATATAATTTATAATATAATCTACAATATAAATTATAGTATAATCTACAATATAATTTATAATATAATTTATAATATAATCTACAATATAATTTATAATATAATCTACAATATAAATTATAGTATAATCTACAATATAATTTATAATATAATTTATAATATAATCTACAATATAATTTATAATATAATCTACAATATAATTTAAAATATAATCTACAATATAAATTATAATATACTCTACAATATAAATTATAATATAATCTACAATATAATTTATAATATAATCTACAATATAATTTATAATATAATCTACAATATAAATTATAGTATAATCTACAATATAATTTATAATATAATCTACAATATAATTTATAATATAATCTACAATATAATTTATAATATAATTTATAATATAATCTACAATATAATTTAAAATATAATCTACAATATAATTTATAATATAATTTATAATATAATTACAATATAATTTATAATATAATCTACAATATAAATTATAATATAATCTACAATATAATTTATAATATAATTACAATATAATTTATAATATAATTACAATATAATTTATAATATAATCTACAATATAAATTATAATATAATCTACAATATAATTTATAATATAATTACAATATAATTTATAATATAATCTACAATATAAATTATAATATAATCTACAATATAAATTATAATATAATCTACAATATAATTTATAATATAATTTATAATATAATTACAATATAATTTATAATATAATCTACAATATAAATTATAATATAATCTACAATATAATTTATAATATAATTACAATATAATTTATAATATAATCTACAATATAAATTATAATATAATCTACAATATAAATTATAATATAATCTACAATATAACTTATAATATAATCTACAATATAAATTATAATATAATCTACAATATAATTTATAATATAATCTACAATATAAATTATAATATAATTTATAATATAATTACAATATAACATAATATAATCTACAATATAATTACAATATAATTTATAATATAATCTACAATATAACTTATAATATAATCTACAATATAACTTATAATATACTCTACAATATAAATTATAATATAATCTACAATATAAATTATAGTATAATCTACAATATAATTTATAATATAATCTACAATATAATTTATAATATAATCTACAATATAATTTATAATATAATTACAATATAATTTATAATATAATTACAATATAATTTATAATATAATCTACAATATAATTTATAATATAATCTACAATATAAATTATAATATAATCTACAATATAATTTATAATATAATCTACAATATAATTTATAATATAATCTACAATATAATTTATAATATAATCTACAATATAATTTATAATATAATCTACAATATAATTTATAATATAATCTACAATATAAATTATAATATACTCTACAATATGAATTATAATATACTCTACAATATGAATTATAATATAATCTACAATATAAATTATAATATAATCTACAATATAAATTATAATATAATCTACAATATAATTTATAATATAATCTACAATATAAATTATAGTATAATCTACAATATAAATTATAATATAATCTACAATATAAATTATAATATAATCTACAATATAATTTATAATATACTCTACAATATAATTTATAATATACTCTACAATATAAATTATAATATAATCTACAATATAAATTATAATATAATCTACAATATAATTTATAATATACTCTACAATATAAATTATAATATAATCTACAATATAAATTATAATATAATCTACAATATAAATTATAATATAATCTACAATATAATTTATAATATACTCTACAATATAAATTATAATATACTCTACAATATAATTTATAATATACTCTACAATATAATTTATAATATAATCTACAATATAATTTATAATATAATCTACAATATAAATTATAGTATAATCTACAATATAATTTATAATATAATCTACAATATAATTTATAATATAATCTACAATATAATTTATAATATAATTTATAATATAATTACAATATAATTTATAATATAATTGCAATATAATTTATAATATACTCTACAATATAAATTATAATATAATCTACAATATAAATTATAATATAATCTACAATATAATTTATAATATAATCTACAATATAATTTATAATATAATTACAATATAATTTATAATATAATTACAATATAATTTATAATATAATTACAATATAATTTATAATATAATTACAATATAATTTATAATATAATCTACAATATAATTTATAATATAATCTACAATATAATTTATAATATAATCTACAATATAATTTATAATATAATCTACAATATAAATTATAATATAATCTACAATATAATTTATAATATAATCTACAATATAATTTATAATATACTCTACAATATGAATTATAATATAATCTACAATATAATTTATAATATAATCTACAATATAATTTATAATATACTCTACAATATGAATTATAATATACTCTACAATATGAATTATAATATAATCTACAATATAATTTATAATATAATCTACAATATAATTTATAATATAATCTACAATATAATTTATAATATACTCTACAATATAAATTATAATATATTCTACAATATAATTTATAATATAATCTACAATATAAATTATAGTATAATCTACAATATAAATTATAATATAATCTACAATATAAATTATAATATAATCTACAATATAAATTATAATATAATCTACAATATAATTTATAATATAATCTACAATATAAATTATAATATAATCTACAATATAAATTATAATATAATCTACAATATAAATTATAATATAATCTACAATATAATTTATAATATAATCTACAATATAAATTATAGTATAATCTACAATATAATTTATAGTATAATCTACAATATAATTTATAATATAATCTACAATATAATTTATAATATAATTTATAATATAATTACAATATAATTTATAATATAATTACAATATAATTTATAATATAATTACAATATAATTTATAATATACTCTACAATATAAATTATAATATAATCTACAATATAAATTATAATATAATCTACAATATAACTTATAATATAATCTACAATATAAATTATAATATAATCTACAATATAAATTATAATATAATCTACAATATAAATTATAATATAATCTACAATATAAATTATAATATAATCTACAATATAAATTATAATATAATCTACAATATAATTTATAATATAATCTACAATATAAATTATAATATAATCTACAATATAAATTATAATATACTCTACAATATAAATTATAATATAATCTACAATATAATTTATAATATAATCTACAATATAAATTATAGTATAATCTACAATATAATTTATAATATAATCTACAATATAATTTATAATATAATCTACAATATAATTTATAATATAATTTATAATATAATCTACAATATAATTTATAATATAATCTACAATATAATTTATAATATAATCTACAATATAATTTATAATATAATTTATAATATAATCTACAATATAATTTAAAATATAATCTACAATATAATTTATAATATAATCTACAATATAATTTAAAATATAATCTACAATATAATTTATAATATAATTTATAATATAATTACAATATAATTTATAATATAATTACAATATAATTTATAATATAATCTACAATATAAATTATAATATAATCTACAATATAATTTATAATATAATTACAATATAATTTATAATATAATTACAATATAATTTATAATATAATCTACAATATAACTTATAATATAATCTACAATATAAATTATAATATAATCTACAATATAATTTATAATATAATCTACAATATAAATTATAATATAATTTATAATATAATTACAATATAACTTATAATATAATCTACAATATAATTACAATATAACTTATAATATAATCTACAATATAATTACAATATAATTTATAATATAATTACAATATAATTTATAATATAATCTACAATATAATTACAATATAATTTATAATATACTCTACAATATAAATTATAATATAATCTACAATATAAATTATAATATAATCTACAATATAAATTATAATATAATCTACAATATAAATTATAATATAACCTACAATATAACTTATAATATACTCTACAATATAATTTATAATATAATCTACAATATAATTTATAATATAATCTACAATATAAATTATAATACAACCTACAATATAATTTATAATATAACCTACAATATAACTTATAATATACTCTACAATATAAATTATAATATAATCTACAATATAAATTATAATATAATCTACAATATAAATTATAATATACTCTACAATATAAATTATAATATAATCTACAATATAAATTATAATATAATCTACAATATAAATTATAATATAATCTACAATATAAATTATAATATAATCTACAATATAAATTATAATATACTCTACAATATAAATTATAATATAATCTACAATATAAATTATAATATAATCTTCAATATAAATTATAATATAATCTTCAATATAAATTATAATATAATCTACAATATAAATTACAATATAATCTTCAATATAAATTATAATATAATCTACAATATAAATTATAATATAATCTTCAATATAAATTATAATATAATCTACAATATAAATTATAATATAATCTACAATATAATTTATAATATAACCTACAATATAATTTATAATATAATTTATAATATAATTACAATATAATTTATAATATAATTGTGGCAGCGGTGAGGGAGTGGAGTTTCAGTCTGGCTGAACTGCGAGGGAGACGGGCAGACATTAGAAAGGCGTCAGAGGTTGATCAGTGAACAGACTGTGGGTGAACCCCAGCATGAGTACTGAATAGGAAAGTGCCGGGGGGGAAATGTAATAGAAAGTAAGAAAGTAAGCTCGGCTTAGTAAACTTCTTGACTTGGTCTTTCTTCCAGCACAGAACTAGTAAATGTGTTACAATAATGTATAATATACTTTATATACAGTGAGGAATATAAGTATTTGAACACCCTGCTATTTTGCAAGTTCTCCCACTTAGAAATCATGGAGGGTCTGAAATTGTCATCGTAGGTGCATGTCCACTGTGAGAGACATAATCTAAAAAAAAAAAAAATCCAGAAATCACAATGTATGATTTTTAAACTATTTATTTGTATGATACAGCTGCAAATAAGTATTTGAACACGTGAGAAAGTCAATGTTAATATTTGGTACAGGAGCCTTTGTTTGCAATTACAGAGGTCAAACGTTTCCTGTAGTTTTTCACCAGGTTTGCACACACTGCAGGAGGGATTTTGGCCCACTCCTCCACACAGATCTTCTCTAGATCAGTCAGGTTTCTGGCCTGTCGCTGAGAAACACGGAGTTTGAGCTCCCTCCAAAGATTCTCTATTGGGTTTAGGTCTGGAGACTGGCTAGGCCACGCCAGAACCTTGATATGCTTCTTACAGAGCCACTCCTTGGTTATCCTGGCTGTGTGCTTCGGGTCATTGTCATGTTGGAAGACCCAGCCTCGACCCATCTTCAATGTTCTAACTGAGGGAAGGAGGTTGTTCCCCAAAATCTCGCAATACATGGCCCCGGTCATCCTCTCCTTAATACAGTGCAGTCGCCCTGTCCCATGTGCAGAAAAACAGCCCCAAAGCATGATGCTACCACCCCCATGCTTCACAGTAGGGATGGTGTTCTTGGGATGGTACTCATCATTTTATTTCCTCCAAACACGTTTAGTGGAATTGTGACCCATAATGATCAATTTTGGTCTCATCTGACCACATGACTTTCTCCCATGACTCCTCTGGATCATCCAAATGGTCATTGGCAAACTTAAGACGTGCCTGGACATGTGCTGGTTTAAGCAGGGGAACCTTCCGTGCCATGCATGATTTCAAACCATGACGTCTTAGTGTATTACCATCAGTAACCTTGGAAACGGTGGTCCCAGCTCTTTTCAGGTCATTGACCAGCTCCTCCTGTGTAGTTCTGGGCTGATTTCTCACCTTCCTTAGGATCATTGAGACCCCACGAGGTGAGATCTTGCATGGAGCCCCAGTCCGAGGGAGATTGACAGTCATGTTTAGCTTTTTCCATTTTCTAATGATTGCTCCAACAGTGGACCTTTTTTCTCCAAGCTGCTTGGCAATTTCCCCGTAGCCCTTTCCAGCCTTGTGGAGGTGTAAAATTTTGTCTCTAGTGACTTTGGACAGCTCTTTGGTCTTGGCCATGTTAGTAGTTGGATTCTTACTGATTGTATGGGGTGGACAGGTGTCTTTATGCAGCTAACGACCTCAAACAGGTGCATATAATTTAGGATAATAAATGTAGTGGAGGTGGACATTTTAAAGGCAGACTAACAGGTCTTTGAGGGTCAGAATTCTAGCTGATAGACAGGTGTTCAAATACTTATTTGCAGCTGTATCATACAAATAAATAGTTAAAAAATCATATATTGTGATTTCTGGATTTTTATTTTTTAAAATTATGTCTCTCACAGTGGACATGCACCTACGATGACAATTTTAGACCCCGCCATGATTTCTAAGTGGGAGAACTTGCAAAATAGCAGGGTGTTCAAATACTTATTTTCCTCACTGTACTTGTAGAAGCGTGGAGATGTTTAGGAGAGATGCAGTGGAGTTTTTAACCAGATTGTTTAACAAGATTTTGGAAGGTGAGAAGATGCCTGAGGAATGGAGAAGGAGTTTTCTGGTACTGATCTTTAAGAATAAGGGAGATGTGCAGACCTGCAGTAACTACAGGGGAATAAAGTTGATCAGTCACACCATGAAGTTATGGGAAAGAGTAGTGGAAGCCAGGCTGAGGGAGAGGTGACCATCTGTGAGCAACAGTATGGTTTCATGCTGAGGAAGAGCACCACAGAAGCATTATTTGCTTTGAGAATGTTGATGGAGAAGTATAGAGAAGGTCAGAAGGAGCTGCATTGTGTGATTGTGGATTTAGAGAAAGCGTACGACAGGGTGGAGAGAGGAGTTGTGGTATTGTATGAGGAAGTCAGGTGTGTCAGAGGAGTATGTGAGGGTGGTGCAGGACATGTATGAGGACAGTGTGACAGCAGTGAAGTGTGCAGTAGGAACGACAGACTGGTTCAGGGTGGAGGTTGAACTGCATCAAGGATCGGCTCTGAGCCCTTTCCTGTTTGCAATGGTGATAGACAGGTTGAAGGACAAGGTCAGACAGGAGGCTCCATGGACTATGATGTTTGTGGATGATATTTTGATTTGTGGTGAGAGTAGGGAGCAGGTAGAGAAGAGCCTGGAGAGGTGGAGGTACACGCTGGAGAGAAGGGGAATGAAAGTCAGTGGGAGTAAGAAAAAGTACGTGTGTGAATGAGAGGAAGGGCAGTGGAGGGGTGCGGTTGCAGGGAGAAGAGGTGGAGAAGGTGGAGGAGGTCAGGTACCTGGGGTCAACAGTGCAGAGTAATGGAGAGTGTGTTAGAGAAGTGAAGAAAAGAATGCAGGCAGGGTGAAGTGGGTGTAGAAGAGTGATAGCAGGAGTGATTTGTGATAGAAGAGTATCTGTGAGAGTGAAAGGGAAAGTTTATAGGACTGTGGTGAGACTTGAGATGTTGTATGGTTTAGAGACAGTGGCATTGAGTAAAATACAGGAGGTGGAGCTGGAGGTAGCAGAGCTGAAGATGTTGAGATGTTCATTGGGAGTGACGATGGTGAACAGAATTAGAAACAAGTTTATTAGGATGTTTTGGAGACAAGGTGAGAGAGGTGTGATTGAGAGTGTTTGGACATGTGCAGAGGAGGGACTGCGTCCAGCTCCAAATCCAGAGTGCATTTAGTTGCCATAATACACCAAAATACAAATACAGTGCATTTAGCAGATTAAGAGAAAATACTTGTTTATAGAAACTCAATTATTTTCACTCATGTATTTATTTATAAAATCTCACCCAGTATCGTGATGTGGTTTTCTTCAGTTTTTTGTTAAGAAGCCTGATGGCTTGAGGGAAGAAACTGTTGCACCGTCTGGATGTGACAGCCAGAATGCTTTGGAACTGTTTTCCTGATGGCAGGAGAGTGAAAAGTGTGTGTGACGGGTGTGTGTGGTCATCCACAATGCTGTTGGCTTTGCGGATGCAGCGTGTGATGCAAATGTCCATGATAGAGGGAAGAGAGATTCCGATGATCTTCTCAGCTGTCCTTATTCTCCTCTGTAGGGTCTTGCGATACGATACGGTGCAGTTCTCAAACCAGGCAGTGATGCAGCTGCTCAAGATGCTCTCAATTGTCCCTCTGTAGAACATGGTCAGGATGGGGGGAGGGAGATGGGCTTTCTTCAGCCTTCAATAGGAAGTTAAGACGCTGCTGGGCTTTCTTGGTGATGGAGCTGTTGAGTGACCAGGTGAGGTTGTCCGCCAAATGAACACCAAGAAATTTGGTGCTCTTGAAGATCTCCACTGAGGATCAATCGATGTGATCTGTGCTCTCCTGAAGTCAACAACCATCTCTTTAGTTTTGTCGACGTTCAGAGACAGGTTGTTCGTGCCACACCAGGCTGTTAACCGTTGCACCTCCTCTTTGTATGCTGACTCATCGTTCTTGCTGATGAGACCCACCACGGTCGTGTCATCCGCGAACTTGATGATGTGATTTGAGCTGTGCATTGCTACACAGTCGTGAGCACACAGCCCTGAGGTGCCCCTTAGTGCTCCCATTCAGGAAATCCAGGATTCATGTACAGAGAGAGGTGTTCAGGCCCAGTAGGCTTAGCCTCTCAATCAGGTGCTGAGGGATGATCGTGTTGAATGCTGAGCTAAAGTCTATGAACAGCATTCGTACATAAGAGTCCTTATTGTCTAGGTGGGTGAGGGCCAGATGAAGGGCCGTGAAAATGGCATTGTCCGTAGAACGGTTTGGACAATACGCGAACTGCATGGGGTCTAGTGCGGGTGGGAGCTGGGTCTTGATGTGCCTCATGACGAGCCTCTCGAAGCACTTCATCATGATGGGTGTGAGCATAACGGGACGATAGTCATTGAGGCAGGAGACAGTAGAGACAGCTCAGGAGACAGCTCAGGGAGATGTTGAAGATATCGGTGAAGACATCCCCTAGCTGTTGTGCACATTCCCTGAGAACTCTGCCTGGAATGTTGTCTGGTCCAGCAGACTTCCGTGGGTTAACTCTGCATAGAGTTTTCCTCACTTTAGCTGTGGTTCACCTGGTCACTGGGAGGAGGGGTGGTCTTCCTCGCCACCATGTTGTTCTGCACCTCAAACTGGGCGTAGAAGTCGTTTAGCGCATCTGGGAGGGAGGTGTCACGGTCACAAGCAGGTGATGTCGTCTTGTAGTTAGTGATCGCCTGGATGCCCTGCCACATGCGCTGGGTGTCTCCGCTGTCCTGGAAGTGGCCGTGGATTCTCTATGCGTGTGCGCGCTTCGCCTCTCTAATGGCATAGGACAGTTTAGCCTTGGCTGTCTTTAAGGCCTTCTTGTCTCTTCCTCTGAAGGCGGAGTCTCTTTTTTTTAGCAACGCAGACGCACCTTGGCGGTCATCCACGGCTTCTGGTTGGAGCGTGTAGTGATGGTCTTGGAGATAGTCATGTCATCAATGCACTTGCTGATGTAGCTGGTCACTGTTGACGTGTACTCCAACAAGTTGATGAAATCGCTGTTGGTTGCAGCTTCCCTGAACATGTCCCAGTCAGTGCATTCAAAGCAGTCCTGGAGAGCAGACATGGATTCTGCTGGCCAGGTTCTCACCTGCTTTTGAGCTGATCTTGAATGCCTGCTGAGTGGTCTGTATGCTGGGATCAGCATAACAGAGATGTGGTCTGAGTAACCGAGGTGGGGGCGGGGCTTCGCCTGGTATGCGCCCCGGATGTTTGTCTAAACAACATCCAGCGGGTTTTCTCCTTAGTCCATATTCTGATGAAATTTACTAAGCATAGTCCTGAGATTTGCATGGTTGAAATCTCCGGCGACAATAAACAATCCATCAGGGTGTGTGTTTTGTAGTTCGGTAATGGTCCTGTAGAGTACGCTGAGCGCTTCCTTAGCATTAGCGCTAGGTGGTATGTATACTCCGAGCCGATAGCAGTGGTGAATTCCCGGGGTAAATAAAAAGGTCTACATCTCACAACCATAAACTCCAACAGTGATGAGCAGAATGTGGAAACAAGGACAGAGTTCTTACACCATTCTGTATTGATGTAAACACACAGCCCGCCGCCGTGAGTCTTACCGCACAGAGCTGCATTTCTGTCGGCACGAAACTCGGCTAGCCCGTCCAGCTGAATGGCGCCATTTAGAACTCTGTCGCTCAGCCACATCTTAGTGAACACAAAGACGCAGCAGTATCTGTACTTACGCCGAGTAGTTTGTTGGAGTCTGAGGTAGTCCAATTTATTGTCCAGGGAGCAGACATTTGCCAGCAGTAGAGATGGTAGAGCAGGCCGGCTAGGGTTAGCTTTTAGCCTAGCACTAGCCCTCGCTCGCTTTCCGTGCTTCCGCTTCCTCGGTTTCTGCGCTTCCGCTTCCTCCGTCCACACACCAAAGCCTGGTTCTCGAAGCACGCCGAAGTCGCTTAAAGTCGGTGAAGCCAGGGAGATACCAGGAGACTCAAGAATACAGGAGACAGGAAAACTCAGGAAGCCAGGAGACTCGGGAAGACAGGAGAAGCCAGGAGACTTGGGAAGACAGGAAAAGCCAGGGAGATACCAGGAGACTCAAGGACACAGGAGACTAAGGGAGAAGTGAAGAAGCCAGGAGACTCAAGAAGACTGGGGAAGAAAGGAGACCCAGGAAGACAGAAGAATTTGAAAAACTCAAGAAAACAGGACTCAAAAAAATCCAACAACCATAAATAGCAAGACAAACCCACACATATCCAGATTCAAATACAAATCAAATATAAGGACAAGACAAATACCAAGACCAATATTGTAACTAATAAAAAGACGAATATACCACTACAAAAATAATGAATCAACAAGAACCAAGACAAAAGGGGTAACTAAAATACATAGCACTAACAAGGGGCAGGTGGGAGACATTAAACAGTAAGGGGCTAGTAGGGGATAAAGGCCCAGTGGCGGCATCTGGTGGCCAAAGCAAAAACAAACAACCCAAAAAATTTCCGACAGTTCCGTACAAATACGTGTACCATTACACCCCAGTAATCAACAATATAACCTATAATATGATGTATTTGATGCGCTTAAATACCAGCATTTTATTATTTTATAGTTTGATTAAATTAATTTGATTTAAATTTTTTTTACATCAATCAAATTAAACAGTTTTACATTTGAACTGTTAATAATAACAGTTTTATTCAGAGAAGTTCCAGGTCTGTGTTTCGGTAGAATTTATAATCTGTGCTATATTACAAATTGCATTTTTACAGATCATAAACACTGTCATTTTAATCACCATTTAATGAATAAGTTTCTGTTTTATTTTTTCCTCTGATGCTGTTAAAAAAGATAAAATATAACAAAATAAAACAGGCATAGAATTTAAACACTTCATTATTACTTTAGTTTAATTAAATCTTTCTAAAAGAGTCACTGGACTTTTCTCATTTATCACAGCAGGAGCGCCACACTAACACCTTCCATCATTTCCCTTACCTTTGTGCAGGTGTTGGAGCTGTGCAGGTGTTGGAGCAGGTGTTGGAGCAGGTGTTGCTGTTGAAGGCTGTGGGAGATGTTGAGCAGTAAAAGTGACCAGGAGATCGGCTGGATGTTGGATGATTATGGGATTAAGCATGGCCCGGTGGTGGGTGAGTCTTGGTCTACTGCACTCTGAAGTGATGTGTGTAAGGTTTAGTTTTGTTTTTTGTGACGTGAGGATTTTGATTCAGGTTCCACCAGATCTCTGTACGAGAAGAAGCTGAGAGACATTATGGCGAAAGAGAGAAAGATGAGAGGAACATCAGAGCCGGTGGTCTACAGAGAACAGCGTAGGTCTATAATAAAAACAATACTAAATGTATTTAATGATTACTGAAGCGATTTTATTTGTAAATGTTTTTCTGTTAAGGAGATGAGGACGTTTCCTTCTACCATCACAGACCTGTGAGTCTTTTATTAACCTCATGTTTCTCACAGATAAACGTTTATATATTTGTGAAATACTAGTCAATATATATATATATGTGTGTGTGTGTGTGTGTGTGTGTGTGTGTGTGTGTGTGTGTGTGTGTGTGTGTGTGTGTGAGAGAGAGAGAGAGAGCAGTGATTATTCAGTCTTTTCTACTTCTTGTAGTGGGGACACAACGTTTTCAGCAGCCGGTAACTGGCTTTTATTTCTACTTCTGTATTTAATGTTCTAAAAGTGAAGCTGTTCAGTGTGGTTACTGTCGCTGCTGTACAGTGTAATCGGTGTAAACTCACTGTTTAGGAGAAATCCTGTGTTCGGTGCTGAGTACAGAGACATTGTCAGTAGGTGAGTATCTCTCTCTCTCTGTCTCTCTCTGTCTCTCTCTGTCTCTCTCTCTCTGTCTGTGTGATGTGTCATTTCAGGACTGAGCTAAAGCTGTAATTAATGTTTATGGGATTGATAATAAAAACATTTCCAGGTGTTTTATCTGTTCCAGGCCCATGGTCTCTCCGTACTACACTGAGTCACAGGGGAAATACACAGCAGTGACACAGGTGAGGACACAGGAGAGGACACAGGAGAGGACACCTGATCCTGGTTCTGAACGCTTCGTCCCTCTGTGGCTGCAGATTGTGTTCTTTCTCATCATAGCTGGTGTCCTGGTCTTCATCTTCATCAACATAGAGCCAGCTCAGAGCGAGCCTTTCAAACAACTCACATAACACACGTTTTACACACACCCCACACACTGTACACGCCTCACACACCCCACACACTGTACACGCCTCACACACCTCACACACTGTACACGCCTCACACACTGTACACGCCTCACACACCTCACACACTGTACACGCCTCACACACCTCACACACTGTACACGCCTCACACACCTCACACACTGTACACGCCTCACACACCTCACACACTGTACACGCCTCACACACCTCACACACTGTACACACCTCACACACCTCACACACTGTACACGCCTCACACACCTCACACACTGTACACGCCTCACACACCTCACACACTGTACACGCCTCACACACTGTACACGCCTCACACTCCTCACACACTGTACACGCCTCACACTCCTCACACACTGCTTCTCTTTCTCTTCCCATCCCGAGGCATCCTGAGGTTTGGCCAGCTCCAGTCACGTCCCACCTCGTGAAGATTATGGACCTATGGATGATCATGGAGAAGTAGATGCCGAGTGTTTAAAGGCCCTGGCATGGAGAAGCTGATGCTGGATCTATGATGATCACAAATTGTTCTGTATTGTTGAAAGATTTATGATCAAACTCTTGATGTCACCCATATGAGGATGGGTTCCCCTTTGAGTCTGGTTCCTCTCAAGGTTTCTTCCTCATATCATCTAAGGGAGTTTTTCCTTGCCACTGTCGCCACGGCTGCTCATCAGGGACAAACGCACACCATTCACCTTCACTGTTGTTTTCTGTAAAGCTGCTTTGAGACAATGTCTGTTGTGAAAAGCGCAATAGAAATAAACTTGACTTGACACTGTACACGCCTCACACACCTCACACACTGCACACACTGCACACACTGTACACACCTCACACACCTTACACACTGTACATACCTCACACACTGTACACGCCTCACACACTGTACACGCCTCACACACTGTACACACCTCACACACCTCACACACTGTACACACCTCACACACTGTACACGCCTTACACACTGTACACGCCTCACACACCTCACACACTGTACATGCCTCACACACAGTACACGCCTCACACACCTCACACACTGTACAGGCCTCACACACTGTACACGCCTCACACACCTCACACACTGTACACGCCTCACACACTGTACACGCCTCACACACCTCACACACTGTACATGTGTCACACACCTCACACACTGCACACACTGTACACACCTCACACACTGTACATACCTCACACACTGTACACGCCTCACACACTGTACACGCCTCACACACTGTACACACCTCACACACTGTGCACACCTCACACACTGTACACGCCTCACACACACCTCACACACCTCACACACTGTCCACACCGCACACGCCTCACAAACTGTACACGCCTCACACACTGTACACGCCCCACACATACCTCACACACTGTACCAGCTCACACACCTCTCACTGTAGACACCTCTCACACACCTCACAGACTGTACATGCCTCACACACGCCTCACACAATTCACACTGAAGACACCTCTCACACAACCCACACACTGTACATGCCACATACATGCCTCACACACCTCACACATTGTACATGCCTCTCACACGCCTCACACACTGTACACGCCCAACACATACCTCACACCCTGTAACAGCTCACACACCTCTCACTGTAGACACCTCTCACACACCTCACACACTGTACATGCCTCACACACCTCACACTGAAGACACCTCACACACCCCACACACTGTACATGCCACATACACGCCTCACACACCTTACACACTGTACATGCCTCTCACATGCCTCACACACTGTACACGCCCAACACATACCTCACACACTGTACATGCCTCTCACACGCCTCACACACTGTACACGCCCAACACATACCTCACACACTGTACATGCCTCTCACACACCTCACACACTGTACACGCCTTACACATGCCTCACAGTCCTCACACTGTACACACCTCTCACACATGCCTCACACACCTCACACACTACACGCCTCACACACTGTACAAGCCTCACACACACCTCACACACTGTACACGCCTCACACACCTAACACACTGTACAAGCCTCACACACACTGTACACACCTCACACACTGTACAAGCCTCACACACTGCACACGCCTTACACACACCTCACACGCTGCACACACCTCACACTGTAGTCACCTCACACACTGTACATGCACAGAAATAACTGTGCTGTTATTATTTTTCCTCATGTGGAAGATCATTATTTACACACTGATATTCTAAACCACGAGAATGTCCTTTTATATCTATGTTTGTATTTAAATGTGTGTGTGTTTGTGTGTGTTTCTCTGTGTGTGTGTGTTTCTCTGTGTGCGTGTGTGTGTAGATAAAAATAGTGTACTGTGTGCATGAGTGTGTAGATGAACAGTGTGTACTCTGTGTGTGTGTGTGTGTGTGTGTGTGTGTGTGTGTGTGTGAGAGTGAGTGAGAGAATGAGAGAGAGAGAGAGAGAGAGAGAGAGAGAGAGAGAGAGAGAGAGAGACAGTTACATAAATCACTAAGTCAGTAGATATAAACAGAAATAAATGGAGAGTCAGTGTGTGGTATTACTTCTGTTTTCACTTCTGAACATCTGAAAGCTAGACACCTGCATTACCACATATCACTAGTGTTAGATTTTTATCATGCCCAAACAAAAAAAAGCTTTCCCATGCGATCTCCGATGCCTGTGGTGCTTTTTCTGATCAGGGAAGCATCAAACAGCACACAAAATGGTGCAAATGTTCTTCAGTTTAAAGCAGATAATAGACAAGTATATATACACACTGGAAAAAACCTGAGCTAAAACTGTTCCTGATTGGGTAAGAAGACATAATAACCAGAGATGTGTCAGTCCAGACAACGACTTTCTGTATACCTTACATACATGCGTCGTAAAGACCCTATAGACACTGAACACACAACATAGAAATGTGTTTAAAGAACCAGTGTGAGGCCCATTTAAACACTAACAACCACTCATTACCACATATTACTACTCATTACCACATGTAACTTAGCATCTTTACGTAGCATCTCTGGATGGTGTTTCTGTTTCAGTGTGTACAGCAGTCAAAGACCTCGGTGTGATTATTGACCCGAGTCTTTCCTTTGAGTCTCACATGAATAATATCACCAGGATCTCCTTCTTTCACCTTAGAAATCTTGCTAAAATTAGAAATATGATGTCGTTACAGGATGCAGAAAAACTAGTTGATGCTTTTGTAACATCTAGATTAGACTACTGTAACGCTTTACTGTCTGGGTGTTGGAGTAAGTGCAGAAATAAGCTTCAGTTAGTTCAGAATGCAGCAGCAAGAGTCCTCACTAGATCTAGAAAATATGATCACATCAGCCCTGTTTTAATCATCTACACTGCTCCCAATTCCATCTCACACTGATTATAAAATACTACTACTGACGTATAAAGCACTTAACGCTCTCACGCCGCAGTATCTGAGTGAACTTCTGTACCAGGATGATCCTCCACGCCTACTTAGATCAAAAGGTGCAGGCTATTTGTTGGTACCTCAAATAATAAAGACTCCAGCAGGGGGCAGATGTTTCTCTTATAAACCCCACAGTTATGGAACAACCTTCCAATCAGTGTTGGGACTCAGACACAGTCTCAGTGTTCAAGTCGAGTCTGAACACATTTATTTAGTGGAGTCTTTAGTCAGTAGGTGTTTGTGAGGTAAAGGTGCAGATCTGGAGGGATCATGGATATGGAGTGTTTGGTGAACTGGGATATTTGGATGCTGTCGTCTCCTCACTCTCACACGTTCACTCAGGTTTGTTGATGGTGGTGTGGTGGGTCGTCTCTTATCCCTGAGATCCTCATGTCTGTGTTTCCTTCTGCTTCTCCCTTTTAGTTATGTTGCTATAGTGAGTCTTGCCGGAGTCCAAACTGTGACATTAACTTTCATACAACAATAAAGACAAATAATAATCCATATCCTTCTCTTCCTGTCACCCTCTTCTCTCTCTCTCTCCCTCTTTCTCTCTCTTAAAAAGTAGCAGACTGTTGACATTAACTACAGTCTAATCCATCCTCAAAGCTCCAATTCTTACTTCAGAATTTCATGGAACCACCCAAGGCGTTGATGAGAAACCGTCCCAAGCTGCACAGAGTCGCCTCCAAATGACAGCCGGTCCCAAGCCTGGATAAATGGGGAGGGAAAGTTTATTTAAAAAGTTGATGAAATCGTTACTACCTATTGATGGTGTGCATGTGAGGCAGTGCTTTTATTTCCTGTTAATTTTGCTGCAGTACAGAATAAAAATCTAGGATTCTGCTTGTTATTTTCTATGAGGGTGGAGAAATATGCTGATCAGCAGCACTAAGAGATTTTCTAGAACTCAGGAGATTCTTCTTCCATGCTGTTTGAAATACTGTTCATTTTGTTTGACGCCATTTACGTTCTAATTTCCGAGTGGTCTGTTTTAAGGTGCGTGTATGATCATTATACCACTGTGCTGATTTTTCCCCCTGATCATTTTGGAGAATTCCATACGTGTTCTGTCAATTTCACTGTATTAGATTCCTGTCTGTGATGCAGTGCTTTATTATACTGTGTTTCTCAATAATATTGATGGTTTCTGTAGCCAGAGTATCATAATAATGAGATTAAGAGGTGAATTGATTCAGAAGGGACACCACTGAAGGGTGAGGGTGAAATACACGACCTGATAATGATTATAATTATATATCAAATGATAAAGATCTCAACAGCTTCACTGCACAGAGAGAAGAATAAACTATTCATAAAATTAAACAGTTTCATTTATAAACATTATGTTTTTAAAATTCCCCTACCTATTTTCCTGGAATCCCGCCTTCTCATCTGCGATTGGCTGACCCTATCTGTCTCTGTGTTCAGATTGGCTAATAACATGTACGCTGTCCAAACAAAAGAGAAAAGAGGTTTTAATATATATATATATATAATGTTTATATAATTCGTGTATATAATAAGTGTATATTAAACTCGGGGTCTGATTCAATTAAATTCATTTCAGAAAAATGAAGGAATTATGAAAAATATTAGTAGAAAATTTCCCCTGTGTGTCGGATGAGGGCGCAGTCTCTCTCTCTCTCTCTCTCTCTCTCTCTCTCTCTCTCTCTCTCTCTCTGTGTGTGTGTGTGTGTGTGTGTGTGTGTGTGTGTGTGTGTGTGTGTGTGTGTGTGTGTGTGTCCATAGTGAAGCCTGACTGTGAGCAGGACAGAAACTGGACTCTGCTCTGTTTCCTGAAATCGGATTAAACTCGGAAAGCTTCGGTTCACTGTTTATTTCTCGACATACGTGTGTGTGTGTGTGTGTGTGTGTGTGTGTGTGTGTGTGTGTGTGTGTGTGTGTGTGTGTTAGAGCTGTACAGTGATCATGCCGGTGAGGACGGTGATGGACTCGGTGAAAATAAAGGCGCATTTCGGCGGGTGAGTAAATCAACAGGTTGCTGAATGAGTCGACTCTGTCTAAACGACTCCTCTGAGTGAATCGAATTGAAGTAAATGTAATCCGGGAAAAATTTTAATCCTTGAAATTTCTTATTAAATACAGCCACATTCTAATTACACTGGAACTCTCAGCTTCATCTAATCCAAACAGCCGATGTTTTAATTTTCATCCAAAAAGAAATTCTTAAATTTCACCAGAGCCATTCGGTTTACAACAGGTGAGAAATCAAAGTCCTGATCCTGATTTTACTCATAAAGTCCTGATCAATACCTGATAAAGTCCTGACATTGAATTTATTTACATCAAAACACAAACACATGTATATAATACTCATATATTTATATACAACAGCTGATGCATAATATAATGCTTTAATAACAGTGTGTGTGTGTGTGTGTGTGTGTGTGTGTGTGTGTGTGTGTGTGTGTGTGTGTGTGTGTGGTTCAGGTGTTCTGAGAAGTGTTTATTATTAAAACTGATTAAAATAAAATGATGTTTCTCAGCTCTGTGTTTAATCTCATGCTGAAGAAACCTTTAGACACCATCACAGCTCTACTGGTTCCTAATGGGAATCCAAAACCCTGTACTGTGTGATTGAGTTATACATTTGCCATATTTGCCAGTCATACAAGTGATTATTATTATTATTTTTTATTTTTGTGTGTGTGTGTGTGTGTGTGTGTGTGTGTGTGTGTGTGTGTGTGCAGGCGTGCTGATGGTAGCTTAGGGTTTAAGGAATTAGATTTTGGCTCATGAGTTCAAATCCCAGCCACACCAAGCTGCCACTCCTGGGCCCCTGAGCAAGGCCCTTAGCCCCATAACTGCTCAGTTGTATAAATGAGTTAAATATAAGTCACTTTGGATAAGGGCATCTGCCAAATGCAGTAAATATAAATGTGTGTGTGTGTGTGTGTGTGTGTGTGTGTGTGTGTGAGAGAAATAACTGTTGTTATTTCCTCTTTTTGATCATTTCAGGAAGTGTAGAAGTCCTTGTGTGTATGCATTATGTTTTCTGACTTTGTAAACCACACTGATGTATTTCAGGGGAATAAGGCGATAAAGTCACAGAGAAATACCGAAGGCAGGAAAGTGTTGAATGTGGTGCTAATGCTAATGGTGCCAATGTTGTGTAGCTTTAACGTGTGCTGGAGGGATGTTGGTGTAGGATCCTGAAGGGCACAATGGTAATGTTTTAGGGTTGTTTGTTTAAGGAGAGCTGAGGGCCACGTCCACACACACCTGTTTATAATGAACTCACAGCTTTTATCAGCACATCACACGTGACACATCATTAAAAAAGAAAGAAGACACGCCTGCTTTCACATGTCAAACCTAAGTATTTTTTATACAGGATGATGATTTGTGAAATGTGTGTGGCAGTCGGACACTTGGCTTTTACTCAGCATTTAGTACACACCTTCAGAATTCCTCTGAATTGAGGTCATGATGAAACACTTGAGGGTGGAGTCAGAGATAAACTATTCCCACTGTAAACTCCTCCCTCTACAAAGCCCTCCCACTCGACTTTGGCTAAAGTGTGTGTGTGTGTGTGTGTGTGTGTGTGTGTGTGTGTGTGTGTGTGTGTGTGTGTGTGTGTGTAACCATAGTGAAGCCTGACTGTGAGCAGGACAGAAATTGACAGAAGACAGAAGAGACAGAAGTCATCACACGGGCCACTCATATTATGATTGAGTTGCTAAAGGAAATAGAATTATTATCTGAAAGTTTACACATTTCACTGATGTCCATCACAAACACCAGGAGAACTGTTGATGTGCTTCAGAGGTGTTTATGTTGAGGTGCATTGATAGAGATCAGAAGCAAACTGTAGTCCTGAGTGTAGCAGACTGTTGATATTAACTACAGTTCAAATTCAAATCCTCAGAGTTACTGTTCTTGCTCCATAAACAAACTTTCTTTCGGCTTCTCCCATCAGGGGTCGCCACAGCAGATCATCTGCATGTTTGCTTTGGCACATGTTTTTACGCTCCATCATTTCATGAAACCCCATGGCATTGATGAGAAACAGCTTCAGCCTCCACTATCCAGAGGCAGACCAGGACAAAGTGAGAAGATCCGAGGAGGGGAGAAGGCAGAAACAGTGACCACTGGAACCTCAGGAGCATGTTTAACTCAACCGAGAGAGAGAGAGAGAGAGAGAAGAGGGGTGACGGAGAGAGAGAGACTTTGACTTTTACAAAACTTTATTTACACAAGTCACATATAAAATTCAGGGTGACGTAATAAATAAAATAATAAATAAATACGTGGGAAGATGGTTTCATAATTGAGTAAAACATGAGTGATTAGTTTAGTTCTGGTGCAAAATTAGAGAAGGTTCCTTCTTCCTTGGAGCTCCATATTTCTTCCTCTGAGGAGGGAGGAATATGGTTCAACCCAGTTCAACAGGTTGTGTCCCATCCTGGTGGGACTTAAGCAGGCTCTGGTCCTGGAGCAAGAAGTACGCACCCTCCTGAGGAAAGGGGCCATCGAATTGGTTCCTCCCTCAGTCAGAGAGTCAGGCTAATACGGCCAGTACTTTGTTGTTTCGAAAAAGGATGGCGGATTGTGGCCGATCCTAGATCTACGCTCCTTGAACCGCTCACTCATGAGGCTCAGGTTCAGCATGCTTATCCTCAAAGAGATCGTGTCACAGATAAAGTCCAAGGACTGGTTTGTCACGATAGGTCTAAGGGGCGCCTATTTCCACATAGCCATCCTTACTGCTCACAGGAGGTTTCTGAGGTTTGCTTTCGTGGGTAAAGCTTACCAATATCAGTCCTCCCCTTCGGCCTAGCACTCTCACCCGCACCTTCACAAATTCCATGAATGCAGCTCTAGCCCTGCTATGGCTTCAGGGCATCCGCATTCTGAACTATATCAACGACTGATTGATATTAGCTCGATTAGAGCTTCAGGCGGTACGGCATCAAGATGTCATTCTCGCCTGCATTAAGAAGCTGGGGTTAAGACTGAATGCAGGGTTAGGGTTAGGGTTGCGGAGAACCACCTTCTTGGGCGTAGTGTGCATTCTCACAGCAGTCGGGAGAGTAAGAGAAGGCCAACCTCACTGTGAAGCAGTGAGGCTGCTGGGTCTCATGGCGGCAGCGTCCAACATCAATCAATCAATCAATCAAATTTTATTTGTCACATACACATACATACAGGGTATGACATGCAGTGAAATGCTTATTTACGACGGTCCGGCATGAGGGAATAGGATGGGGAGAAAAATAAAACAAAGAAAAAGAAGGCTGATAAATAAACTATAAAAACTATATAAAATATAAGAATATATAAAGATATATATATGAAATGAGTAAAAAGATGTATATAATATAGTATATAATATATAGTAAGCAGTAAAACAGTAAACAATTTAAGGTGGTTTATGCAATTGTCCATAAAGTGTCCGTGTGCGGTATCGTGTGGTGTAAAGTGCACTGTGCTGTGCGAGTCCAGAGTTTAAAGTGTCGTAGTGCGAAAAGAGAGATTTATGCAGAGAAAAAGAGTGATAATGGAGAGAGTGCGCCAGTTTTTAGATTCTGGGTGTTTCCTGGTTTAAACTCCGAATGGCCTGCAGGAAGAAGCTCCTCCTGATTCTCTCTGTGTTTGCTTTCAGGGAGCGGAAGCGTTTCCCCGAACGCAACAGAGAAAAGAGTTTATTTTTGGGATGGCTGAGGTCCTTCATAATCTTCCTGGCCCTGGTCCTGCACCGCATGCTGTAGATGTCCTGCAGGTTAAGGAGCTCGGTGTGGATGGTACGTTCAGCTGAACGCACCACTTTCTGGAGGGCTCATCTGTCCTGCATGGTGCTGTTCCCGAACCAGGAAGTGATGCTACCCATCAGAACGCTCTCAATGGTGCAGGTGTAGAAAGTCTTTAGCACTTGAGAGGGTAGTTTAAAGTCCCTTAAACGTCTCAGATGGTACAGACGCTGCTGGGCTTTCTTCACCAGGGTGTTGGTGTGACAGGACCAAGACAGGTCCTGTGTGATGTGAACACCTAGGTACTGGAAACTGTCCACTCTCTCCACTGGGGTCCTGTTGATATTTAGCGGTTGGTATGACCGCTCCTGCTTCGTGCTGAAGTCCACGATCAACTCCTTAGTCTTGCTGACGTTCAGGAGAAGGTTGTTCTCCTGGCACCATTTCTCCAGGTTTTTAACCTCCTGTAGGTAGGCCTTCTCGTTGTTGTTAAGATCAAGCCCACCACAACAGTGTCGTCATTAAACTTGATGATGGTTGTGGAGTTGGAAGTGGCCACACAGTCATATGTGTACAGTGAGTACAGCAGGGGGCTCAGAACACAACCCTGGGAAGCTCCAGTGCTAAGGGTGAGGGTGGATGAGGTGTGTTTGCCCACCCATAAAGCTTGTCTGTCAGGAAGTTAGAGCTTTATTGGCACAGCGGCAGGCTGAGTCCCAGGACCTCTAACTTAGAGGGGTGTGTGGAGGAAATTATGGTGTTAAATGCTGAACTGTAGTCAACAAACCGCATCTTTGTATAATTGCCATTTACAGTGGGTATGGAAAGTATTCAGACCCCCTTAAATTTTTCACTCTTTGTTATATTGCAGCCATTTGCTAAAATCATTTAGGTTCATTCTTCTTCCTCATGAATGTACACACAGCTCCCCATATTGACAGAAAAACACAGAATTGTTGACATTGTTGCAGATTCATTAAAAAAGAAAAACTGAAATATCACATGGTCCTAAGTAAGCAGTCTTGTACTCATCCATGTCCCTGGTGGCGACCCCCGTGTTGTAGCTGCCCACGGCTTCTGGTTGTGAATCGTTCTGATGGTGTTTTTTTGCACCGTATCATCCGCTAGTTTCCCGATGAATCCCACAACCGCTTCCGTAAACATGTTGACGTCATTAGAGCTGCGCCTGAACATGTCCCAGTCTGCGTCAACGTGATTCCACTTGGCTTCGTATCCTCAATACGAGACACCTCCAGTGGTGGCTCAGAGACAGAGGGTTCTCCCGAGGGGGCAGCCCACTCTGTGCTATCAAGGTTTCGAGGCGATCTCTATGAACATTAGATATATGGAGAGAACACATGTGCCTGTCTCAAGGCCCCGTCCTGGGAGCGCCTTGTCGTCACATAATGCTAACGACAGACGCATCTCTCACAGGGTGGGAAGCGGTCATGAGTGGGGAACGAGCTACATCGTTTATGGCACATAAACTGCCTGAAGATGATAGCTGTGCTAATGTGCTAGATCCAACTAGACAACTTGTCGGTGGCCTCTGATCTCGTCCTCTGTACAGGCTGGTATGGCAGATCCTCCTATGGTCCCAGGGAAAACTCCTCTCACTGAGAGCAGTTTACATCCCGGGCCTGTTGAATTTGAGGAGCAGACGCACTTTCGAGGCAAGGGCAGAGGCCCGGGAAATGGATGCTCCACCCGAGGTGGTGGAGCAGATAAGGCAGAGATATTACCGAGTCCAGGTAGATGTTTTTGCGACTCGGGAGACCTTGCACTGTCCCCTCTAGAAGGAGTACGTCTACTCTTGGTGGCACCTTGTTGGCCGGGCAGACCGTGGTTTACGGACCTCCTGTCAGAAATTTCTCCCAGGAGGGATCTCCTCTCGCAGGCCGGGGGAACCCTGGTTCACCCCCGCCCAGAGTTATGGAAGCTATGGCTGTGTCCCCTGAGGGGGCACAGTTTCTAACAGCTAGTCTCTCTAGTGAGTGGATGCTATTAGTCAAGGCTCATTAAACCCGAAATATGGTGGCCTCTACGGCCTGGTCCACGGGGGTTTCCCTACAAGACATATGTAACGCCCAGTTTGTCCCAGAAGAGATCAACCAGCAGGGCCTGTATGTTCGCCAGCAGGTTCAGTGGAGGATCAACGCAGGCGAGGTTGTTGAGGACCAGCGTTCGCCCCCTGTAGGACATCTTTGGGACTAACTGTTTTTACACCTGCTCAGTCTGCCTTTCACCTGCTCTACAGAACCTTTCAATTTTTTATTTAAAAACTCATTGCTCCCCAGGTAGACACCCAAGTATTTAAAGCCACCTCTTTTTCCATTCCAAGCCTCCTGGCATTGAAGGTTGCCCACCTCCCCAACTAAAATAGCTTCACTTTTACCACAGTTGACTTTGGCAGAAGATTAAATCTGAAAGTCCTTCAAAATGGCAGTTAAAAACTTTGCATTATTTTGTATGTTTATCATGACTACCAAGTCATCTGCGTAAGCTGACAGGCATATGGAGGCATTAAAATGTGGAATATTAAACGCAGAGAGATGACTCTTTAACTTGTTTAAAAGAGGTTCAATCGCCAGAGAGCACAACATACCTGAGAGGGAACAGCCCTGCCTGAAGAAGAAGAAGCCCCAGCCCACCTGCCTCAACGACTACCGTCCGGAGCCCTGACTTTAGTAGTGATTAAGTGTTTTGAAAGATTGGTCAGAGACTTCATCATTGCATCACTACCAGACACACTGGATCCTCTACAGTTCGCATACCGCCAGAACCACTCTAGTAAGGATGCCATTACTCATCTTCTTTACACTACGATGAGCCACCTGCACTACAGAAAAGGGAATTATGCAAAAATGCTGTTTGTGGACTACAGTTCAGTGTTCAACACCATAATTCCCTCCACGCTCACCCCTAATTTGGAGGTCCTAGAACTCTGTGTCAATCGATCTCTAACTTTCTGACAGACAGATCACAAGCCGTATGGGTGGGCAAACACACCTCAGCCACCCTCACCCTCAGCACTGGAGCTCCCCAGGATTGTGTTCTAAACCCCCTGCTGAATCACTGTACACATATGACTATGTGTCTACTTCACCACCATCATCAAGTTTGCTGACGACACTGTTGTGGTGGGCCTGATCTCCAACAACGACGAGATGGCCTACCTACAGGAGGTTAAAAACCTGGAGAGATGTTGCCAGGAGAACAATCTTCTTTTAAACGTCAGCAAGCCAAGGAGCTGATAGTGGACTTCAACACGAAGCAGGAGCGGTCATCAATGGGACCCCTACTGATATACCCCATTTCCCTCCTCTGCACATGTCCAAACCATCTCAATCACACCTCCCTCACCTTGTCTACAAAATGTCCTACATGTGCTGTCCCTCTAATGATCTCATTTCTAATCCTGTCCATCGTCATCACTCCCAACGAACATCTCAACATCTTTAGCTCTGCTACCTCTAGCTCCAACTCCTGTCTTTTATTCAATGCCACTGTTACTCATTACTTTGCACTGTTGACCCCAGGTACCTTATCCACCTTCTCCAGCTCTTCTCTCTGCAACCGCACCCCTCCACTGCCCTCCCTCTCATTCACACACATGTACTTTGTCTTACTCTTACTGACTTTCATTCCTCTTCTCTTCAGTGTGTACCTCCACCTCTCAAGGCTCTTCTCCACCTGCTCCCTACTCTCACCACAAATCACAATATCATCCACAAACATCATAGTCCACGGAGACTCCTGTCTGACCTCGTCCTTTAATCTGTCCATCACCACTGCAAATAGGAAAGGGTTTAGAGCCGATCCTTGATGCAGTCCAACCTCCACCTTGAACCAGTCCAACCTCCACCTTGAACCAGTCTGCCGTTCCTACTGCACACTTCACTGCTGTCACACTGTCCTCATACATGTCCTGCACCACCCTCACATACTTCTTTGCCACACCAGACTTTCTCATACAATACCACAACTCCTCTCTCCACCCTGTCGTACGCTTTCTCTAAATCCACAAACACACAATGCAACTCCTTCTGACCTTCCCTATACTTCTTTATCAACATTCTTAAAGAAAATAATGCATCTGTGGTGCTCTTCTTCGGCATGAAACCTACTGTTGCTCACAGATGGTCACTTCTTCTCTCAGCCTGGCCAACAGTAGCCCAATTTCCACCGGTACCCTGTTGGTTAACGATACCTGTGGTTGTTGGTAACCCGGGCCTCGACCGATCCAGTATGAAATTTTGATTTGTAAGCCACATATTTGATTTGGCACATGTTTTACACTGGATGTCCTTTATAACAAAACCCTCCACATTTATCCGGGCTTGAGACTGACACTAAGAGTGACCTGACTTGTGTAACATTAATGACTGGATTAACTGTATCTTAACCTATATCGTTATCTATATCTGTAGTATATCCAGAGGTGGCAAAAGTACACACTTCCTTTACTTAAGTAGAAGTACAAATACTCATGTTTTACAATACTCGGGTAAAAGTTGAAGTACTGATTATACTTTTTTACTCAAGTGAAAGCAACATGGACATTGAGAATATGGATGCCATAGAGCATGAATACAAAAAATGTTTTTAAATGTTTTGAAGTAATAATGGTGGTTTAAATGACATAACTCATCAGGACACCAAACGGAACCTTTGCTACGTTTCCACACGGACAGTTAATGAGGTGATACCGGAGAAACTGCACCTTTTCAAGTCAAGAAGCTTTTCTCATAATCATACTGATTTATGGTCTGTAATGGTTTTATGGGATTTATGGTATAAATCATAGCGATTACAGAATCAGAGAATATTTGTATTCGATGTGAATGTGGTTTATGGTTTTATGGTTTTATGGTTTATGTCGAGTTTTCTACACATATTTATTATGTCTGTGAGGTAAATATTCACTGATATTCAGTTACCGTATTTTTCGGACTATAAGCCGCTACTTTTTTCCCCACGTTTTGAACCCCGCGGCTTAAGACAGTGAACAATCTCGGGTCAACCGTAGGGCGTGTGTGTGTATGTGTGTGTGCTCGTGTCTCTCTCTCTCCCTCATACTTGTATTTAAACCCAAACGAGCTGTACTCCGCCTTTCGCCTTCTGTTTTCGCTCGCACCCTGACAGCTTCTAAAGGAAGCGCAACATATTTCACCCATTACACCGTGTGTAACGTGTCTTTCGTTAAAGCCTGTGTAAAGTTTATTAGTGTAGCGGCTTATAGACAGGTGCGGCTTATTTATGTTAAAAATTAAAATATTTGTAAAATTCAGTGGGTGCGGCTTATATATGGGTGCGCTTTATAGTCCGGAAAATACGGTAGTTTTATTGACGTAGGTTAATTGTGTGAATCATGGTGGATTTGGTGTATGATTTGAGACTTGGTGCAGAAATAAAACAAATGTTTACTGATGAAAAAGTTTATTTATTTATTTTATATCTAAATAAAAAAGGACGTTGTGAATAAGTATGTTTTGCTGGAGGTTTTATTTTCGCCTCTTTTATATTTATTTATTTATTTATTTATTTATGTTTTTATTTTTTTATAAAAATGGTAAAAACAAAAATGTGTGCTGAATTGAAATCGTGTTAATAAAATTTTATGCCGTTTAAAAGAATTTGTGTTTGAATTTTGACAGCCAAATATATATATATATATATATATATATATATATACACAAAAACTAATTAAACATGTTGTTACCTAATGGATGTGTCCAGGCTGAAGATCCACATATAGAACACAAGCAGAGAAAAGATGATGATGATGATGACGATGATGATGATGATGATGATGATCAGGAATGTCTCTGTTCTCAGTCATGTTTACATCACTGACTCCCTCTGTCTCATCCACGTTAGTTTTACTTCTTGTTGCTTTCTGCCTGCTGATTCTCAGCTTCGTAAACTAGTCTACATCTGTGTTGAGTGAGAGTCAGGACTTTATACACCAGTGGATTGAAAAAGACGCACAATGACAGGAAATCAGTTGTTCGGCTGAAATCGACGCAGTGAAAATAACAAATATTGACATTTTACCAAATTAATGGATTAAAACTAAAGTAATGAGTCTGGTGTGAAAATGTAATAAGTAAAAAGTACAGATATTTGTGTCAAAATGTAATGAGTGAAAGTAAAAAGTCTGAAAAATAAATAGTGAAGTAAAAAACCGATACAAAAAATCTACTTAAGTACAGTAACAAAGTATTTGTACTCCGTTACTTCCCTCCTCCGAGTATATCTGTATTTATTAGTGAATGTTGCAACCAGAGGCTGTAATCACACACACACACACACACACACACACACACACACACACACACACACACAGTAAATTACATCATGACGCAGACCAAAATCAACACAAAATAATTATTAATAAAAACAAATAATTTATGAATTATGAGACAGAACATCCTGATACACACTTAATGAACAGTTTACTGTTCTTTTTTAAACTCAATTGTGTGTGTGTGTGTGTGTGTGTGTGTGTGTGTGTGTGTGTGTGTGTGTGTGTGTACAGAGACATGTTGATCTCATACCTGGACTCAGGCATGTCCTTCTTAGAGCTGTGTGAGGAGGTGAGAGAGATGTGCTGCGTCCAGAGGAACTCCCCCATCACACTGAAGTGGATTGATGATGAAGGTGTGTGTGTGTGTGTGTGAGATTGCCTGTTTGTGTGTTTGCACACGTGTGTGTTTGTGTGTATGTGTGTGAGAGTGTGTTTCCGTATGTGTGTTTGCGTGTGTGTGTGTGTGTGTGTGTGTGTGTGTGTGAGAGTGTGTGTGAATGTGTGTGTGAGTGTGTGTGTTTGTATGCATGATTTGGGTTTTCTCTTCTCATGCAGTAAATTGTTTTTCACCTTAGTTTGACCCTGATCTTTTTACAATGCTGTGTGGGTGTGTGTGTGTTTGTGTGTGTGTGTGTTTGTGTGTGTGTGTGTGTGTGGTGTGTGTGTGTGGTGTGTGTGTGGTGAGCAGGTGACCCCTGCACTATCTCCTCCCAGATGGAGCTGGACGAGGCATTTCGGATCTACAGCAGGAGCAGAGTGTCTGGACTCCTCCTGCACGGTACTCACAAACACACACACTCACACATTAACAAACATTAACATACAAAAACTTGCACACTGAGAGTCTAACTGCAACAAACTTTTCAATAAATTAATAGAACATGGAAACATTAAATATTTAAACGAGGAAATGTGCTGCTTTAAGCAAATTTAGAATGTGATTTTTTTTTTAAGTTGTGAAGGAGCAACAAAAGTCTGGAAAAGTGAGTGTCACTATAACAGTTGGAGAAATATTTAGTAACTAATGAGGTATAAATAGTGTATCGTAGAGAAGCAGAGTCTTTCATAAGTAAAGATGGGTGGAGCTTCAACAATCTGTTAAAAAGACTGTGTCTACAAACTGTGGAACAATTTTAGAATTATTTCCAACATCAAATTGCAAAACAGTTGAATATCTCATCATTTACATAATATCATCCAAAATTTCAAAACACTTTTGTACGTCGCTCTGGACAAGGGCGTCTGCTAAATGCGGCAAATGTATATGTAAGAAGGCATGTGTAAACATGATCCAGAAACACCACCATCCTCTCCGGGCCAAAGCTCATTTTAAATGTACTGAGGCAAAGTAGAAAACTTCTGTGTTCAGGCGAATCAAAATTTTAATTTATTTTTGGAAACCATGGACACCACGCCCTCCAGACTAAAGAGGAGAGGGACCATCCGGCTTGTTATCAAAACTTAAAACATTTAAGCACTTAAAACATTTCCTCAGTTTTTAAATGTGACGTTATGTTCTATTGTGAATACAATATGAGATTATAAGATTTCACCAGTATTCTATCATTACTGTAGAGTTAAAGCTCCTTCTCGCTCTCTCTGCTTAGTGTTTCCCAGTGTTCCAGAGAAGCCGGGCATGCCATGTCCTGGAGAGGACAGTAAGTGTGTGTGTGTGTGTGTGTGTGTGTGTGTGTGTGTGTGTGTGTGTGTGTGTGTGTGTGTGAGAGAGAGCATGAAGGAGTGTGTGTGTAGAAGCTTCTAAACCAATTCATCTTGAATACCTCTAATTATAGTGTCTAATAACAACAACAACAATAATAATAATAATAATAATAATAATTTATTATTATATTATTATTATTATTATTATTATTATAATCATTCTCAACATTCATTTATCAGTTTTTAAACAATGCACAAATCACACACTACACACAACCCATAACACACACACACACACACACACACACACACACACACACACACACACACACACACACACACACACACACACAGAGCTTCTCGACCAGTCTGATCCTTTGTTTCCATGCCAGATTTTCTTCTAAACCTTCAGCTGTTTGCTCCAGGCACCCAGGGGACTACACCCTGAGCGAGGGATAAGGAGGGAGAGAGAGAGAGAGAGAGAGAGAGAGAGAGAGAGAGAGAGAGAGAGAGAGAGAGAGAGAGAGAGAGAGAGAGAGAGAGAGAGAGAGAGAGAGAGAGAGATAGAGAGAATGGTTTCGTTAGTGTAGACGGCACTCCCTTTTGCTTCATCCCTGATGCTCATCATACAGAGAGTGACAGGAGAGAGGGAGGGACAGGAAAATACAAATAAGGAGCAAGAAGAGTGGAAGAGAGGGAAGGAGGGAGAGAGGGAAGGAGGAGGGATGTGCAGCTCGTGGGCCGGTGCTTACACAGAGAGAGAAAAGCGCTGAAGGGAGCAGAAAAGGAAGAAAGCTGAATCGGTGAGCAGGAAATACAACACCCACCCTTCCATCCATCCATTTATCCATCCATCTATTCATCCCTGCATTTAATTGTCCAGGAGACAGAATGTCTTTGTGTTGAGATGCGGCTGACATTGAGCTAGCTGGAGAGAAGATGCCCTAGCTAGCACCCTGTGTGTGTGTGTCTGTGTGTAGTACTAAAGCAAATGAAATACTGCCATCTTTTCTCTCTCTCTCTCTCTCTCTCTCTCTCTCTCTCTCTCTCTCTCTCTCTCTCTCTCTCTTTCTTTGCAGTGGTGATTTTGGCCACAAGTCCTGCTGGTCAGGCATGTATTGTTAAAAAACCCTCTAGCAAGTGTGTGTGTGTGTGTGTGTGTGTGTGTGTGTGTGTCGGGGGGATTAATATCACCTACCTGGCAGTCTTTACTGAAGGAGAGAGACTAAAAGAAGGACAGATAGGGGAGGATCTCCATCTCTTGCTAGTCTCAGATCTCGGTGTCCCAAATCTGTGATGTTCCCTAAGAAGTGTGATGGTATGTGAGTGTATCACCTGATGTTTATTGAGCCGATGAAATGTTGTCTCGTGATGCTCTTGAGGAGGGATCTGTGTATATCAGTTTGTGATGGATATTTGTCATTACAGTCTCTCTCTCTCTCTCTCTCTCTCTCTCTTTTTTCTGAGGTGTAAATAGACTTTCATGCATAATTCGGTTTGACAAAATTAGTCAAGCTGCACCCAAACATAGCACCTAGCTTACTGAGAACTGTGTGTGTGTGTGTGTGTGTGTGTGTGTGTGTGTGTGTGTGTGTGTGCGCGCGCAGATGTAAAACACAAGGCATCACATTCATACTGTCCCCAGATTAGTTTGAAAGAAACAACAGATAATTGTACGTCTCTGTTTATGACCAGAAACAAGCACAAGTTTCTAAACCACTGAATCCTGATGAATATGTCTGATTATATTGTCTAATAACAACAAAAACAATAATTATAATAATAATTACATTAGTCCTTTACACAGAATTAGTTCTGAAACACAGTTAAACTGAATTGTGTGTAATGGAGTTAATAATACAGAGTTCAGTAGTACACTGAGGCGTGGTGTTCACTACACTGGAAAACTCAGCAAGTCGTACTGAATGTTTTCCTAGTCAGTATGTGTAACACTGTGGTGTTTGGTAGTCAGTGTGTGTAAGACTGTGGTGTTCAGTAGTCAGTATGTGTAACACTGTGGTGTTCAGTAGTCAGTATGTCTAACACTGTGGTGTTTAGGTGTTTAGTAGTCAGTATGTGTAACACTGGTGTTTAGTAGTCAGTATTTGTAACACTGTGGTGTTTGGTAGTCAGTATTTGTAACACTGTGGTATTTAGTAGTCAGTATGTGTAACACTGTGGTGTTTGGTAGTCAGTATGTGTAACACTGTGGTGTTTGGTAGTCAGTATGTGTAACACTGTGGTGTTTGGTAGTCCGTATGTGTAACACTGTGGTGTTCAGTAGTCAGTATGTGTAACACTGTGGTGTTCAGTAGTCAGTATGTGTAACACTGTGGTGTTTAGTAGTCAGTATGTGTAACACTGTGGTGTTTAGGTGTTTAGTAGTCAGTATGTGTAACACTGTGGTGTTTGGTAGTCAGTATTTGTAACACTGTGGTATTTAGTAGTCAGTATGTGTAACACTGTGGTGTTTGGTAGTCAGCATGTGTAACACTGTGGTGTTCAGTAGTCAGTATGTGTAACACTGTGGTGTTCAGTAGTCAGTATGTGTAACACTGTGGTGTTTAGTAGTCAGTATGTGTAACACTGTGGTGTTTAGGTGTTTAGTAATCAGTATGTGTAACACTGGTGTTTAGTAGTCAGTATGTGTAACACTGTGGTGTTTAGTAGTCAGTATGTGTAACACTGTGGTGTTTGGTAGTCAGCATGTGTAACACTGTGGTGTTTAGTAGTCAGTATTTGTAACACTGTGGTATTTAGTAGTCAGTATGTGTAACACTGTAGTGTTCTGTATGTGTAACACTGTAGTGTTCGGTAGTCAGTATGTGTAACACTGTAGTGTTCGGTAGTCAGTATGTGTAACACTGTACTGTTCGGTAGTCAGTATGTGTAACACTGTGGTGTTTAGTAGTCAGTATGTGTAACATTGTGGTGTTCAATAGTCAGTATGTGTAACACTGTGATGTTCGGTAGTCAGTATGTGTAACACTGTGGTGTTCGGTAGTCAGTATGTGTAACACTGTGGTGTTTGGTAGTCAGGATGTGTAACACTGTGGCGTTTGGTAGTCAGTATGTGTAACACTGTGGGGTTCGGTAGTCAGTATGTGTAACACTGTGGCGTTTGGTAGTCAGTATGTGTAACACTGTGGCGTTTGGTAGTCAGTATGTGTAACACTGTGGCGTTTGGTAGTCAGTATGTGTAACACTGTGGTGTTTGGTAGTCAGTATGTGTAACACTGTGGTGTTTGGTAGTCAGTATGTGTAACACTGTGGTGTTTAGTAGTCAGTATGTGTAACACTGTGGTGTTTAGGTGTTTAGTAGTCAGTATGTGTAACACTGTGGTGTTTAGTAGTCAGTGTGTGTAACACTGTGGTGTTTAGGTGTTTAGTAGTCAGTTTGTGTAACACTGTGGTATAAAGTAGTCAGTATGTGTAACACTGTGGTGTTTAGTAGTCAGTATGTGTAACACTGTGGTGTTTAGTAGTCAGTATGTGTAACACTGTGGTGTTTAGTAGTCAGTATGTGTAACACTGTGGTGTTTAGTAGTCAGTATGTATAACACTGTGGTGTTTAGGTGTTTAGTAGTCAGTATGTATAACACTGTGGTGTTTAGGTGTTTAATAGTCAGTATCTGTAACACTGTAGTGTTTAGTAGTCAGTATGTGTAACACTGTGGTGTTTAGTAGTCAGTATCTGTAACACTGTAGTGTTTAGGTGTTAAGTAGTCAGTATGTGTAACACTGTGGTATTTAGTAGTTAGTATGTGTAACACTGTGGTGTTTAGTAGTCAGTATGTGTAACACTGTGGTGTTTAGTAGTCAGTATCTGTAACACTGTAGTGTTCAGTAGTCAGTATGTATAACACTGGTGTTTAGGTGTTTAGTAGTCACTATGTGTAACACTGTGGTGTTTACTAGTCAGTATGTGTAACACTGTGGTGTTTAGGTGTTAAGTAGTCAGTATGTGTAACACTGTGGTATTTAGTAGTTAGTATGTGTAACACTGTGGTGTTTAGTAGTCAGTATGTGTAACACTGTGGTGTTTAGTAGTCAGTATCTGTAACACTGTGGTGTTCAGTAGTCAGTATGTATAACACTGGTGTTTAGGTGTTTAGTAGTCAGTATGTGTAACACTGTGGTGTTTACTAGTCAGTATGTGTAACACTGTGGTGTTTAGGTGTTAAGTAGTCAGTATGTGTAACACTGTGGTATTTAGTAGTTAGTATGTGTAACACTGTGGTGTTTAGTAGTCGGTATGTGTAACACTGTAGTGTTCGGTAGTCAGTATGTGTAACACTGTACTGTTCGGTAGTCAGTATGTGTAACACTGTGGTGTTTAGTAGTCAGTATGTGTAACACTGTGGTGTTTAGTAGTCAGTATGTATAACACTGTGGTGTTTAGGTGTTTAATAGTCAGTATGTGTAACACTGTGGTGTTTAGTAGTCATTATCTGTAAAACTGTAGTGTTCGGTAGTCAGTATGTGTAACACTGTACTGTTGGGTAGTCAGTATGTGTAACACTGTAGTGTTCGGTAGTCAGTATGTGTAACACTGTACTGTTCGGTAGTCAGTATGTGTAACACTGTAGTGTTCGGTAGTCAGTATGTGTAACACTGTAGTGTTCGGTAGTCAGTATGTGTAACACTGTGGTGTTTGGTAGTCAGGATGTGTAACACTGTGGCGTTTGGTAGTCAGTATGTGTAACACTGTGGGGTTCGGTAGTCAGTATGTGTAACACTGTGGCGTTTGGTAGTCAGTATGTGTAACACTGTGGCGTTTGGTAGTCAGTATGTGTAACACTGTGGTGTTTGGTAGTCAGTATGTGTAACACTGTGGTGTTTGGTAGTCAGTATGTGTAACACTGTGGTGTTTGGTAGTCAGTATGTGTAACACTGTGGTGTTTAGTAGTCAGTATGTGTAACACTGTGGTGTTTAGGTGTTTAGTAGTCAGTATGTGTAACACTGTGGTGTTTAGTAGTCAGTGTGTGTAACACTGTGGTGTTTAGGTGTTTAGTAGTCAGTTTGTGTAACACTGTGGTATAAAGTAGTCAGTATGTGTAACACTGTGGTGTTTAGTAGTCAGTATGTGTAACACTGTGGTGTTTAGTAGTCAGTATGTGTAACACTGTGGTGTTTAGTAGTCAGTATGTGTAACACTGTGGTGTTTAGTAGTCAGTATGTGTAACACTGTGGTGTTTAGTAGTCAGTATGTATAACACTGTGGTGTTTAGGTGTTTAGTAGTCAGTATGTATAACACTGTGGTGTTTAGGTGTTTAATAGTCAGTATCTGTAACACTGTAGTGTTTAGTAGTCAGTATGTGTAACACTGTGGTGTTTAGTAGTCAGTATCTGTAACACTGTAGTGTTTAGGTGTTAAGTAGTCAGTATGTGTAACACTGTGGTATTTAGTAGTTAGTATGTGTAACACTGTGGTGTTTAGTAGTCAGTATGTGTAACACTGTGGTGTTTAGTAGTCAGTATCTGTAACACTGTAGTGTTCAGTAGTCAGTATGTATAACACTGGTGTTTAGGTGTTTAGTAGTCACTATGTGTAACACTGTGGTGTTTACTAGTCAGTATGTGTAACACTGTGGTGTTTAGGTGTTAAGTAGTCAGTATGTGTAACACTGTGGTATTTAGTAGTTAGTATGTGTAACACTGTGGTGTTTAGTAGTCAGTATGTGTAACACTGTGGTGTTTAGTAGTCAGTATCTGTAACACTGTGGTGTTCAGTAGTCAGTATGTATAACACTGGTGTTTAGGTGTTTAGTAGTCAGTATGTGTAACACTGTGGTGTTTACTAGTCAGTATGTGTAACACTGTGGTGTTTAGGTGTTAAGTAGTCAGTATGTGTAACACTGTGGTATTTAGTAGTTAGTATGTGTAACACTGTGGTGTTTAGTAGTCGGTATGTGTAACACTGTAGTGTTCGGTAGTCAGTTTGTGTAACACTGTACTGTTCGGTAGTCAGTATGTGTAACACTGTGGTGTTTAGTAGTCAGTATGTGTAACACTGTGGTGTTTAGTAGTCAGTATGTATAACACTGTGGTGTTTAGGTGTTTAATAGTCAGTATGTGTAACACTGTGGTGTTTAGTAGTCATTATCTGTAAAACTGTAGTGTTCGGTAGTCAGTATGTGTAACACTGTACTGTTGGGTAGTCAGTATGTGTAACACTGTAGTGTTCGGTAGTCAGTATGTGTAACACTGTACTGTTCGGTAGTCAGTATGTGTAACACTGTAGTGTTCGGTAGTCAGTATGTGTAACACTGTAGTGTTTAGTAGGCAGTATGTATAACACTGGTGTTTAGTAGTCAGTATGTATAACACTGTGGTGTTTAGGTGTTTAATAGTCAGTATGTGTAACACTGTACTGTTCGGTAGTCAGTATGTGTGACACTGTACTGTTCGGTAGTCAGTATGTGTAACACTGTACTGTTCGGTAGTCAGTATGTGTAACACTGTACTGTTCGGTAGTCAGTATGTGTAACACTGTAGTGTTCGGTAGTCAGTATGTGTAACACTGTAGTGTTCGGTAGTCAGTATGTGTAACACTGTAGTGTTCGGTAGTCAGTATGTGTAACACTGTGGTGTTTAGGTGTTTAATAGTCAGTATGTGTAACACTGTGGTGTTTAGTAGTCAGTATGTATAACACGGTGGTGTTTAGGTGTTTAATAGTCAGTATGTGTAACACTGGGGTGTTCAGTAGCCAGTATGTGTAACACTGTGGTGTTTAGTAGTCAGTATGTCTAACACTGGTGTTCAGTAGTCAGTATGTGTAACACTGTTGTGTTTGGTAGTCAGTATGTGTAACACTGTGGTATTTAGTAGTCAGTATGTGTAACAGTGGTGTTTAGTAGTCAGTATGTGTAACACTGTGGTGTTTGGTAGTCAGTATGTGTAACACTGTGGTGTTCGGTGGTCAGTATGTGTAACACTGTGGTGTTCGGTAGTCAGTATGTGAAACACTGTGATGTTCGGTAGTCAGTATGTGTAACACTGTGGTGTTCGGTAGTCAGTGTGTCAGGAACCAGACTCAGAAGGAAACACAGGTTTATTTGAGGTTTTTTTCAGTGCCCTGGTGGAGACTCATGTGTAAAACTCGTCCTAAACCACTGTAAATATATTAATATATTAGATTACAGTTTATATTAATTACAGTCAAAACCCTTCTTCATGGTTCTTAAGTTTAACCTTTACAGGAACTTGAAAGAATGTTGATGGAGAAGTATAGAGAAGGTCAGAAGGAGTTTGCATTGTGTTTGTGAATTTAGAGAAAGCATACGACAGGGTGAAGAGAGGAGTTGTGGTATTGTATGAGAAAGTCTGGTGTGGCAAAGAAGTATGTGAGGGTGGTGCAGGACATGTATGAGGACAGTGTGACAGCAGTGAAGTGTGCAGTAGGAACGACAGACTGTTTCAAGGTGGAGGTTGAACTGCATCAAGGATCGGCTCTGAGCCCTTTCCTGTTTGCAGTGGTAATGGACAGGTTGAAGGACGAGGTCAGACAGGAGTCTCCGTAGACTATGATATTTGTGGATGATATTGTGATTTGTGGTGAGAGTAGAGAGCAGGTGGAGAAGAGCCTGGAGAGGTGGAGGTACACGCTGGAGAGAAGGAGAATGAAAGTCAGTAGGAGTAAGACGGAGTACATGTGTGTAAATGAGAGGGAGGGCAGTGGAGGGGTGCGGTTGCAGGGAGAAGAGGTGGAGAAGGAGGAGGAGTTCAGGTACCTGGGGTCAACAGTGCAGAGTAATTTGGCATTGAGTAAAAGACAGGAGGTGGACCTGGAGGTAGCAGAGCTGAAGATGTTGAAATGTTCGTTGGGAGTGACGACGATGGACAGGATTATAAATGAGTTTATTAGAAGGACAGCGCATGTAGGACGTTTTGGAGACAAGGTGAGGGAGGTGAGATTGAGATGGTTTGGACATGTGCAGAGGAGGGACATGGGGTATATCAGTAGGAGAATGCTGAGGATGGAGCCACCAGGAAGGAGGAAAAGAGGAAGGCCAAGGAGGAGGTTTATGGATGTGGTGAGGGAAGACATGCAGGTAGTTGGGTTTAAAGAGGCAAATGTAGAGGACAGGGGGGTATGGAGACGAATGAGCCGTTGTGGCGCCCCCTAGTGGGAGAAGCTGAAAGAAGAAAAAGAAGAGAAAGAGAAGCAGTGGAGAAGTATTACCGTAGCTGCTGTTCATAATATTAACAGCACAAGATGATAATGTGATGTGATCAGATGTTCTGGAGCACAAGGTTATGATGTGATGTGTGTTATGTGTAGAACTCGCTAAAAAGATACGTCTTTAATCTGCACTTAAACTGGGAGAGTGTATCTGAACCCCAAACACTGTCAGGAAGACTATTCCAAATTAAATGTAAGATTTTGTATAAAGATGTAAACATTTTGCGTGTACATTTTAAATAAATATTTTTGTGCGTGTTTGCATTAGTGTTGCCTTTTTAGCTTTAGAGAAGTCCGTTGCAAATGTGCTGCAGTAATTGTCTGATCGCTGGTGTGTTGTGGGCGTCTGAGAGCTTCAGCGCAGCTGCGTGGTGGTTGTAGGGTTTGAGTGCAGGGCAGTGGTGCTGCTGTCTCTCTGTGCTGGTGCCGGTGAGCTGGTGCGGTTGGTCAGACTGGAGGGTGTTGAGATGCTGTTCTGCCTGGTGCTCTTCTGGTGGGTTGTAAGCGCTGAGCAGGTTGATGCTGGTGAGTGCGCTGAAGTTTTGACGATTTTGGAGCTTAATGTGGTCCACTTGCTCTCTCAGTTGCTTTGTGTCCGTGTTTTTGTGTATTGGAGAGTCAGCTCTCTTTATATTAGAATGAGGTTTTAGTTTTTATCTGCGTGTACGCTCCCACCAGTGCAGTGGAGAGTTTTTTTACACAAACTCAATAATGTTATTTTAAACCGTAGCACTGCAGGATTTTTACAGCAGAAAATATAGACAGAAATCATGCAGAACCTCATTTATTCATTTAGATCGTGGGCTTTTACCATCTCACACAAGCACTTACAGGAAGTGCTTGTGTGAGATGGTAAAAGCCCACGATCTAAATGAATCTAAAAAAAAAAGAAACAGAACAGTACAGGTGGGCCCATTGCATAAACAATAGTTTTTATTTTTATTTAATGGAATTGTTTTAAGCTGGAGAAGGCAGCTTTTAACTCCCTACAGCAGTGGTGTAACTTCTTCTTTCGGCTGCTCCTATCAGGGGTTGCCACACCAGATCATCCGTCTCCATACCCCCCTGTCTTCTACATCTGCTTCTTTCAAACCAACTACCAGCATGTCTTCCCTCACCACATCCATAAACCTCCTCCTTGACCTTCTTCTTTTCCTCCTTTTTGGTGGCTCCATCCTCAGCATTCTCCTACTGATATACCCCATGTCCCTCCTCTGCACATGTCCAAAACTCTCTAATAAAACATAAAACAATAAAACATCCTAATAAACTCATTTCTAATCCTGTCCATCGTCCATCGTCACGAACATCTTAACATCTTCAGCTCTGCTACCTCCAGCTCCACCTCCTGTCTTTTACTCAATGCCACTGTCTCTAAACCTACAACATCTCAGGTCTCACCACAGTCCTATAAACTTTCCCTTTCACTCTCACAGATACTCTTCTATCACAAATCACTCCTGCTATCACTCTTCTCCACCCACTCCACCCTGCCTGCACTCTTTTCTTCACTTCTCTAACACACTCTCCATTACTTTACACTGTTGACCCCAGGTACCTGAACTCCTCCACCTTCTCCACCTCTTCTCCCTGCAACCGCACCCCTCCACTGCCCTCCTTCTCATTCACACACATGTACTCTGTCTTACTCCTACTGACTTTCATTCCTCTTCTCTCCAGCGTGTACCTCCACCTTTCCAGGCACCTCTCCAGGCCCACTCAAACAGGAAAGGGCTCAGAGCCGATCCTTGATGCAGTTCCACCTCCAACTTAAACCAGTCTGTCGTTCCTACTGCACACTTCACTGCTGTCACACTGTCCTCATACATGTCCTGCACCACCCTCACATACTTCTCTGACACACCAGACTTCCTCATACAATACCACAACTCCTCTCTCTCCACCCTGTCGTACGCTTTCTCTAAATCCACAATCACACAATGCAGCTCCTTCTGACCTTCTCTATACTTCTCCATCAACATTCTACAAGCAAATAATGCGTCTGTGATGCTCTTCCTCGGCATGAAACCATACTGCTGCTCACAGATGGTCACCTCTTCTCTCAGCCTGGCTTCCACTACTCTTTCCCAGAACTTCATGGTGTGACTGATCAACTTTATTCCCCTGTAGTTACTGCAGGTCTGCACATCTCCCTTATTCTTAAAGATCATTACCAACACACTCCTTCTCCATTCCTCAGGCATCTTCTCACCTTCCACAATCTTGTTAAAAACTCCACTGCATCTCTGCTTTACCATCTCCACACCACCCAACCTTCTCTCTCTCATTTTCCTTGTTTATCAGCTGCTCAAAATACTCCCTCCATCTTCTCAACACACTCTCCTCACTAGTCAACACATTTCCATCTCCATCCTTTATTGCTCTGATTTCTGTAAAGCTGCTTTGAGACAATGTCTGTTGTGAAAAGCTCTATATAAATAAACTTGACTTGACTTGACTTGACTCTAACTTACAGCACATCCTTCCCAGTTTGGTTCCTCTGCCTGGCCAATCGCTAAAAATCATTTTCTCCTTCCTTAGTGTCCACATTCAGCTTGTATTCAACTTCTCCTACAGCTCCTCATATGCCTTTTCCTTTGCTTTAGCCACATCCCTCTTCACCTGCTGCCACATCACCTTGTACTCCTGCCTACTTTTCTCATCACTCTGTCGATCCCAATTCTGTTTTTCCAACCATATTCTTCTTTTGCTCTCCTGAACTTCCTTCTTCCACCACCACCTCTCTTTGTCTTCCTTTCTATTTCCAGACGTCACATCAAGAACCTTTCTAGCTGCAGTAGTTTTCCAATCATCCAGCACCTCCTCAGCACCACCGAGCCCCTGTCTGACCTCTTCCCTAAATCTCACACTACAGTCTTATTCTTCAAAACCATCCTACAGACCACCATCCGATGCTGTCTAGCTACACTGTCCCCTGCCAACACCTTACAGTCTCCAATCTCCTTTAGGTTGCATCTCCTACATAGAACATATTTCACCTGTGTGCACCTTCCTCCACTCTTATACGTCACCCTATGATCCTCCTTCTTCTTAAAACGTGTTCACCACTGCCATTTCCATCCTTTTAGCAAAATTTACCACCATCTGCCCTTCCACATTCCTCTCCTTAACGCCATACCTACCCATCACCTCCTCATCACCTCTGTTCTTTTCACCTACATGCCCAATAAAGTCTGCCCCAATCACCAATCTTTCATTCCTAGGTTCACCTTCTACCACTTCATCTAATTCACTCCAGAATCTTTCCTTTTCCTCCATCTCACAACACACTTGTGGAGCATAAGCACTGATGACATTTATCATCACTCCTTCAACTTCCAGCTTCATGTTCATCCCCCTATCAGAAACTCTCTTCAGCTCCACTACACTCTTACTGTACTCTTCCTTCAGAATCCCCCTACACCATTTCTCTTTCCATCCACACCATGATAGAACAGTTTAAACACCTCCAATGTTCCTGCTCTTACTCTCTTTCCACTTGGTCTCCTGAACACACAACATCTCTACCTTTCTCCTCTCCAGCATATCAGCTCCCTCTCTCCCTTTACCAGTCATAGTACCAACATTTAAAGTACCAACCCGAACATCCACTGTCCTACACGTCTCCTTTTCCTGCTGTCTCTGTAGACATCGTCCTCCTCTCCTTCTCCTCCTTCAGCCAACAGTAGCACAATTTACACCGGTACCCTGTTGGTTAACGATACCTGTGGTGGTTGTTGGTAACCAGGGCCCGACCGATCTGGTATGACGTTCTGGTTCGTGATCCGCATATTTGATTTGGCGCATGTTTTATGCTGGATGTCCTTCATAACACAACCCTCCACATTTATCCGGACTTAAGACCGACACTTAGATTGACCTGACTTGTGTAACAATAATGACTGGGTTTAGTGGTGTAACTAAAGCACAAATAAAAGTTTTTTGTCGACAGTACACGGTAGGTCACTCTGTGCAGCTGGGGACGGTTTCTTATCAATGCCTTGGGTGGTTCCATGAAATTCTGGAGTAAGAATGGGAGCTTTGAGGATGGATTTTGACTGTAGTTAATATCAACAGTCTGCTACATTGACTCAGGACTACAGTTTGCTTATGATCACCATCACTGTACCTCGCTACATTGTATATCTGCAATAAATGGACATTTGGTGCAAACCAGATGAGGATGGTTTTTCTCTCCTGAGTCTGGTTTCTCTCAGGGTTTCTTCCTTCTGCATCTCAGGGAGTTTTTCCTTCACCACAGTTGCCACCGGCTTGTTCATCAGGAACAAACTTACACTTATAAAGTGCATATTATTCATTTTTATCACCACATTATCTGTGTAAAGCTGCTTTGAGACAAGGTTCATTGTTAAAAGCTCAATACAAATAAACATGAATTGAATTAAATTGCATTGAGTACATTTTCAATGTCACAAGAGACATTGCCAGATCTTTAAAAGCTCTGGAGATAGACATAGTGGAACTCCAGCATTTGGAGGCCACAGGATATTGAGGGCATATTGGATCCCTCAAAAAAAAAGCCAAAATGAACGACCTGCTGGACACTACAGCATAGGGGGCGCTGGTCCACTCACGCTTTAAAAGCGTCACTGAGATGGATGCTCCTTCTAAGTTATTCTTTATTTTAGAAAAAACTAATGGAAAAACGAGATTCATGCATACTGTGCGGACAGAATCAGGGGATCTTGTGTCAGAGCCCACTGAAATTGGCAAGCAGACAATTAACTTCTATTCAAAGCTGTATAGCAGTGAGCGATCAGGGTCACAGTGGAGGACCTGCCTAAGCTCACAGAGTCAGTGGTCAGAGAGGTGGACAGGATGCTGACAGTGGCTGAGCTTCAGGAGGCTCTTCAGGGCATGGACAATGGGCAGTCACCAGGAATAGATGGTTTTCCTAGTTGAGTTCTTCAAGGCTTTTTGGGCAGTAATAAGGCAGGACATGCTGAAGAACCTACAGGACAGTGTGAAAGGAGGTCAACTCCCAACAAGCTACAGGAGAGCCGTCCTGACCCTGCTGCCAAAAAAGAGAGACCTGACCTGAAGAACTGGCTCCCAGTGTCACTACTGTAAGCTGCTGTTAAAAGCATTAGCATCTAGACTGATGAAGGTGATGGAGCAGATCATTCACCATGACCAGACGTACTATGTGCCTTTGTGACTTTTCGAACATCTCCAGGCTATTGGGCTTAAAGACTGGTCTGATTCTCCCAGACCAGAAAAAGGCTTTTGACTAGGTTAAGCATGAATACTTGTAAGGTGCTGGAAAGCTTTGGGTTCATCCCTGATTTCAGAGCCATGATCAAGGTGTTGTACAGTGAAATTGAAAGTGTACTTAAGGTTAATGGTGGTGTATGTGCCCCTTTTAGAGTGTACAGAGGGACCAGGCAGGGCTGTTCACTGTCAGGAATGCTGTACACTCTAGCAATCGAATGGTCAAGCGTAACATCAAAGTAATAAATCGTCTTTCTGGTTTTAATATTCCACATGCAAATGCTTTACTCTACCTGTCAGCGTATGCAGATGACCTGACTGTAATGGTGGGATCCCAGTTTGATGTGAATGTTTCAATTGATGTTTTAAAGGATTGAAATTTTTTATCATCAGCGAAAGTTAACTGAGGAAAGAGTGAAGCAGTTTTAGTTGGGGAGTGGGGAGGTGGAAAGCCGACACTCCCAGGGGGCCTGGTGTTGAAAAAAGGTAGTTTTCAATCCTTGGGAGTAATGAAATTTTAAGTAAAACCTGGGAAGGCACTGTAGAGTACATCAAGGGTAGACTGAGCAGGTAAAAGCAGCTGGTGCCGAAGATATCCTACAGGGGACGAATGCTGGTGATAAACAACCTGGCAGCGTCGTCTCTATGGCACAGGCTGGCATCAATGGATCCACTGCCAAACCTGCTAGCGAAAATCCAGGCCCTGCTGGTGGACTTCTTCTGGGATGTTCTGCACTGGATTCCACAGAGTGTCCTCCATCTGCCCATGGAGGAAGGGGCTGGTTCATCTCGCAAACAGAACTACAGCCTTTCGCCCCAGTTAATCCAGAGACTAATAACAGGGCCAAGGAACCTGGTGTGGAGAACAGCAGCAAGTGATCTTTTGCACATGGTAGGAACTTTGTTTTAAATGGACACACACTGGATGTTTCTGGATTACCAGTTTTTTACTGCAGACATTTTTAAATATTGACTTAAACAAAAAAAAAAAAAAAAAAGACTAAGGACTGTGGAACACTACACTGGAGTGTAGTGGAGTCGTCTGGACATCTCTGGTGTGACCACCCCCACACTGTTCAGAGCTCTGATCTCCTCAGAGATCATCACACTCCAGGAGCTGGTAAACATTGTAGGGCCTACATGTATTTTAAGTTCCTTTAATGTGATTTTACTCTCCAGTGTTTTATTCTTGGTTTTAAGAACATCAGGTGAAAACGGGTTTATGTGCCAACTGATACATTTTATTTTTGGTAAGGTGAATATGACCATATACCTGAGCAGAAAAAACAAAGTGGCTCAAAACACTGACTGTGATGCAAACAGAATCTTCTCCCATCTGATAAAATCCAGGATTCACATGTGTATAAGAGTGTGGTGGAGCTGAAGATGTTTGAGGATGTGTGGTGCTGTAATGAAGCTTTGTGTTCTGTGAAAGAGGAAAAATTGCACTTTACACCAGAACTGAACTAGTCACCAAAGCTCAGCAAATAATCTTTCATTTCTCCTCCTCAATGTCTCAGTAGGTGGTGCAGTTTGTCGGGGGCTGAGAGGGAGTAAAAATTGGGGATGATTTGGTTGATGTTGTTGAGGAATTGGGTTTGAATGTGGTTGTATTTGGTGTGTTCAGTGAGGAAGTGCAGTTCTGCCTCTACTGTGTTCAGTAAACACTGCTGGCAGAGTCTCTGCTCTCGGGGCAGACAGGACTGTGTGTCTCCCCGTCTGTCTCCACGGCCAGACGTGTCCACCCAGTCTCGACTTCATCAAGGTGTGTCTCAGTTTGTGATCAGACACCGTGCTCAGGTTCTCTGCCACGCTGTAGTGTCTGTTCAGGGACACACAACACTCTATTTTATTCTGGAGCTGCTTTCAGTTTCCCAGTAGCTCAGATTCTTCACTCTCTCTTTCTCTCGTTTCTTCTCCACATGTTTGATGTTTGCTGAATGTGATGGGATTCAGTAGTTAGTAGTCAGTGCGGCTTAGAGCTTTATTACTCCATAACACACTGTAGTTCAGGAGTCAGAAGACATTCAGAGAGTCAGAGATTCTTAAAACACTAGAGAAGTTAAAACACTTATGACTTACTATGACAAACATTGCGGTGTTCAGTATTTAGTGTAATGAGGATTGCGGTGTTCAGTATTTAGTGTAATGAGGATTGCGGTGTTCAGTATTTAGTGTAATGAGGATTGCGGTGTTCAGTATTTAGTGTAATGAGGATTGCGGTGTTCAGTATTTAGTGTAATGAGGATTTCGGTGTTCAGTATTTAGTGTAATGAGGATTGCGGTGTTCAGTATTTAGTGTAATGAGGATTGCGGTGTTCAGTATTTAGTGTAATGAGGATTGCGGTGTTCAGTATTTAGTGTAATGAGGATTGCGGTGTTCAGTATTTAGTGTAATGAGGATTGCGGTGTTCAGTATTTAGTGTAATGAGGATTGCGGTGTTCAGTAGTCAGTGCAATGAACAAATCACGTGTAACTGCTGAGCCTGTCACATGCCTCATTATTTACAGAACCTGAAACATTTATAAACCCAGCAGATGTTTTTAGTTTATTTTGCCTCACATTAACTTTTACACACAATGACTACAATAGTGATAAAAGCTGCAAGCTGTGTTAGAAACCTGAAGAACCTGGTTTAAAAAATGATTCTGCTGCAGCCTGACGTATCTCCTTTCTCCACCTTCTCTTTGTCTCTTCCCCTTTTTAGTCTCTTTCTTTAAATAGAACTGCAGGAGAAGGATCAGTAGCGTTAAAAGTAACAGCTCGTGAGTGTAATGTAAAACTGATGAAGCATGAAAGTCAGGAGATGATGTTCAGTGAATGAGGAAAGTAACTGAGATGAGTTGAGGTGTTTAATGTTGGTCGATGTCACTGTGCACTTTTCTTTTTTCAGTAGTGCTGTAGCTCTTATGTGAGCTTTAGCTGGATGCTGTTCTCAGGCCATGACCTGCTGCAGTGATGAGGGTTTTAGACAGATGCTGTAAAGTTCCTCTGTGTGCTGAAGAGTGAGTTGATCTTCAGGCTGTAAATGTGATCCAGCAACACCAGAGTCTGTTTTCTCACAGAATCACAGCAGAATAAGGTTAAGTTTCTCAACAGAGACTGGTGAGGGACGAATATAAGATTTGTGTGTGTTTCCAGCTCTGCCCATTGCTTACACACTTAACTCCACCCCTGGCCATAACCCTCCCCACTCACACACACACACACGCTCTTCTCCTTTAATTCCTCACAATTATCCGATTACCCACTCCCACTACACCATTAATTATCATCCAGCTGGGACCTTCATCACCATCCTCCTGCTGCTAAAACCTGCACATCATCTCTATTCTAACTGTGTTTAACATGGAGGGAAAGTGTGTGTGTGTGTGTGTGTGTGTGTGTGTGTGTGTGTGTATACACTCAGAGTGACTAATTTATTGTGAAACACATTGAGCAGTTTCACTTTATTTCATTATTGAGCTGTATGATGATGGTGATGATTATGGCGATGATGATAATGATGGTGATGAATTGGTGATGATTATAGCAATGATGATAGTGATGATGATGGTGATGATTATGGTGATTATGATGGTGATGATTATGGCGATGATGATAATGATGGTGATGAATTGGTGATGATTATAGCAATGATGATAGTGATGATGATGGTGATGATTATGGTGATTATGATGGTGATGATTATGGTGATGGTGATGATTATGGTGATGGTGATGATTATGGCGATGGTGATGGTTAATGGCGATGATGATTATGTTAAAGATGGTGGTGATTATGGCGATAATAATGATGGTGATGATGATGATTATGGTGATGGTGATGATGAAGATGCGTTAATGAGCTGATTTAGTTTAAACACAATGTACCAACTTTTTTTTTTCCACACACACACACACACGCACACACGCACACACACACACACACACACTGCCTATTCTGTATGGCTTTAGAAAAAGTCATTGTTGCCATTTTCCTGCTGTGGTGAGCTCATCTCCCATGGTGACACTAGCAGTACTGTGATGCGAGATTTTAGACTGGCACCATTTCTTGGAACACAGGAGGTGATGTCACAAATTGAGTTTCCTATTGGTCATCACAGCAGTATGTGCTGTGATTGGTCAGTGTCACTTTGATTGACAGGTGAGGCAAGAAATCCCGCCCACACTTACACATTGGGATTTAAATTCATCACTTCCTGTAAACAAGTTGAAATCTTACACTTCTTCATGACTCACAGCGTTGGGGTTTGACCATCTGTCTTTTAATAAAACAAATCCTCTCACTGAGCTTAAAATAACCACAGTGTCTAATCCTCCTGAATTCTTCTTTCTGTAAGTATTTATTTATAGGGCAGAACAGTGACTGTTCCATTGCCATAGTAACTACAGTTTTCTCCATCTGAGTCGCCGTGTCCTCCATCCTGTAACGTGGACATGATAAAGCCTGACGTAAATGCAAACAATCTAAAATTCCAAACATTTAGACAGTAGATATTTAACAGCCTTCATGAAGTTACTGAGCAACTAAAGAAGTTTGAGGTAATTAATATCAGTGATTGATATTAACAGTGTGCTACAATCTGCTCAGGAACACAGTTTGCATGAACAGTTCTGCATGTAAGCATCATCACTGAACCCTAACACTGATAAAACTGTAATGATGAACATTCGTTGTTGAGGATAAGGTTCTGGTTCCTCTCATGGGTTAAGGTTAGGGTTAACCCTAACCCTAACCCTTTCTTCCTCATGAAGTCTCAGGGATTTTTTTTTTCCACCACAGTCACCACTGGATCACTAATGAGGGAGACACGTATAGACACTAACCTTCTACATTCCAACTTCAAAACCTCTTTATCTCTGTAAAGCTGCTTTGAGAGAATATCCACAGGTAAAAGCCAGTGTCAGGTCGTGTATTTTATCCCTAGGCCTTCAATGATGATCTACCTGAATCAATCCACCTCTTAATTCCATTATTATTACGGTACAATATCATATATACAATACTGATGTCATATTTAAAATGTGTTTGATGTTAGTCGCTCCTTTTACAAGCATTCAAATAAATTATAAATTGTACATTTAAAAGGGTGATATGGATGGATGGCAGGCAGGCAGACAGACAGGCAGGCAGACAGACAGGCGGGCCGGCAGGCAGGCAGGCAGGCATGCAAGGTGGCAAACATGAATAAACAAGGATGCTCCAAATGGCTTAGAAATGATTAGCAGGTGCTTTAAAGCAAGGTGATTAAAGTGGTATATCCAATGAGAGATCAAAATAAACTAAAATATCTCCAAATTCCAAAAGGCTTGTAAAGAACTATATGCCTCTATCGTCTTTCCTTTTTTGTCTAGATTCAACTCAAACGGTGGCCATCTTAACTTCGAGGCCCTCTCAAGCTCTATCAAACTAAAAGTCCTATTCAAAATAAAAGTAACAACTAAAGGGTATGGGTGCTCCTATAGCACATATTACCATTTTCCCTTTAACCAAAAAAATGCCTTTTAAAAATACTATCAATATTATAGAAAAACCCAGTATAGAGAAGAGCAGACTTTAATGGGCATGTAGGTGAAGAGAACAGAGGTGATGAGGAGGTGATGGGTAGGTATGATTTTAAGGAGAGAAATGTGGAAGGGCAGATGGTGGTAGATTTTGCTAAAAGGATGGAAATGGCAGTGGTGAACACTTATTTTAAGAAGAAGGAGGATCATAGGGTGACGTATAAGAGTGGAGGAAGGTGCACACAGGTGGACTATGTTCTATGTAGGAGATGCAACCTGAAGGAGATTGGAGACTGTAAGGTGTTGGCAGGGGACAGTGTAGCTAGACAGCATCGGATGGTGGTCTGTAGGATGGTTTTGGAGGTGAAGAAGTAGAGGAGGAGAATGAGTACTGAAAGAAGAATAAGATGGTGGAAACTGAAGGAGGAAGACTGTAGTGTGAGATTCAGGGAAGAGGTCAGACAGGAGCTCGGTGGTGTTGAAGAGGTGTTGGATGATTGGGGAACTACTGCAGAAGTGATGAGGGAGACAGATAGAAAAGTACTTGGTGTAACATCTGGAAATAGAAAGGAAGACAAAGAGATGTGGTGGTGGAATGAGGAAGTGCAGGAGAGCAGAAAGAGAAAGAAAGTTGGAGAAATAGAATTGGGAAGAAGGTTGGATGATGATGGAGATGGTGAAGCAGGAAGTGGATAGGATTAGTAAGGAGGAACTGAGAGCAGCGATTAAGAGGATGAAGAGTGGAAAGTCGGTTGGACCAGACAACATACTGGTAGAAGCATGGAGATGTTTAGGAGATATGCAGTGGAGTTTTTAACCAGATTGTTTAACAGGATTCTAGAAGGTGAGAGGATGCCTGAGAAATGGAGGAGTGTGCTGGTACTGATCTTTAAGAATAAGGGAGATGTACAGACCTGCAGTAACTACAGGGGAATAAAGTTGATCAGTCACACCATGAAGTTATGGGAAAGAGTAGTGGAAGCCAGGCTGAGAGAAGAGGTGATCATCTGTGAGCAGCAGTATGGTTTCATGCCGAGGAAGAGCACCACAGAGGCATTATTTGCTTTGAGAATGTCAAGTCAAGTTAAGTTTATTTCTATTGCGCTTTTCACAACAGACATTGCCTCAAAGCAGCTTTACAGAATTTAACAGTGAAGGTGAATGGTGTGTGTTTATCCCTGATGAGCACCATGGAGACTGTGGTGAAGGAAAAACTACCTTAGATGTTATGAGTAGGAAACCTTGAGAGGAACCAGACTCAAAAGCAGAACCTTATCCTCATTTGGGTGACATCAAGAGTGTGATTATAGTCTTTCAACACTACAGAACACTGGAGAGTGAGAACTAACATGAGTACTGGAGTATAAGATTATAAAAAAAAATTAAAAAAAAAAAGTTGTATGGATTAGAGACAGTGGCATTGAGTAAAAGACAGGAGGTGGAGCTGGAGGTAGAAGAGCTGAAGATATTGAGATGTTCGTTGGGAGTGACGACGATGGACAGGATTAGAAATGAGTTTATTAGAGAAACAGCGCATGTAGGATGTTTTGGAGACAAGGTGAGGGAGGTGAGATTGAGATGGTTTGGACATGTGCAGAGGAGGGACATGGGGTATATCAGTAGGAGAATGCTGAGGAAAAGAGGAAGACCAAGGAGGAGGTTTATGGATGTGGTGAGGGAAGACATGCAGGTAGTTGGTGTGAAAGAGGCTGATGTAGAGTAAAGAGTATTAAGGAGACTGATGATCTGCTGTGGCGCCCCCTAAAGGGAACAGCCGAAAGAAGAAGTAGACACTATAGAGAAAAGCAGAGAAAAGCTCTTAAATTCTGTTAGTCGATTATAGCTCTGCCTTCAATACCATTGTCCGATTCAAACTCATTTCAAAACCGAAAGAATTAGGACTGAACTCTCACTTGTGCAACTGGATGTTGACTTTCTGACGAACAGATCCCAAGTGGCCAGTATTGGGAATATAACTACCCCTCCACTCTGACTCTGAGCTCTGTAGCTCCACAGGGTTGTGTCTTAAGTCCCCTCCTGTTCATACACAACTGTGTTGCCCAGCACAGTTCCAACATCATCTTTAAGTTTTCAGATGACACCATCTTGGTGTCTCATAACTGATGGAGATGAGATGGCCTACAGAGATGAGTTGAGAGCGCTTTCACAATGGTGCAGTGATGGCAACCTCTGCCTCAAAATCGGCAAAACCAAAGAAATGATAGTGGACTTCAGAAGGGTGCAAAAGGTCAACTAAAACCATTTACACATTAAGGGGACCTAGAAAGAGTCAGGAACATCAAGTTTCTTGATATGTGACTTGTCCTGGTCCCTAAACACCACGTCAGTTGTTAAATCAGCTTGACAGAGACTTTACATTCTGCACAGACTCAACAAGTTTGGCTTCTTTTCAAAGTACTCACCAACTTATACAGATGCACCATCAAGAGCATCCTAGCTGGATACCTGAGCATCTGGTATGGCAGCTGCACAGTACTAGATTACAAGGTCCTACAGAGAGTCATACGAACAGCAGAACTCAATTGGAAATAAACTCCCGGCCTTGCGGCCTCCCTGCCTTGCAGGTCATCTACCGCACACAAGAAGAAGTCAAGAAGCTTTTATTGTCATTTCAACCATATATATCTGAAGCATGTACACAGTGAAATGAAACAACGTTCCTCCTGAACCCTGGTGCTACATTTAACAACATAGAGCTACATAACAGAAAACACAGGGCTAAGGACTAGTAAGTGTCCTCACCACATAAAGTGCATTGTGTGCAAGACAATACAGGACAGTGTAAGACAACACAAGACAGTGTAAGACAAATACACAAAATAGCGCAACCAGAAAACCTGTTGTATATTACACACTGCGGTGTGTAAAAGAGTATTAAGTACTGAAGTGAACATTGTAATTAACAAAAATGTAAACAAAATGTTGTGCAAAAGAGCATGTAAACCGTTTGTAGAATTAAAGTGATGTAATATGGGTGGTGTTGAACACATGAATTTGTGAAGTGAGTGTGTGTTTGAGTCCGGGTTGTACAGATCAGTCACACAGTTGAGTGTGTTTGTGTTGAGGTTCAGTTCAGTTCAGTTCTGTGTTGAGAAGCCTGATGGCTTGAGGGAAGTCTGGATGTGACGGCCCGAATGCTTTGGAACCGCTTTCCTGATTGCAGGAGGGTAAAGAGTGTGTGTGATGGGTGTGTGAGTGTGTGAGGTGAGTGTGTGAGGGGTGTGTGTGAAGGGTGTGTGTGGGGGTGTGTGTGACGGGTGTGTGTGGTCGTCCACAACGCTGTTGGCTTTGCCGATGCAGCGTGTGGTGTAAATGTCTATGATAGAGGGGAGAGAGCCCCCAATGATCTTCTCAGCGGTCCTCACTATCCTCTGTAGGGTCTTGCGATCCGAGACGGTGCAGTTCCCAAACCAGGCAGTGATGCAGCTGCTGAAGATGCTCTCAATGGTCCCTATGTAAAACATAGTCAGGATAGAGGTGGCGGGAGATGCTTTTTTTTTTAATCAGTCTTCTCAGGAAGTAGAGACGCTGCTGGGCTTTCTTGGTGATGGAGCTGGTGTCGAGTGACCAGGTGAGGTTATCCGCCAAATGAACCCCAAGGAATATGGTGCTCTTTACGATCTCCACAGAGGATCCATCAATGTTCAGTGAATAATGGTCGCTCTGTGCTCTCCTGAAGTCAACAACCATCTCCTTTGTTTTGTCAACGTTCAGAGACCGGTTGTTGCTCCACACCAGGCTGTTAACCGTTGCACCTCCTTTCTGTATGCTGACTCTTCGTTCTTGCTGATGAGACCCAACATGGTCGTGTCATCTGTGAACTTGATGATGTGATTCGAGCTTTGCATTGCTACACATCGTAATTCAGCAAAGTGAACAGCAGTGGACTAAGCACACAGCCCTGAGGGGCCCCAGTGCTCCCAGTCAGGAAGTCCAGGATCCAGTTACAGAGGGCGGTGTTCAGGCCCAGTAGGCTCGTCTTCTTAATCAGGGGCTGAGGGATGATTGTGTTAAATGCTTAGCTGAAGTCTATGAACAGCATTCATATAAGTCCTTGTTGTCCAGGTGGGTGGGGGCCAGATGAAGTTTCATGGAGATGGCATTGTCTATTGAACGATACGCGAACTGCATGGGGTCCAGTGATGGTGGTAGCTGGGCCTTGATGTGCCTCATGACAAACCTCTCAAAGCACTTCATCATGATGGGTGTGAGCTAGACGGGACGATAGTCATTGAGGCAGGAGACAGACTTTGGCACAGGAATGATGGTCGTCGTCTTGAGGCATGTAGGAACAATGGTGCTGCTCAAGGAGATGTTGAATATGTCGGTGAAGACATCCGCTAGCTGTTCTACACAGTCCGCTCATGGTGTCTGAGGAAGGATCAGAAAATCCCAGCTGATCCCCTTGACCCAGCACTCAGCCTGTTTAACAAACTGCCATCAGGTGGACGCTACAGGAATTTTTTTTTCCAGACCCAACATGCAGAAGAATAGTTTTTACCCTCAGACTATCGGAATCATCCATGACCTGTAATACAGTCTAACTGCAGACCACAACTACCAACTGACTTAGTAACATTTCATACATATTTGCACTGTTAAACACACTGAGCAATTCTTAATTCTCAGAACTCCTTCTATTGCACCTCACTTGCACACTACGAATCTTTGCGTATTTTTGCACACCTTCTCAATATAGATTCTACATGTTATTCTCAATCTTCCATATTTTTTTAAGTATACCTCATATATATGTACTGTATATACATGCTCTTCTGCACCCATTTGTAAATAACTAACTTTCTTAGACCTCATTATTACTTTTCTCTCATTTTTATTGTTTCTGCTTTATATTGTTTGATGTTTAATATTAAATATTGCTGTAGTTTGCTGGATCCTCACTTAAAAAACTGTCACTGACATCTGTACATATTCAGTTCATTTCATTTTTATTTAGTATTGCACTTTTTTTAATAAAATTGTTAAATGAATAAGATGTTCTTTATAAGTGTAAGTTTGTCCCTGATGAACAAGCCGGTGCTGACTGTGGTGAAGGAAAAACTTTTTGACAAATAAAATGTGAAACTTGAACTTGAAACTATAACAGAGAACGGCATCACAGACAGGAATCTCATACAGTGAGAATGAATGTAATCACTAAAGCAAGAAACCCAATGAACACAATTTGAAACGTCTCCTTTTACTAGAGCCACAACTGCACCTCCTGCAAACATCATCTCTAGCAGATGCATTGATATTCATCACATCACCCCAGGGTTTCTGCATTTCTGTTCATTTGGTTTTATTGGGGATTTTAAATTAAGGTAAATTGAGTGTTTTTGTGCAGGAAAGAAAACACAAAAGTATAAACAGTTCATTAAATACCTCAACAACTGCTTTGAGCAGTTTTGGGGACTTTTCCTCACGGTGTCAAGCTTTTCTTGAAAAGTCCATCTTGAAACTTGATGATGGTGGTGGAGTTGGAAGTGGCCCCACAGTCATATGTGTACAGTGAGTACAGCAGGGGGCTCAAAACACAACCCTGGGAAGCTCCAGTGCTGAGGGTATGGATTGTGGTCTGTCTGTCAGGAAGTTGAAGATCCAGGACCTCCAACTTAGAGGTGAGCGTGAAGGGAATTATGGTGTGTGTGTTCAGGCATGAGAGGTGTGTGTGTGTGTGTGTTCATGTGTAAGATGTGTGAGCCTCTGTTTGTGTGGGTGTGTGTGTTTTCAGGTGTGAGATGTCTATGTTTCGAGTAATGTGTGTTCAGGTGTGAGGTGTGTGTGTGTGTGTGTGTGTGTGTGTGTGTGTGTGTGTGTGTGTGTGTGTTCAGGTATGAAATGTGTGTGGTGTGTTCAGGTGAGATGTGTGTGTTTCTGTGTGTGTATGTATTCAGGTGTGAGATGTGTGTGTCTTTATGTGTGTGTTCAGGTATGAGATGTGTGTGGGGGTGTTTAGGTGTGAGGTGTGTGTGTGTGTGTGTGTGTGTGTGTTCAGGTGTGAGAGGTGCATTTGTGTGTGTGTGTGTGTGTGTGTGTGTGTGTGTGTGTGTGTGTGTGTGTGTGTGTGTGTGCTCATGTGTAAGATGTGCGAGTTTGTGTGTGTGTTTAGGTGTGAGATGTGTGTGTGTGTGTGTTTTTAGGTGTGAGATGTCTGTGCTTGTGTGTGTGTGTGAGGTCAGGTGTGAGATGTGTGTGTTTGTGTACAGGCATGAGATGTGTGTGTTTTTTTGAGTGTGCATGTGTGTGGGCGAGAGATAAGTGTGAGGTGTCTGTATGTGTGTTCAGGTGTGAGATGTGTGTGTTTGTGTACATGTGTGTGTTCAGGTGAGAGGTGTGTGTGTGTGTGTGTGTGTGTGTGTGTGTGTGTGTGTGTGTGTGTGTGTGTGTGTGTGATCTCTGTGCTGGATTTGGAGTAAGTAATGTGCAGTAAGATTGGACAGTGTCCAATCAGAGTCTTACAAACTTTTATTACAAACCCAAAGTCCATTAGGAAGAAGAAAATCTGGAAGTATTTTAGTTCTACATGCATTAGTGACCTCTGAGCATGGCACACTATTCACTTTGTTTGTAAAAAAAAAAATCTCCTCCAGCATGTCTTTATCCTCAGAAAGTCAAAGGTGAGAGATAAAGCAGTTCCTGCTTGGATTCTCTCAGCTCCCTGGTATTTGGAAAATTCTTGCACAAGTTCCTGAATGTTTCTCCATCTGTCCACTAAAAAGATGCTGATAAGATTAGAGCAGAAAAAAGTACAGAGTGGAGCTGTAACCAATCTCCTGAAGGTGGAGAAGTGAAGGCTTTCTGTTTCTCCAAACATTCAGATGCTCACACACACTTTATGTACCACCTGCGTAATGTAGTGTAGTGTTGTGTGTAGTTTAGTGTGTTTTGTTTAGTTTGTTGTGTAGTGCAGTGTGTAGTGTAGTGTTGTGTTCAAATCAAATAAAATTTTATTTGTCACATATATGTTGTGTATTATCATGTATACATGTTGTGTATCGGGGGAGTGGTGGCTTCAGCGGTTAAGGCGCTGGGTTGCCGATCGGAAGGTCTGGGGTTCAAGCCCCGGTATCGCCAAGCTGCCACTCTTGGGCCCTTGAGCAAGGCCCTTAACCCTCTATGCTCCAGGGGTCCCTTACGAGGGAAATATCAAGGTCCGTGACGTGGGGCCGCCTTCCCGTGGGCTCACCACCTGCAGGAGGGACCGTAAGGGACGGTGCTGTGAGGATTGGGCAGCAGTCGAAGGCGGGGGCCTGCTTAGACTGCTGCCCCCGCGACCCGAATTACGGATAAACGGGAGAAAATGAATGAATGATGAATGTCGTGTATTCAGAATATATCATTTTGATGGGAGCTATTATCTATTATGGTGGAGCAGCTGTTTAACCATCAGAGGGTGAAGTTCTGTACTTTAATGGCCGTAGGCAGAAATGATCTCCTGCGCTCTGTGATGCATCGTGGATGTATGAGTCTGTAGTGGGTGGGAGAAGTTCTCCAAGATGAAATGTTTGGACAGCATCCTCTTTTCAGACACTATTGTCAGAGATTCCAGCTTCTCACCAACAACACCACAGGCCTTGTGGATTAATTTGTTGAGTCTGTTAGTGTCTGCCAGTCTCAGCCTGCTTCCCCAAGCCACAGCACACAGGAGAGCACTGACCACAACAAACTCATAAAACATCTGTTCTACTGTAGCTTTGTGTTGTGTTGTGTTGTGTTGTTTAACATAGTGTTTATTAGAGCCATTTTTTAAATGATATTTTTATCTGTAAATGTTGTAATGCTGCCTCAGACTTGTAACACATTAGTCCTGATAACATCAAAATGTGTTCTATAATTTGGGACATTAAACAGTAAATGAAGTTGTGTGCCCTTCACAGGGCGTAGTGTGTATTGTCAAGTCAAGTCAAGTTTATTTCTATTGCGCTTTTGAGAACACGCATCGTCTCAAAGCAGCTTTACAGAAATTAACAGTGAAGGTGAACGATGTGTTTTTCCCTGATGAGCACCATGGAGACTGTGGCAAGAAAAAACTCCCTTAGATGTTATGAGGAAGAAACCTTGAGAGGAACCAGACTCAAAAGCAGAACCTCATCCTCATTTGGGTGACATCAAGAGTGTGATTATAGTCTTTAAACACTACAGAACACTGGAGAGTGAGAACTAACATGAGCACTGGAGTGTGTGATTATGACTGATGATCTTTTTTACAGTTTTTACAGTCTTTATGGTTATAAAACTAGGACCTACTGTGCCACTCATAAAATAGCTCAACATTTGCAATCATCACAGATCCAACACCAGCTTCTCCATGCCAGAGCCTTTAAACACTACAGGAGGTCCAGTGTCCAAACTCCACATGAAGTGGGATCCATTTGGCACTGGTACGTCTCTAGATGGGTCGGGATGTTTGTGGGGTTGGCATCTACTTCTTTAAAGAACCAACCAGAGGAGAAAACACACTGGATGTGGTTTACACAAACATTCAATTAAATTAATTTTTTTTTGTATAACACTTTTAACAATGAACATTGTCTCAAAGCAGCTTTACACAGATAATGTGGTGATTCATCCAGGGGCGCATACCGGGCGAAGCCCCGCCCTCACCTCGGGTACTCAGACCACATCTCTGTTATGTTGATCCCAGCATAATCCCAGCAGGATCCATGTCTGCTCTTCAGGACTGCTTTGAATGCACTGACTGGGACATGTTCAAGGAAGCTGCAACCAACGGCGATTTCATCAACTTGGAGGAGTACACGTCAACAGTGACCAGCTACATCAGCAAGTGCATTGATGACCATCTCCAAGACCATCACTACACGCGCCAACCAGAAGCCATGGATGGCCTTAAAGACAACCAAGGCCAAACTGTCCTGTGCCATCAGAGAGGCAAAGCGTGCACACGCATAGAGAATCCACGGCCACTTCCAGGACAGCGGAGACACCCGGCATGTAGCAGGGCATCCAGGCGATCACTAACTACAAGACGACATCACCTGCTTGTGACCGTGACACCTTCCTCCCAGAAACGCTGAACGACTTCTACGCCTGGTTCGAGGTGCAGAACAACATGGCAGCGAGAAAGACCACCCCTCCTTCCAGTGACCAGGTGAACCACAGCTGAAGTGAGGAAAACTCTATGCAGAGTAAACCCACGGAAGTCTGCTGGACCAGACAACATTCCTGGCAGAGTTCTCAGGGAATGTGCACAACAGCTAGCGGATGTCTTCTCGTACATGTTCAACATCTTCCTGAGCAGCGCCATGTTTCCTACATGCCTCAAAAAGACGACTATCATTCCCGTGCCGAAGAAGTCTTCTGTCTCCTGCTTCAATGACTATCGTCCCATCGCGCTCACACCCATCGTGATGAAGTGCTTCAAGAGGCTCGTCATGAGGCACGTGAAGACCCAGCTTCCACCCGCACTGGACCCTATTCAGTTTGCGTATCGTCCAAACCGCTCCATGAATGATGCCATCTCCACGAACCTTCATCTGGCCCTCACCCACCTGGACAACAAGGACTCTTATGTATGAACGCTGTTCAAAGACTTCAGTTCAGCATTCAACAAGATCATTCCTCAGCACCTGATTGAGAAGCTGAGCCTACTGGGCCTGGACACCTCCCTCTGTAACTGGATCCTGGACTTCCTGACTGAGAGACCTCAGTCAGTCCGGATCGGAAACAGCATCTCCAGCACCACCACACTGAGCACTAAGGGGCACCTCAGGGCTGTGTGCTCAGTCCACTGCTGTTTACTCTGCTGACTTACGACTGTGTAGCTACGCACAGCTCAAATCACATCATTAAGTTTGCCGATGACATGACTGTGGTTCGTCTCATCAGCAAGAACGATGAGTCAGCATACAGAGAGGAGGTGAAACAGTTAACAGCCTGGTGTGGAGCCAACAACCTGTATCTGAACGTTGACAAAACATGGTTGTTGACCTCGGGAGAGCACAGAGCGACTATTCTCCACTGATCATCGATGGGTCCTCCTTAGAGATCGTCAAGAGCACCAAATTCCTTGGTGTTCATCTGCCGGATAAACTCACCTGGTCACTCGACACCAGCTCCATCTAATAAACATATCCTGACGCTGTAGACTCGTTTAGACTCATATAATCATCTCGTTTAATCCAGGTCTCAGTGAGACAGAGTGCTGAGAGATTATTATCCGTGATCATCTCATTTACAATTAGTGCTTTTTGTGCAAGTGATCTAATGTATAAAAGACCAAACTTTAGAACTTTGTTGTGTTTGTTTATCTGGCATTTTTCAATTTTAACTGCAATAAGATTATTTCTGGATCTTGTGTATTTATTTCTTGTTTTTTCTACACGAGGAATAGATACGGTTTCTATAAATTGGGCTGTGTGTGTACCTGTAACTATTTAGTTTGTTGTATAAATGTTGTCATAAATATGACAAAAAATTGCATGATGTCTTACTTTCAGTCAGATGGTGTGACTCATCCTAGAGATGTTGTCCAATAGCACTGCTGCTCCAACTCTGCTGGTGTGCAGGCCATCAGGGTGGAAGAACCTCGGGCGCTCACAGAAAAAATTCCAATTATCAACAAAGAGAAGTTTGTGTTCTCGACACCATGACTGTAACCATTCATTAAGTGCTAAAAGTCTACTAAACTTATAATCCCTCGCTGGTAAGTGGGAAGAGGTCTTGACACTATGATCTTTGTTGTGGGTGATGTGCTGCGTACCGTCTCCACCAGGATACTGAAATCCCTCTTTAGGATCTTCGTTTACCTCAGCCTGGTGTCATTTGCTCC
>NC_139584.1:230000-232500 GCF_946808225.1 Silurus aristotelis
GTGCTATGATGAGGCCGAAATCCTGACTGATACATTTCATAAATGTTGTTCATAAGTAGATGTCAGACCATTTTCTAAAATTTTGGATATGAAGGGGAGATTTGATATTGGTCTGTAGTTGGACAACTTACATGGGTCAAGGTCAGGTTTCTTAATTAGGGGGTGGATAACTGCCAGTTTGAAGGATTTTGGTACAAAACCAGTGCTAATGGAAGAGTTTATTATTTTTAAAACAAGTTTAATTACCTCTGGAATGATCTGTTTAAAGAAACTTGTAGGTGAGGGATCGAGAATGCAGGTTGATGATTTTGATGAGGAAATTAATGAAATGAAGTCATTCTCTTGAATAGGAGTAAAACTTTGTAGTTGATTGTCTGTTATAATTACACTGCTGTCTACAGGGTTACTTGTAAAATAATTTGGATTTATATTAACCGTCTGGATTTCTTGCCTGATGTTTTCAATTTTATTATTAAAAAAGTTGATGAAATCATTACTACCTATTGATGGTGTGCATGTGAGGCAGTGCTTTTATTCCCTGTTAATTTTTCTGCAGTACAGAATAAAAATCTAGGATTCTGCTTGTTATTTTCTATGAGGGTGGAGAAATATGCTGATCAGCAGCACTAAGAGATTTTTTAGAACTCAGGAGATTCTCCTTCGATGCTATTTGAAATACTGTAATTAATTTTGTTTGACTCCATTTACGTTCTAATTTTCGAGTGGTCTGTTTTAAGGTGTGTGTATGATCATTATACCACTGTGCTGATTTTTTTCTCCCTGATCATTTTGGTCTTAAGTGGAGCTCCATCATCCTGAGTGTAACGTAAAGTTGTTTCTAGATGTTCAGTGGCCCAGTCGAGCTCTGCAGGGTCAGACGGAGATCTATCTAATAATTTAATTTCGGGAAGATTGTTAATAAAACGCGCTGCTGTAGCTGACGTGAAAGTACGCTTAACACGATAACGTGGTGAAGTAGAAATACAATGACTGAGGCAAATTTTAAACGAGATTAGATAATGGTCTGAAATAGCTTCAGACTGTGGAATTATGACTACATTTTTTATTTTTAATCCAAATGTTAACAACAAATCGAGAGTGTGTCCACCACTATGAGTGGGTCCTATAACATTCTGATTAATTCCAACTGAATCTAGAATGGACACAACAGCTGCTCTTAAGGAGTCTTCCTGATGATCAAAATGAATATTAAAGTCACCAACAATGAATGCTTTGTGTAAAGAAGCAGCTAAATTTGTAATAAAATCTGCAAATTCTATGAGAAAATCAGAGTCGGGCCCCTGGGGGTCTATAAATAATAATTAGTGGAATTAACTGACTGGACCTGCTTTCGGACACTGAATATTTTATGTTGGTGTAAAGAACTTCAAATGTTTTACATTTGTGTTTAGTCTTTTGTGTGACGTTTAGATTATTATTATAAATAGCTGCAACTCCGCCTCCTCTGCCATTTAGACGGGGCTGGTGTATGTAACTATACCCAGGAGGACTCGCTTCATTTAATGCTAAATATTCATTCGATTTAATCCATGTTTCTGTCAAACAAATTATATTATACTCCTGGTCGGTAATAATTTCGTTTATAGTCAGCGCTTTTGGCGTGAGAGATCTAATATTCAACAATCCTATCTTTAGATCAGAGGTGCTGCTGTGCGTTCAGTCCTATTTAATTTTATGTTAATCAGGTTACTAAAACAGACTTTCTGATAATTCCTATATTTTGGTTTCGCTCGGGGGACAGACACAGTCTCAATTTGGTGGATCCTGAGTGACGACTCTGTGCAGCCAGCAGACGGTCGGTTTAGCCTGTCTGTCTGCTCCCTGGCCTTGGCTCTGGACAGTCACTTGTTAACTAGTGCTGTTCTGAGACTATGACCTATACTACAAGAAATGAGAGCAGCACCTTCCCGAGTGGGATGGACACCGTCCCGCCCTAACAGGCCAGCCTTGCCCTCAAAAATGCTCCAATTATTAATAAAGCCCACATTGTTTTTGGAGCACCACTCGGACATCCAGCAGTTCAGCGACCATAACCTGCTGTAGGCTACATCGCCACGTCGCATTGGGATGGGGCCAGAGCATATTACAGCATCGGACATTGCCTTCGCTAATTTACACACCTCTATAATATTACTCTTAGTAACCTCTGACTGTCGAAGGCATATATCATTAGCTCCTGTGTGAAAAACTATCTTAGAGAGCTTGTGCTTTCCTAAGAATCTAAGCTGACCTGCTATGTCCGGCGCCCTGGCTCCCGGTATACACATAACCTGTGCTGCTGGTGCCCCTAAAGGTCTAGCTAATTTCACGTGCCTCAGAATGGAGTCTCCTAAAACCAGCGCTCTTTCAGGTTTCTCAGCAGGTGCTTCACTGAGGAGAGCAAACCTGTTGGACACGCGAAGCGGAGAGGAATGGTGCTCCCGTGGGCGAGCCTTAGCGTTAGCTTTGGCTTTGCGAGTATGCCGCTGAGTCGTCACCC
>NC_139584.1:245000-270000 GCF_946808225.1 Silurus aristotelis
AAGTGGCAAAAGAACGTATTAGTCGAGGAGTTTTTCACGGAACGCAAGCAGTTTGTCAACGATATAAAGCACTTTAGAAGAGAAGGAGCTTTTACTGATCAGGCAATCTTTAGATTAAAAAAGCTGATAAACGAAGGTCAATAAGGAGAACTCTGATGAAGACTGATGAAGTGTGTGGTTCTTTTTAGGTTGTTTTTTTTTCAGCATTTGTTTGTTTTACTTTTATTTCATTTTTAATGAACGGTATTCAAGTTGTGAGTCTTAATATTAACGGCGCGGGATTATGGAAAGAGAGTAAAGCTTTATAAGCTTATAAGACAGAATCTTGTTGATGTTATGCTGCAGGAGACCCACAGTAATGCTGCTGATTGGGTGAAGGAGTGGGACGGGTTGGTGATTTTAATTCACAACATTTCACTTAGTGTTGGTGTTGCCCTGCTTTTTACTCGCAATTTTATTCCTGTTTCTTACACTGTAGAAGAAATTTTAAACTGGAGGCTTTTAAAAGTGAGCGATTTTTATGAGAATCGGGTTTTTAGCAGTGGAGAGAATGAGTTTTTTAGACAAACTCAACAATGTTGTTTTAAACTGTAGCACTGCAGATTTTTTTATTTTGGGAGGTGATTTTAATTAAACAGCAGAAAATATAGACAGAAATCATGCAGAACCTCATTCAGCATCCCCCAAGCGCCTGTGGGAGATGGTGGAGGCCCACAATCTCTCTGTGACATTTGGAGAAATCTAAATAAGAAACAGAGACAGTACATGTGGACCCTATAGCCATCTAGTAGATCCAACACCGAGTGAGGTCTGAACGAGAACTTGTAAAAGGGCCAGGTAATGTGGAACAGGTGTCTGCGATTTGCGCCGGGCGAGGCTGAGAGAGAGCTTCGGAGGGAAGCGTGGCAGGAGGATCCCTGACAGGCCCACAGCATAGAGAACACGCTCTCCCTGGCAGGATTAGATCGATTTTATGGTTTTTAAGCATCAACTGCCTTTTTTTACAAAGTGTTTTATTTTTACAGTAGGCAGCTCTGATCACTATATGGTTCAGTGCACCATCATTAAGAAAAACATAAAAGCTAGGAGTGCCTACTGGCATTTTAACACTTTCAGAAGATGCTAAGTTTAAAATCTCTTATTTTTTTATGGAATTGTTTTAAACTAGAGAAGGCAGCTTCTAACTTCCTACAGCAGTGGTGGAATGTTACAAAAGCACAAATCAAAGAATTCTATCAACAGTACACTCTCAATGTCACAAGAGACATTGCCAGATCTCTAAAAGCTCTGGAGATAGACATAGTGGAACTCCAGCGTTTGGAGGCCACAGGAAATAGAGGGCATATTGAAGCCATCAAAAGTTTAAAAGCCAAAATGAACGACCTGCTGGACACTACAGCACAGGGGGCGCTGGTCCGCTCACGCTTTAAAAGCGTCACTGAGATGGATGCTCCTTCTAAGTTCTTCTTCAGTTTAGAACAAAAGAATGGACAGAAAAGATGCATGCATGCCGTGCAAACAGAATCAGGGGATCTCGTGTCAGAGCCTTCTGAAATTCACCAGCAGACAGTCAGCTTCCACTCGAAGCTGTATAGCAGTGAGTGGTCAGAGGCACAGTTAGTGGAGGAGAGCTTCCTTAAGGACCTGCAAAAGCTCACAGAGTCAGTGGCCAGAGAATTGGACAAGGAGCTGACACTGGCTGAGCTTCAGAAGGCTCTCCAGGGCATGGAGAACAGGCGAGCGCCAGGTATAGATGGTCTCCCTGTGGAGTTTTTCAAAGCATTCTGGGCAGTAATAGGGCAGGATGTGCTGGAGGTCCTACAGGACAGTGTGAGAGGAGGTCAGCTACCAATGAGCTGCAGGAGAGCCGTCCTGACCCTGCTGCCAAAAAAGGGAAACCTGACCCACCTAAAGAACTGGCTCCCAGTGTCACTACTGTGCACTGACTTCAAGCTGCTGTCAAAAGCATTAGCCTCGAGACTGACGAACGATCATCCGATGATGGAGCAGATCTCACCATGACCAGACACACTGTGTGCCTGGCAGGTCGATATTTGACAACATATACCTAATTTGTGACATTTTGGACGTCTCCAAGCTATTGGGTTTAAAGACTGGTCTGATTCTCCTGGACCAGGAAAAGGCCGGTTTGAGCATGAATACTTGTGGAAGGTGCTGGAAAGATTTGGATCAGGGTGCTGTACAGTGAAATTGAGAGTGTACTGAAGGTGAATGGTGGTTTATGTGCTCCTTTTAGAGTGTACAGAGGGATCAGGCAGGGCTGTTCACTGTCAGGTATGTTGTGCTCTCTGGTGATTGAACCTCTTTTAAACAAGTTAAGGAGTCATCTCTCTGGTTTTAATATTCCACATGTTAATCCCTCCATATGCTTGTCAGCTTATGCAAATGACTTGGTAGTCATAATACACACAAAGGATGATGCCAAGTTTTTAACTACCATTTTAAAGGACTTTCAGATTTTATCTTCTGCCCAAAGTCAACTGGGGTAAAAGTGAATCAATTTTAGTTGGGGAGTGGGGAGGTGGATAGACTTCACTGCCAGGAGGCTTGGCATGGAAAAGAGGTGGTTTTAAATACTTGGGTGTCTGCCTGGGGAGCAATGAGATTTTACAAAAAAACTGGGAAGGTTCTGTAGAGCAGGTGAAAGGCAGACTGAGCAGGAGGCTGTCCTACAGGGGGCGAACGCTGGTCATCAGCAACCTCGCCGTGACGTCCCTCTGGCACAAGCTAGCCTTCGTCGATCCTCCACCGAACCTGCTGGCGAAAACATCCAGGCCCTGCTGGTGGATTTCTTCTGGGACAAATTACACTGGATTCCTCGGAGTGTTCTTAATCTGCCGAAGGAGGGTCCAGCTGTCCAGCATAGCTGCAGCATTCTGCCTCCAGTTCATCCAGAGACTCCTCACTGGACCCAGAGACTTAGTATAGATATAGCAGCCAGTGGATTATTACGCACAGTTGAAGGACTGGGGCTGGACAGAGCCTTGTTTTTAATGGACACAAAAATGCTGGACATCTCTGGATTACCAATGTTTTACCATGGACTTTTTAAAATCTCTTTTTAAAAAACAAAACAAGGGCTGTCGAAAACTACACTGGTTGCTGGAGGAGCCTCTGGTGTATGGAGGGCGACCGAACATCTCCAGTGTAATCGTTCCTGCTCTGTCCAGAATGCTAATCTCCTCAGGCATCGTGACGCTCTGGGAGCTTGTGAACATCACGGGGTCAGACTTGTCGAGGGCAGAGGACCAGGCAGCGCGCATGAGACTGAGGTCCCTGCGTGTTGTCAATCAGCTGCTACACCGCTGGAGATCTACACTAACATCAGACCTCAACGGGTGTGAGCGCCCCCTCCTGGAGTGCAGGGGTGAAGGGGAGATGGACTTTGGGTCAGTGTCGGGGAAGCTTCTCTACAGAGTGTGTGTTGAGGTTCTGAATAAGAAGAAGCTGAGTGTGAGGGTGGACCCCCATGGAGAAGTGTTCAGGGTTTAAATGCTGATATTAAATCAGAGTGGAGACACTGTACAAACCACCGTTACCAAAAAGAGCTGCTGACCTCCAGTGGAGGATTTTACACTGCATCATCTCTGTGAACTCTTTTATTTCTGTTTTAAACCCTGATGCTACACCTGATTGTCCTTTTTATTCACAGAGAGAAACAGTTTTCATGCTTTTATTCACTGCTCCAGGTTAAAGTCACTGTTTGTGTTTTTACGGAGCATTTTAAAGTCTTTTTATGTTGATTTTAATGTTCAGTGTTTTATTTTTGGTGTTAAATACGTTAGGAAACAGGTTCAGGTGCCACCTGGTTCATTTTCTCCTCGGTCAGGTGAAGATGGAGATAAACATGAGCCGGAAAACCAGATCACACAGAACACTGACTGGGAGACACAAGAATGTTAAAAAGGCTGATCAAATCCAGAGTTTTAACAGATTGTAATTTGTACAGAAGTGTGAATGATGTGTGTGTGTTTAAATGTGTGTGTGTTGGAGAATGTGTTTGTGCTCTGTTACAGACGGAGAATAAACTTTACACCAGAACTGAACTCATTACTCATGTTTTACTCAAATATATAACCTTCTTCATACATATTTATTTATTTATTATTTAATTTACTAAGTCACCCTGAATTTTATAATATGTGTAAATAAAGTTTGTTAATTTCTCTCTCTCTCTCTCTCTCTCTCTCTCTCTCTCTCTCTCTCTCTCTCTCTCTCTCCTCTCTCTCTCTCTCACTTTCTCAGTTATTTTGGAGAAGCCTATCCGTATCCCTCGCTCGTTGTCAGTGAAAGCAGCGAGTGTGTTAAAAGGTTTTCTAAACAAGGTGAGAGCATTTTGTCCTTCACACACTCCTCTGTGTTGCTTACACACTCAACTCCATCTTCATTCTTCTGACCCCTCGAACATCAACAGCATGAACTTCTTCAGCAGTTTGAGCTACAGGAGCTCTTCTGTTAGAGTCTTTGCGCCTCACATACATCAATGATCCTCGTCCCCCACGACCCTGTCGCCGGTTCACCACAGTTCCTTCCTTGGAGCACTTTTAATACATTCTGACCACTGCAGACCAGAAACATCCCACAAGAGCTGCAGTTTTGGAGACGCTCTGACCCAGACGTCTAGACGTCATCATTTACCAACTTGCTCAAATCCTTACGCTCGCCCATTTTTCCTGCTTCTAACATCAAGGTCAACTTGTCCATTGACAGCATGTCCTTTGAGGACAAAATGTTCACCTGCTAATAAATAAATTAAATTTATGATGAAGAGATCAGTGTTCTTCACTTCACTTCACCCTCTGATAATGTCATGATGTTATAATGTCATGCCAGATCAGTGTGTGTCAGATGTCAGACACGTCTCCTCTGATGTCCCTGACTTGTAATTTTCAGTGCATGTTTTTTTCTTTAGGATCCAAAGGAGCGACTGGGGTGCCAGGTTCAGACAGGATTTACAGATATTAAATCTCACACGTTCTTCAGGAGTATAGACTGGGAGCAGGTGAGGAGATCCACAATCAGCTTCACTTCAAGTGTGTGTGTGTGTGTGTGTGTGTGTGTGTGTGTGTGTGTGTGTGTGTGTGTGTGATAAGGGAACAGAGAAAGAGAGAGAGAGAATAGATGGTGTGTATTTGGTGATACAATAAGGGAAGAACCATCTGTTCCCATTTTTACAAATCAGCATGAAGCACATCACTGCAGGAGCCGTTTCCTCAAACTGTACAGAGTAAATGAGATTGTGGCATGATGGTGGTGAAGTGGTATTTTAAGGGGTTAATTCTGCTCTTTTTTCTTTCTCTTTTCTTTATTTCTCTCAGTTGGAGCAGAAGCAGGTCACTCCTCCGTTTAAGCCTCAGATCACTGATGATTATGGATTAGAGAACTTCGACACACAGTTTACCAACGAACCAGTACAGCTCACACCTGATGATGAGTGAGACACACACACACACACACACACACACACACACACACACACACACACACACACACACACACACACACACACGTTTCTGTCTGTCAACATTGATCATATTTCTGCAGGTATTTATTCTGGTGCACATGATCAGTAAAGATTAATTAATAGAAAGATGATGATGATGATGATGATGATGATAAAGATCTCACTGGCAGTGTTACAGGTGTTGAACATCAGCAGGGATGGAACATGACTGTAGTCCGGTGGAAGAATTATTACCTGTGCTGCAAATCAGAGCAATAAAGGATGGAGTTGGAAATGTGTTGATTAGTGAGGAGAGTGTGTTGAGAAGATGGAGGGAGGGATTTTGAGCAGCTGATGAAGGAGGAAAATGTGAGAGAGAGAGAGAGAGAGAGAGAGAGAGAGAGAGAGAGAGAGAGAGAGAGAGAGAGAGAGAGAGAGAGAGAGATGCAGTGGAGTTTTTAACCAGATTGTTCAACAAGATTTTGGAAGTGGAGAAGATGCCTGAGGAATGGAGAAGGAGTGTGCTGGTACTGATCTTTAAGAATAAGGGAGATGTGCAGACCTGCAGTAACTACAGGGGAATTAAGTTGATCAGTCACACCATGAAGTTATGGGAAAGAGTAGTGGAAGCCAGGCTGAGAGAAGAGGTGATCATCTGTGAGCAACAATATGGTTTCATGCCGAGGAAGAGCACCACAGAGGGTGAAGAGAGGAGTTGTGGTATTGTATGAGGAAGTCTGGTGTGTCAGAGAAGTATGTGAGGGTGGTGCAGGACATGTATGAAGACAGTGTGACAGCAGTGAAGTGTGCAGTAGGTACAACAGACTGGTTCAGGGTGAAGGTTGGACTGCATCAAGGATCGGCTCTGAGCCCTTTCCTGTTTGCAGTGGTGATGGACAGGTTTAAGGACGAGGTCAGACAGGAGTCTCTGTGGACTATGATGTTTGTGGATGATATTGTGATTTGTGGAGAGAGTAGGGAGCAGGTGGGGAAGAGCCTGGAGAGGTGGAGGTACACGCTGGAGAGAAGGAGAATGAAAGTCAGTAGGAGTAAGACGGAGTACATGTGTGTAAATGAGAGGGAGGGCAGTGGAGGGGTGCGGGTGCAGGGAGAAGAGGTGGAGAAGGTGGAGAAGTTCAGGTACCTGGGGTCAACAGTGCAGAGTAATGGAGAGTGTGTTAGAGAAGTGAAGAAAAGAGTGCAGGCAGGGTGGAGTGGGTGGAGAAGAGTGATAGCAGGAGTGATTTGGGATAGAAGAGTATCTGCAAGAATGAAAGGTAAAGTTTATAGGACTGTGGTGAGACCTGAGATGTTGTATGGATTAGAGACAGTGGCATTGAGTAAAAGACAGGAGGTGGAGCTGGAGGTAGCAGAGCTGAAGATGTTGAGATGTTCGTTGGGAGTGACGACGATGGGCAGGATTAGAAATGAGTTTATTAGAGGGACAGCGCATGTAGGACGTTTTGGAGTCAAGGTGAGGGAGGTGAGATTGAGATGGTTTGGACATGTGCAGAGGAGGGACATGGGGTATATCAGTAGGAGAATGCTGAGGATGGAGACACCAGGAAGGAGGAAAAGAGGAAGACCAAGGAGGAGGTTCATGGATGTGGTGAGAGAAGACATGCAGGTAGTTGGTGTGAAAGAGGCAGATGTAGAGGACAGGGGGGTCTGGAGACGGATGATCCGCTGTGGAGACTCTTAATGGGAGAAGCTGAAATAAGAAGAAGAAGAAGAAGAAGTGTAGTTAGAGTGTGTGTAGTTAGTGTTTGTGTGTGTAGTTAGATTTTGTATGTGTAGTTAGTGTGTGTATTTAGTGTAGTTAGTTTTTTGTGTGTAGTTAGTGCAGTGTTTTGTTGTTTATTGTGTGTAGTTAGTGTTTATGTGTAGTGTCGTTAGTGTATAGTTTGTGTTTGTGTAGTGTAGTTATTGTGTGTAGTTAGTTTTTGTATTTGTAGTTAGTGTAGTTAGTGTTTGTGCGTGCAGTGTTTGTGTGTTGTTTAGTGTGTGGTAAGTGTTTGTGTGTAGTTAGTGTAGTTAGAGTGTATGTAGTTAGTGTTTTTGTGTAGTGTAGTTAGTGTTTGTGTGTGTGTTGTTAGTGCAGTTAGTGTGTGTAGTGTTTGTGTGTAGTTAGAGTGTGTGTAGTTAGAATGTTTAGTTAGAGTGTGTGTAGTTAATGTTAGTGTGTTTAGTTAGAATGTGTAGGTAGAGTGTGTGTAGTTAGTGCAATGTGTGTGTGTGTGTGTGTGTGTGTGTGTGTGTGTGTGTGTGTGTGTGTGATACACAGTTTCTGGGTTAGTGTGGAGTATTGGGTTTGTTATGAAGAATGAAAGTCTCCTGACTGCACTGTGTGTTGTGTGTTTTCTCTCCTCAGGGACGTAATAAAGAGAATAGACCAGTCTGAGTTTGAGGGCTTTGAGTACATCAACCCCCTGCTGCTCTCCACCGAGGAGACCGTATGAGAGAGGAACCGCCGAGAGCTTCTGTCTGTCTGCTCGCTCGCTCGCTCGCGGCTCCACGATACACACGGGGATTAGTACTGACTGTGTGACTACAGTGAGACAGAGAGAGAGAGAGAGAGAGAGAGAGAGAGAGAGAGAGAGAGAGAGAGAGAATTCCACTACAAGCCTACATCTTTTTATCTCTCTCTCTGTCTCTCTCTCATCCCTCTCTTTTTCTCTCTGTCTTTGTCCTTCTCAGACTCATCTAAAGTTCTCCTAGAGGCAAAAACACAGCAAACAGAATCAGAACTGGAGAAGTTTTAAACTGAACAAAACTGAATTCCCTCAAAAATCATCTGAATCGTCTTCCTCCTTCCCATCCTCCTCTGATTCTGTCGTTTTTGGTGCCTGCACTCATCACAGACTTTGTTATTCGGAATCTCCTGCTTCAGCTCATGGTTCTGTTTAAAAACTTGATTTAATGTGCACTTCTTCTTCTTCTTCTTGTACATGTTTTTATCGGGGTTTCAGATGGAGGCATGTGCCGATGTTCAGGTTTATATCCCTCCTTCACGGGGCAGAAGTGAGACGAGGTGTCTCTTACACGTCTCTCAGATTCCAAGAGTTCACTTCACCAGACGAGAGAATGTGTGAGAAATAATCAATAAATGTATCTTTATGTAGTGGCTGATGTGTAACAGGAGGTGATGATGTGGTGAGGACAGAGCTGTAACATGGGCACCCCCCCCCCCCCTCCCCCAAACACACACACACACACACACACACACACACACACACACACACACACACACACACACACACACAGTGTCAACTTCAGGCTTCCGTCAAGACAAGAGTTCATTTAATCTACGAATAATAATTTAACAGATCAGCATTTCCCTACATCTCAAACCAGCAGAACATTAGAGATACAACACACACACACACACACACAAACACACACAAACACAACCACTTAAAACTCAAATCATTTACACACTTCAAAACTCAGGAATTAGGTAGTCTCAGACTTGGGGGCGGAGTCAGTATATACAAGAGGCGTAATCTGAAATTGGGGCTATGATGCTCCTCCCCCTTCCCCTACTCTTAATCAGGATCAGTTTAATGGATTTAAAGTGATGCTTCAGTGTGCTAATCACAGCTAGCATCAAAACCACACACACACACACACACACACACACACACACACACACACACACACACACACAACAGGTGGTTATGAATAAAAGTCTAGGGTAATTTCAGTCAATCAGAGAGTACATTACTGAGAAAGTGATAAACGTAATGTGATTAGTTAGAGTTCTCTGTGTGTGTGCGTGCGTGTGTGTGTGTGTGTGTGTGTGTGTGTGTGTGTGTGTGTGTGTGTGTGTGTGTGTGTGCGAGAGAGAATTAGTGCTTTACTGCTGTATAAAAGTGCAGTATGAGAGATAATGAGATTATGATGAAGATTAAGAAGATGGTCTCTAATGAAGCACAGATTTCAGGATGACATTCTGAAACACAAACTCATTAATTAATTAAATAAACAAATACATTTGGAGTTCAGGTGGTCATGTGATGATCTTGTTACATCACACTTCCATTTAGCTTAGTATAACCCTTCACTAGTAACTACATAACAGCTAGCTAATAGTAGCACTGATATATTAGACATTATATTGTTCATGATGAGCATTTGGCTAACCAGCAGCAACAAAACTGTGATGTTATCAACTCTGCTAGCATCTGTAGCAGAGACTTTTACTAGGACCACATGCAGCTAGAAGCAAACTTTCCAATTACGTAGCATCTCTGGATGGTGTTTCTGTTTCAGTGTGTACAGCAGTCAAACACCTCGGTGTGATTATCAGAATCAGGTTTATTGGCCAAGTGTGTAGACACACACGAGGAATTTGGTTCCAGCTGTTTGTTACTCTCAAAAGTACAGACATCAATAAAAACCTATACATGACAAAACAGACACAAAAAGACAAAAACAGACTAAACAAGACAATACAGACAATGTGAGACAGTATAGACAGTGTGGGTAATAAATAGGGCTACAGATCAGTGATGTATATAAAGTGTGAGAGTGCATGGTAGTGTAAATGACAGTATTGTGTGTCAGGTATGATTAGAGAGTTTACTATAGAACTTTGTACAGTAAATAGCAGCAATAGTGTGTGTAACATATACAGATACTGTGATGAGTGAGAGTTCTGTGCAGTACTTATAGATATGAGATCTGAGCAGGAAATATAATTATGGTCAGTTGTTAGTGAGGCTGATTGCTTGGGGAAAGAAACTGTTCCTGTGTCTGGCAGTTTTATGGAACAAAGTTCTGTAGGACCTGCCAGAAGGAAGGTGCTGAAAGATGTTGTGTTCAGGGTGTGAAGGGTCATTAATGATTTTTTCTGCCCGGTTTCTGGTTCTTGTATGGTACTGGTCCTAGAGAGTGGGCAGAGGGGCACCAGAGATTTTTTCTGCTGTTTTAACAGTTTTCTGCAGTCTGTTTCTGTCCTGTTTTGTTGCTGCTCCAAACCAGATGGTGATTGATGAGCACAGGACAGATTCAATGACTGCAGTGTAGAACTGTATCACAGCTCCTGTGGCAGACTGCACTTCCTTAATTGATGTAGAAAGTACATCCTCTGCTGGGCCTTTTTCAGAATCGAGTTTATGTTTGATTCCCATTTCAGGTCCTGGGAAATGGTAGTGCCCAGAAACTTGAAGTTCTCCACAGATGACACAGTGGACTTTAGGAAACACCCTTCAACACTACTACTCCTCACAATATCCAACATCCCTATCATCTCCACAGTTTTGAGTGAGTTTAGCTTAAGGTTGTTCTGACTGCACCATAACACCAACTGCTTCACCTCCTGCTCATATGCAGACTCGTCACCATCTTGGATTAGTCCGATGAGCGTGGTGTCATCTGCAAATTTCAGGAGTTTGACAGTTGGGTCACTTGATATGCAGTCATTCGTATAAAGGGAGAATAGCAGTGGGGAAAGGACACACCCCTGAGGAGCACCAGTGCTGACTGTCCGAATACCGGAGGTAACACCTCCCAGTCTCCCCTGTTGTTTTCTGCCTGTCAGGAAGCTGGTGATCCATTGACAGATGGCAGGGGGTATAGTGGTTTAGGAGTTTGGAGTGAAGAATTCCCGGAATTATTGTGTTGAAAGCCGAACTAAAGTCAACAAACAGAATCCGGGCATATGTTCCTGGGCAGTCAAGGTGTTGCAGAATGTAGTTTAGCCCCATGTTGACTGTGTCATCCACCGATCTGTTTGCTCGGTATGCAAACTGTAGGGGATTCAGCAGCTGTTCTGTCACCTTCTTTAGATGGGCCAATACCCATCTAAATACCATCTTTAGATGGGCCAATACCCATCTAAATACCCAATACCCTGTATCTTATTGACCTGAGTCCTTTCCTTTGAGTCTCACATGAATAATATCACCAGGATCTCCTTCTTTCACCTTAGAAATGTTGCTAAAATTAGAAATATGATGTCGTTACAGGATGCAGAAAAACTAGTAGACGCTTTTGTAACATCTAGATTAGACTACTGTAACGCTTTACTGTCTGGGTGTTGGAGGAAGTGCAGAAATAAGCTTCAGTTAGTTCAGAATGCAGCAGCAAGAGTCCTCACTAGATCTAGAAAATATGATCACATCACCCCTGTTTTAATCATCTACACTGCTCCCAATTACATCTCACACTGATTATAAAATACTACTACTGACGTATAAAGCACTTAACGCTCTCACGCCGCAGTATCTGAGTGATACCAGTATTGTACCAGTATGATCCTCCATGCCTACGTAGATCAGGCTATTTGTTGGTATTTGACGGTGGTGGGTCGTCTCTTATCCCAGAGATCCATCATGTCATGTCATGTTTCCTTCTGCTTCTCGCTTTTAGTTCTGCTGCTACATTGAATCTTGTTCCTACTTTCACCCTGATCACACTGTACAGTGTCTTAACCTTTTATACAACAATAAGAAGACTAAATATTACATAACTTTTTCTCTCACTCTTTTAACCTGCTCTTGATGTACCAGTGTTTCTTGTCTGTCCAACGTCATCATCATCTTCTTTCGGCTTCTCCCATTAGGGGTCTCCACAGCGGATCATTTGTCTCCATACCCCCCTGTCCTCTACATCTGCCTCTTTCACACCAACTACCTGCATGTCTTCCCTCACCACATCCATAAACCTCCTCCTTTGTTCTTCCTCTTTTCCTCCTTCCTGGTGTCTCCATCCTCAGCATTTTCCTACTGATACACCCCATGTCCCTCCTCTGCACATGTCCAAACCATCTCAATTTCACCTCCCTCACCTTGTCTCCAAAACGTCCTACATATAAACTTTCCCTTTCACTCTCACAGATACTCTTCTATCACAAATCACTCCTGCTATCACTCTTCTCCACCCACTCCACCCTGCCTGCACTCTTTTCTTCACTTCTCTAACACACTCTCCATTACTTTGCACTGTTGACCCCAGGTACCTGAACTCCTCCACCTTCTCCACCTCTTCTCCCTGCAACCGAACTCCTCCACTGCCCTCCCTCTCATTTACGCACATGTACTCGGTCTTACTCCTACTGACTTTCATTCCCCTTCACTCGTGTACCTCCACCTCTCCAGGATCTTCTCCACCTGCTTCCTACTCTCACCACAAATCACAACATCATCCACAAACATCATAGTCCACGGAGACTCCTGTCTGACCTCGTTTGTCAACCTGTCCATCACCACTGCAAAGAGAAAAGGGCTCAGAGCCGATCCTTGATGCAGTCCAACCTTCACCTTGAACCAGTCTGTCGTTCCTACTGCACACTTCACTGCTGTCACATTGTCTTCATTCATGTCCTGCACCACCCTCACATTCTTCTCTGACACACCAGACTTCCTCATACAATACCACAACTCCTCTCTCCACCCTGTCGTACGCTTTCTCTAAATCCACACACAATGCAACTCCTTCTGACCTTCTCTATACTTCTCCATCAACATTCTCAAAGCAAATAAGGCATCTTTGGTGCTCTTCCTCGGCATGAAACCATACTGCTACTCACAGATGGTCACCTCTTCTCTCAGCCTGGCTTCCACTACTCTTTCCCATAACTTCATGGTGTGACTAATCAACTTTATTCCCCTGTAGTTACTGCAAGACTGCACATCTACTTTATGCTTCTTCTCCATTCCTCAGGCATCTTCTCACCTTACAAATTCTTGTTGGGCAACCTGGTTAAAAACTCCACTGCATATCTCCTGAACATCTCCATGCTTCCACCAGTATGTCATCTGGTCCAACCGACTTTCCACTCTTCATCCTCTTAATCGTCGCTCTCACTTCCTCCTTACTAATCCTATCCACTTCCCGCTTCACCATCTCCACACCATCCAACCTTCTCTCTCTCTCATTTTCCTCGTTCATCAGCTGCTCAAAATCCTCCCTCCATCTTCTTAACAGACTCTCCTCACTAATCAACACATTTCCATCTCCATCCTTTATTGCTCTAACTTGCAGCACATCCTTCCCAGCTCGGTTCCTCTCTCTGGCCAATGGCTACAAATCCTTTTCTCCTTCCTTAATGTCCAACTTCTCCTACAGCTCCTAATATGCCTTTTCCTTGGCTTTCACCACATCCCTCTTCACCTGCTGCTGCATCTCCTTGTTCTCCTGCCTACTTTTCTTATCACTCTGTCGATCCCAATTCTGTTTCTCCAACCTCTTTCTCCTTCTGCTCTCCTGCACCTCCTCATTCCACCACCTTGTCTCTGTCTTCTTTTCTATTTCCAGATGTCACACCAAGTACTTTTCTAGCTGCCTCCCTCATCACTCTTGCAGTAGTTGCCCAATCATCCAGCACCTCTTCACCACCACTGAGCCCCTGTCTGACCTCTTCCCTGAACCTCACACTACAGTCTTCCTCCTTCAGTTTCCACCATCTTGTTCTTCTTTACCTCCAAAACCATTCTACAGACCACCATTCGATGCTGTCTAGCTACACTGTCCCCCGTCAACACCTTACAGTCTCCAATCTCCTTCAGGTTGCATCTCCTACATAGGACATAATCCACCTGAGTGCACCTTCCTCCCTTATACGTCACCCTATGATCCTCCTTTTTCTTAAAATAAGTATTCAGGATATTTCCAACATCTAAACATGAAAATATAAATGGGATGGATATGTGTATGAGAGATATTGACATAAGTACAGATTAAAGTGTTCATGTGATGGTATTAAATGACACTGTGCCAGTGTAGTGTTGAAGTGACCATGTGCAAATTGTGCAACAATGGAAAGTGTGACGCAAAGAGAAGTCCAGGTACCAGGCGCTGGGTGTTTCCTGGTTTAAACTCTGAATGGCCTGTGGGAAGAAGCTCCTCCTCATTCTCTCTGTGTTTGCTTTTAAGGAATGGAAGCGCTTCCCTGAAGATAAAATAGAAAAGAGTCCATTGTTGGGAAGACTGAGGTCCTTCACAATCTTCCTGGCTCTGGTCCGGCACCACATGCTGTAGAGGTTCTGCAGGTTAGGGAGCTTGGTGCGGATGGTATGTTCAGCTGAACGCACCACCCTCTTGGAGGGCTCGCCTGTCCTGCATGGTGCTGTTCTCAATCCAGGAAGTGATGATACCAGACAGTATGCTCTCAATGGTGCAGGTGTAAAAGGTTCTTAGCACCTGAGAGGGTAGTTTAAAGTGCCTTAAGCATCTCAGATGGTACAGACGCTGCTGGGCCTTCTTCACCAGGGTGTTGATGTGACCAGCCCAAGACTGTGATGTGAACACCTAGGTACCGGAAACTGTCCACTCTCTCCACTGGGGTCCTGTTGATGTTTAGCAGTTGCTATGACCGCTCCTGCTTTCTGCTGAAGTCCACCATCAACTCCTTAATCTTGCCGACATTCAGAAGATTGTCCTCCTGGCACCATCTCTCCAGGTTCATCTCCTGAAGGTAGGCAGTCTCAACATTGTTGAAGATCAGACCCACCACAACAGTGTTGTCAGCAAACTTGATGATGGTGGTGGAGTTGGAAATGGCCATGCAGTCATATGTGTACAGCGAGTACAGCAGGGGTCTTAGAACTCGACCCTGAGGAGCTCCAGTGCTGAGGGTGAGAATGGTTGAGGTGTGTTTGCCTACTTGTGCAGGTTGTAGTCTGTCAGGAATTTGGAGTTTCATTGATGCAGGGGTGGGCTGACTTAGAGGTGAGCCTGGAGGGAGACAACTGTAGTGTACAAACAGCATTTTCACATAATTCCCTTTTTAGCAGTCCAGGTAGCTGATGAAAATGATGTGTAGTGTTTCAGTCTCTTTCTTCTCTCCAGATTTGCCCGATGTATCCTGATGCTCTACCTCTGGATGGAGTTCTCTTCAGTTGGAGACACACTGTGCAGCTGGAGATTGTTCTACATCAACATCCTAAAGATCCACAAAGTTACTGAGCAACTCAAGAACTGTGAGGATGGATTTGGACTGTAATTAATATTAACAGTCTGCTACAATGTTCTCAGGAACACAGTTTTCATGAACAGTCCTGCCTGTGAGCGTCATCACTGAACCTCAACACTGATATAACTTTAATCAAGTACATTTAGTGATTAGGGTGAGGTTCTGTTTAAAGTCTGGTTCCTCTCATAGTTTCTTCCTCATGAAGTCTCAGGGAGTTTTTCCTTCACCACAGTCACCACTGGATTACTCATTAGGGAGAAACTGATAAGGAACAAACTTAAGACACTAAATTTCTACATTCATATTTATGTCTCTGTTAAAAAGTCTCCACAAATAAAACTGAACTGAACTATGATTAGATGAACAAAAGAGGATGAAACGTCCAGACTGGACCCGAGATCAGACCTGAGACCTTTCTTGCTGCAAGAGATTCTCACACTGCTGGTTGGTTTGAGAGTCACGTGGGTCAAAAACACACCAAACAAACATCATAATGCAAAAAAGTCACATAAGTGTTTATTAGCACTGTATCTGTAGCACTATTAGCATGTTTACATTACATGTACATGTGCTCATTTATTAGCATATTTACATTAGCACTGCTAATTTAGCTGTTATGCTAACTGGTAAATTCAAAGCAAACCACTTAGATTATTTGTTATCTTTAAATATATTAAAATATTCAGTATTAGTGTGGTTAAGAACCCCTGTGGGATTAATAACGTTTTCTGTAGCGCTGTACAGTTTATTCACAACAGTGTGGATGAGGTCACCGGGTCATGTGACCCACGAGGAACGACGATGATGAAGTTCACCACACCACATCTACATTTATCTCTGATAAACACTGGGCAAGATGAGAGTCGCACTCCATCTGAGAAAACCTGAAACACACATACACACACACGCTAATGCTAATGTTATTAGATCAGATGTTATCATGAATGTAAAATGTCTGACCTTGCAGGAAAAGACGACAGGCACATCGGACAGCATTCCAGTCTAATTCCATCTGATCCTGATCCGCTTTCAGATGTTTGGACTCTGTGATCAATTTCAGCTCCTGATTCAGATGTTATTCCTAATCCAGCTGTTTCCCTGGGTTTTATTCCAGAAGTGCGTTCAGTTCTTGCTCCTGCTTCAAGTTCACACACTGCTCCAGAACGCTCCGATCCAAATCCGGAGTTTCTGGTGCTGGACCTGTTTCCATCCCACTCACATTGAGGTCCGTCAGCGTGCCGGTTCCCCTGACTGAGGGAGCTCGGTGTGCGGTGGATTGGGACGCAGCCATCTCGGTACCTCGGGTCAGGAGAAGAAGAGAAAGAAGCAGAGCCTGGAACGGGATCAGGAATAGGGAAAGGAATAACATCTTCATCCAGATCACACAAACACTGACCTGACTGTCCTTCCTTCTTCTCCTGTAAAACACACACATTTATATGAAAACATTAATTGTTTTAAACAGTGTGTGTGTTTGTGTGTAAGAGAGACATGCAAATATATAAAATAACCTTAATAACCACAACCTTCAGAGTTTTTTCTTTATTTTTATTATTTTCAAAATTCTACATTAATACTGAGGAATCCAAACTATAAAACACATCTGGAATTCTGTAGTAACTGGATTTAGGTGGTGTGATTGTGGAGGACAGATCATCTGATGCAGCGCCCACTCACCCTCCATCTTGAACAAAAAGCTCTTCCAGAACCTAGAGGTGTGTTTGGGGTCTTTGTCCTGCTGGGACAAATGATGGTCCCACGTAGTGTAAACCAGATGAGATGGTTGCATGTTCCTGCAGAATGCTGACACTTTTCTTCTGGTTTAAAGTCCATTCCTTCTGTTTCTTTTCCAAAACAAGTTTCTTCTGCTTGTTGTTCTTCTGAAGTAATGGTTTCTGAAGTAATGGTTTCTTTGCTGCAAGTCCATCATGAAGGTCTGACTCCCACAGCCCATGTTGAAATGTCTAACACATTCGAACTCCAAGAAGCATTTATGTTCATCAGCAGTTTCGGAGGCTGGTGATTCTAATAAACGGATCGTGTGCAGCAGAGGTAGCTCTCGGTCTCATGAGAGTCTGTTTCATTATAGCGTTTGATGGTTTTGGAGACTGAGATATTTCAGATCCACTGAGCTTCATTTCTGAAAGTAATAATGGATCTTTTCTGGTTCTTGTTAGAATCTGGATTTGTACAGTAGTTTGTAGCAGCACTAATAGTGATATTGACTCTGTACTCACACTTTCCTCTGCACAACACAACATAAAACCTAAAGCTCATTAAGAAGAAAAGAAATGTCCCAAAGGAAGTGTTGATAAAACACACCTGTGACCTGAAACCCATTCCAGGTGACACCTCGTGATTCTGATGAGAGAATGATAGAAGTTTGTGAAGCAGCATCAAAGTTCCTTTGGACACGTTTTTGTTTGCTACAGAATTCCAGACGTGTTCTTTCATAGTGTGGATGTCAGCAAGTATAAGTGTGTGTGTGTGTGTGTGTGTGTGTGTGTGTAGAGGACACATACCCCACACTTTATTATAATTGAACACTGCTGTATAAAATGCTGAGAAATCTATAAGTAAAATCTAAAAGTTGTGTTTAAACACATTCTGCACTCCTGGTCCAGTGTGTGTGTGTGTGTGTGTGTGTGTGTGTGTGTGTGTGTGTGTGTGTGTTTGCTCCACTGAATAATGCATCCTCTGCTCCAACTCATTAGATGTCTGTCTGTCTGTGAACTTGAGTGTGACGTCTCCGGAGTTAAAATCTGCCAAACCAGCACTAAACCTGCTCGGCGCAGACCATCACCCCGTTTCCATGGACACCAAAATCCACCCATCATCCTCACACACTGCGCTGTGCTTCACACTAATTGGCAGTCACTCTGACAGCGCGAGTGTAAAGCGAGTGTGTGTGTGAGCGTGTGTTTTTCCTCGGGGGAGAAGCTCGGTGCTGCTGGTGATGTGATGACACACAGTCTCAGCCTCGACCAAATTAATAAATAAATAAATGACAGACGCTGAGCTCAGCTCGACTCACACTGATCATGTGACTCACGTAATAAATACTCACCGATGTGTTTCAGACGTCTCACACGTGCAGCTCTCTTCTTTTGGTCATATAGAATTATTTTCACGTGATTGCAGAGTATTGCCCTGATGTCGTGTGTGTGTGTGTGTGTGTGTGTGTGTGTGTGTGTGTGTTAGACAGTGAGATTAACATGTAAAGATGCAGGTAGTGGTCACGTGACCCTAAGCAAACTTCTCTCAGAAGGGGATTTGTTCGGTTATTGAGTCGTACCGTGGAGAGCTGAGGGAAAGCAGGAACACTGAGATCCTCAGAGTTCTGAGACGAGGACTGTGGACATAAAACCTGCAGAGTTTTCATCCACAACTTCTCCACCTCACACAGAGCAGAGGAGGTCCAGCATGAAGATCTTCCACCTGCTAAAGAACTACACACACACACACACACACACACACACAATTAATACAATGTTCCACACTGAACATTTCATTACACAATAACAAGACTCACCTATAATCATTAGTGCTGCAGGAATAATTGCGTTCGTGATGTCGGCTTGTGATTAAATAGCGGCAAATGTTGTGATTTAATAAATAATAATTTAATAAGTGCGTGTGTGGACAGATTTTCCACACCACTAACAAAACAAAAAAAGATCTCACACCAGATAGTCTCAGTTTAGGCAGGGCACGTGTGGCATGTGGTCACGTGACTTTCCGGTGTGCAGCAGGGAGACCAGGTGAAGGTGGATGCTGAGCAGATCGACACTGAACTGATCACCAAACACCAAGACCACCAGAGGAACTGACGACAGGCGACAGGCGACGGTTCCACATGCGGAGATTCCTTTGATTTTTTATTTACTTTTGTCCGCCGCTTTCCTTTTCCTCGTACCCACTCGCCGTTACACACACCCACTCGCCCACTCGCCGTTACACACACCCACTCGCCCACTCGCCGTTACACACACCCACTCGCCGTTACACACACCCACTCGCCGTTACACACACCCACTCACCCACTCCCCGTTACACACACCCACTCTCCCACTCGCCGTTACACACACCCACTCGCCCACTCCCCGTTACACACACCCACTCGCCGTTACACACACCCACTCTCCCACTCGCCGTTACACACACCCTCGCCCACTCGCCGTTACACACACCAACGCCCACTCGCCGTTACACACACCCACTCGCTGTTAAACACACACCCACTCGCCGTTACACACACCCACTCCCGGTTACACACACCCACTCGCCCACTCGCCGTTACACACACCCACTCGCCCACTCGCCGTTACACACACCCACTCGCCGTTACACACACCCACTCGCCGTTACACACACCCACTCGCCCACTCGCCGTTACACTCCCCCACTCGCCGTTACACTCCCCCACTCGCCGTTACACACACCCACTCGCCCACTCCCCGTTACACACACCCACTCGTCATTACACTCGCCCACTCGCCGTTACACACACCCACTCGCCGTCACACACACCCACTCGCCCACTCCCCGTTACACACACCCACTCGCCGTTACACACACCCACTCGCCCACTCGCCGTTACACACACCCACTCGCCCTTACACACACCCACTCGCCCTTACACACACCCACTCGCCCTTACACACACCCACTCCCCGTTACACACACCCACTCGCCCACTCGCCGTTATACTCCCCCACTCGCCCACTCGCCCTTACACACACCCACTCGCCGTTACACACACCCACTCGCCCACACACACACCCACTCGCCCACACACACACCCACTCGCCGTTACACACACCCACTCGCCGTTACACACACCCACTCACCCACTCCCCGTTACACACACCCACTCTCCCACTCGCCGTTACACACACCCACTCGCCCACTCCCCGTTACACACACCCACTCGCCGTTACACACACCCACTCTCCCACTCGCCGTTACACACACCCTCGCCCACTCGCCGTTACACACACCAACGCCCACTCGCCGTTACACACACCCACTCGCTGTTAAACACACACCCACTCGCCGTTACACACACCCACTCCCGGTTACACACACCCACTCGCCGTTACACACACCCACTCCCGGTTACACACACCCACTCGCCGTTACACACACCCACTCGCCCACTCGCCGTTACACACACCCACTCGCCGTTACACACACCCACTCGCCGTTACACACACCCACTCGCCCACTCGCCGTTACACTCCCCCACTCGCCGTTACACACACCCACTCGCCGTTACACACACCCACTCGCCCACTCGCCGTTACACTCCCCCACTCGCCGTTACACTCCCCCACTCGCCGTTACACACACCCACTCGCCCACTCCCCGTTACACACACCCACTCGTCATTACACTCGCCCACTCGCCGTTACACACACCCACTCGCCGTTACACACACCCACTCGCCCACTCCCCGTTACACACACCCACTCGCCGTTACACACACCCACTCGCCCACTCGCCGTTACACACACCCACTCGCCCACTCGCCCTTACACACACCCACTCGCCCACTCGCCCTTACACACACCCACTCGCCGTTACACACACCCACTCGCCGTTACACACACCCACTCGCCCACTCGCCGTTATACTCCCCCACTCGCCCACTCGCCCTTACACACACCCACTCGCCCACTCGCCCTTACACACACCCACTCGCCCACCCGCCCTTACACACACCCACTCGCCGTTACACACACCCACTCGCCCACTCGCCGTTATACTCCCCCACTCGCCCACTCCCCGTTACACACACCCACTCTCCCACTCGCCGTTACACACACCCTCGCCCACTCGCCGTTACACACACCCACTCGCCGTTACACACACCCACTCGCCCACTCGCCGTTATACTCCCCCTCGCCGTTACACACACCCACTCGCCCACTCGCCGTTATACTCCCCCTCGCCGTTACACACACCCACTCGCCGTTATACTCCCCCACTCGCCGTTACACTCGCCCACTCGCCGTTACACTCGCCGTTACACACACCCACTCGCCGTTACACACACCCACTCGCCGTTACACACACCCACTCGCCCACTCGCCGTTATACACACCCACTCGCCCACTCGCCGTTACACACACCCACTCGCCCACTCGCCGTTACACACACCCACTCGCCCACTCGCCGTTACACACGCCCACTCGCCCTTACACACACCCACTCGCCCTTACACACACCCACTCGCCCTTACACACACCCACTCGCCCACTCGCCGTTACACACACCCACTCGCCGCTACACACACCCACTCGCCCACTCGCCGTTACACACGCCCACTCGCCGTTACACTCGCCCACTCGCCGTTACACACGCCCACTCGCCGTTACACACGCCCACTCGCCCACTCGCCGTTACACACGCCCACTCGCCCAATTGCCGTTACACACGCTCACTCGCCGTTACACACGCCCACTCGCCGTTACACTCCCCCACTCGCCGTTACACACACCCACTCCCAGTTACACACACCCTCGCCCACTCGCCGTTACACACGCCCACACGCCGTTACACACGCCCACTCGCCGTTACACACGCCCACTCGCCGTTACACACGCCCACTCGCCCACTCGCCGTTACACACGCCCACTCGCCGTTACACTCCCCCACTCGCCGTTACACTCCCCCACTCCCAGTTACACACACCCACTCCCAGTTACACACACCCACTCGCCGTTACACTCCCCCACTCGCCGTTACACACACCCACTCCCAGTTACACACACCCTCGCCCACTCGCCGTTACACACACCCACTCGCCGTTACACACACCCACTCACCCACTCGCCGTTACACACACCCACTCGCCGTTAAACACACCCACTCGCCGTTACACACCCACTCGCCCACTCGCCGTTACACACACCCACTCGCCCACTCGCCGTTACACACACCCACTCGCCCACTCGCCGTTACACACACCCACTCGCCCACTCGCCGTTACACACACCCACTCGCCCACTCGCCGTTACACACACCCACTCGCCCACTCGCCGTTACACACACCCACTCGCCGTTACACACACCCACTCGCCGTTACACACACCCACATGTTAGTAGAAGTGTTGAGTGTTAGTAGAAGTGTTAGTAGAAGTGTTGAGTGTTAGTAGAAGTGTTGAGTGTTAGTAGAAGTGTTGAGTGTTAGTAGAAGTGTTGAGTGTTAGTGTTAGTAGAAGTGTTGAGTGTTAGTGTTAGTAGAAGTGTTGAGTGTTAGTGTTAGTAGTAGTAGTAGTGTTGAGTGTTGGTGTTAGTAGAAGTGTTGAGTGTTGGTGTTAGTAGTAGTAGTAGTGTTGAGTGTTGGTGTTAGTAGAAGTGTTAGTAGAAGTGTTGAGTGTTAGTGTTAGTAGTGTTAGTAGAGGTGTTGAGTGTTGGTGTTAGTAGTAGTAGTAGTGTTGAGTGTTGGTGTTAGTAGTAGTAGTAGTGTTGAGTGTTGGTGTTAGTAGAAGTGTTGAGTGTTGGTGTTAGTAGTAGTAGTAGTAGTGTTGAGTGTTGGTGTTAGTAGAAGTGTTAGTAGAAGTGTTGAGTGTTAGTAGTAGTAGTAGTGTTGAGTGTTGGTGTTAGTAGAAGTGTTAGTAGAAGTGTTGAGTGTTAGTAGTAGTAGTAGTGTTGAGTGTTGGTGTTAGTAGAAGTGTTAGTAGAAGTGTTGAGTGTTAGTGTTAGTAGAAGTGTTGAGTGTTAGTGTTAGTAGAGGTGTTGAGTGTTGGTGTTAGTAGTAGTAGTGTTAGTAGAGGTGTTGAGTGTTAGTGTTAGTAGTAGTAGTAGTGTTAAGTGTTGGTGTTAGTAGAAGTGTTGAGTGTTAGTGTTAGTAGAGGTGTTGAGTGTTAGTGTTAGTAGTAGTAGTGTTAGTGTTAGTAGTAGTGTTGAGTGTTAGTAGAAGTGTTGAGTGTTAGTGTTAGTAGAAGTGTTGAGTGTTAGTGTTAGTAGTAGTAGTAGTGTTGAGTGTTAGTAGAGGTGTTGAGTGTTAGTAAAGGTGTTGAGTGTTAGTAGAGGTGTTGAGTGTTAGTAGAGGTGTTGAGTGTTAGTAGAGGTGTTAGTAGTAGTGTTAAGTGTTAGTGTTAGTAGAAGTGTTGAGTGTTGGTGTTAGTAGTAGTGTTGAGTGTTGGTGTTAGTAGAGGTGTTGAGTGTTAGTGATAGTAGAAGTGTTAAGTGTTAGTGATAGTAGAAGTGTTGAGTGTTAGTAGAAGTGTTGAGTGTTAGTGTTAGTGGTAGTGTTAGTAGAGGTGTTGAGTGTTAGTGTTAGTAGTAGTAGTGTTAGTAGAGGTGTTGAGTGTTGGTGTTAGTAGTAGTAGTAGTGTTGAGTGTTGGTGTTAGTAGTAGTAGTAGTGTTGAGTGTTGGTGTTAGTAGAAGTGTTGAGTGTTGGTGTTAGTAGTAGTAGTAGTAGTGTTGAGTGTTGGTGTTAGTAGAAGTGTTAGTAGAAGTGTTGAGTGTTAGTAGTAGTAGTAGTGTTGAGTGTTGGTGTTAGTAGAAGTGTTAGTAGAGGTGTTGAGTGTTAGTGTTAGTAGTAGTAGTGTTAGTAGAGGTGTTGAGTGTTGGTGTTAGTAGAAGTGTTAGTAGAAGTGTTGAGTGTTAGTAGAAGTGTTGAGTGTTAGTGTTAGTAGTAGTGTTAGTAGAGGTGTTGAGTGTTAGTGTTAGTAGTAGTAGTAGTAGTAGTAGTGTTGAGTGTTGGTGTTAGTAGAAGTGTTAGTAGAAGTGTTGAGTGTTAGTAGAAGTGTTGAGTGTTAGTGTTAGTAGTAGTGTTAGTAGAGGTGTTGAGTGTTAGTGTTAGTAGTAGTAGTGTTAGTAGAGGTGTTGAGTGTTGGTGTTAGTAGTAGTAGTAGTGTTGAGTGTTGGTGTTAGTAGTAGTAGTAGTGTTAAGTGTTAGTGATAGTAGAAGTGTTGAGTGTTCGTAGAAGTGTTGAGTGTTAGTGTTAGTAGTAGTGTTAGTAGAGGTGTTGAGTGTTAGTGTTAGTAGTGTTAGTAGAGGTGTTGAGTGTTGGTGTTAGTAGTAGTAGTAGTGTTGAGTGTTGGTGTTAGTAGTAGTAGTAGTGTTGAGTGTTGGTGTTAGTAGAAGTGTTGAGTGTTGGTGTTAGTAGTAGTAGTAGTAGTGTTGAGTGTTGGTGTTAGTAGAAGTGTTAGTAGAAGTGTTGAGTGTTAGTAGTAGTAGTAGTGTTGAGTGTTGGTGTTAGTAGAAGTGTTAGTAGAAGTGTTGAGTGTTAGTAGTAGTAGTAGTGTTGAGTGTTGGTGTTAGTAGAAGTGTTAGTAGAAGTGTTGAGTGTTAGTGTTAGTAGAAGTGTTGAGTGTTAGTAGAGGTGTTGAGTGTTGGTGTTAGTAGTAGTAGTGTTAGTAGAGGTGTTGAGTGTTAGTGTTAGTAGTAGTAGTAGTGTTAAGTGTTGGTGTTAGTAGAAGTGTTGAGTGTTAGTGTTAGTAGAGGTGTTGAGTGTTAGTGTTAGTAGTAGTAGTGTTAGTAGAGGTGTTGAGTGTTAGTGTTAGTAGTAGTAGTAGTGTTGAGTGTTGGTGTTAGTAGTAGTAGTAGTGTTGAGTGTTGGTGTTAGTAGAAGTGTTGAGTGTTGGTGTTAGTAGAAGTGTTGAG
>NC_139584.1:282500-292500 GCF_946808225.1 Silurus aristotelis
AGAGACGACCCACCACACCACCATCAACAAACCTGAGTGAACGTGTGAGAGTGAGGAGACGACAGCATCCAAATATCCCAGTTCACCAAACACTCCATATCCATGATCCCTCCAGATCTGCTCCTTTACCTCACAAACACCTACTGACTAAAGACTCCACTAAATAAATATGTGTTCAGCCTCGACTTGAACACTGAGACTGTGTCTGAGTCCTGAACACTGATTGGAAGGTTGTTCCATAACTGTGGGGTTTATAAGAGAAACATCTGCCCCCTGCTGGAGTCTTCATTATTTGAGGAACCAACAAATAGCCTGCACCTTTTGATCTAAGTAGGCGTGGAGGATCATCCTGGTACAGAAGTTCACTCAGATACTGCAGCGTGAGAGCGTTAAGTGCTTTATACGTCAGTAGTAGTATTTTATAATCAGGGTGAGATGTAATTGGGAGCAGTGTAGATGATTAAAACAGGGGTGATGTGATCATATTTTCTAGATCTAGTGAGGACTCTTGCTGCTGTTATTTCTAAGGTGAAAGAAGGAGATCCTGGTGATATTATTCACGTGAGACTCAAAGGAAAGACTCGGGTCAATAATCACACCGAGGTCTTTGACTGCTGTACACACTGAAACAGAAACACCATCCAAAGATGCTACAGAATCGGAAAGTTTACTTCTAGCTGCATGTGGTCCTAGTAAAAGTACTTCCATCTTATCTGAGTTGAGCAGAAGAAAGTTATTAAGCATCCACTGTCTAATGTCCTTTACACACTCCTCAACATTGTTAAGCTGATCTCTCTCATCTGGCTTTGCTGAAATATACAGCTGTGTATCATCAGCATAGCAATGGAAGCGAATACCATCTTTATGAATAATTTCATCTAGAGGCAGCAGATATAAAGAGAAAAGCAGAGGGCCTAAGACAGATCCTTGAGGAACACCAAACTTTACCTCAGAGAGTGTGGAGAACTCACCATTTACATCAACAAACTGATAGCGATCAGTCAAATAAGACCTTAATTTATTTCCCTTTAATGAGATTCAAGAAAGTCCTGTAAGGTTGCAGGAAGAAGAGGTGGAGGAGTTCAGGTACCTGGGGTCAACAGTGCAAAGTAATGGAGAGTGTGTTAGAGAAGTGAAGAAAAGAGTGCAGGCAGGGTGGAGTGGGTGGAGAAGAGTGATAGCAGGAGTGATTTGTGATAGAAGAGTATCTGTGAGAGTGAAAGGGAAAGTTTATAGGACTGTGGTGAGAACTGAGATGTTGTATGGATTAGAGACAGTGGCATTGAGTAAAAGACAGGAGGTGGAGCTGGAGGTAGCAGAGCTGAAGATGTTGAGATGTTCGTTGGGAGTGACGACGATGGACAGGATTAGAAATGAGTTTATTAGAGGGACAGCGCATGTAGGACGTTTTGGAGACAAGGTGAGGGAGGTAAAATTGAGATGGTTTGGACATGTGCAGAGGAGGGACATAGGGTATATCAGTAGGAGAATGCTGAGGATGGAGCCACCAGGAAGGAGGAAAAGAGGAAGATCAAAGAGGAGGTTTATGGATGTGGTGAGGGAAGACATGCAGGAATTTATTTTTATTTAAAGTCTGGTGTGGAGGCTGGTTTGGAGTCTTGTTTAAAGTCTGGTGTGGAGTCTGGTTTGAAGTCTGGTGTTGAGTCTGGTTTTGAAGTCTGGTATGGAGTCTGGTTTTGAAGTCTGGTATGGAGTCTGGTTTGAAGTCTGGTGTGGAGTCTGATTTAAAGTCTGGTTTGGAGTCTGGTGTGGAGTCTGGTTTGAAGTCTGGTTTGGAGTCTGGTGTGTAGATTGGTGTGGTGTCTGGTTTTGAAGTCTGGTGTGGAGTCTGGTTTGAAGTCTGGTGTGGAGTCTGGTTTAAATTCTGGTTTGAAGTCTGGTTTTAAGTCTGGTTTGGAGTCTGGTGTGGAGTCTGGTTTTGAAGTCTGGTATGGAGTCTGGTTTGAAGTCTGGTGTGGAGTCTGGTTTTGAAGTCTGGTATGGAGTCTGGTTTAAAGTCTGGTGTGAAGTCTGGTTTAAAGTCTGGTTTGAAGACTGGTGTTGAGTCTGGTTTAAAGTCTGGTTTGAAGTCTGGTTTAAAGTCTGGTTTGGAGTCTGGTGTGGAGTCTGGTTTGAAGTCTGGTATGGAGTCTGGTTTGAAGTCTGGTGTGGAGTCTGGTATGGAGTCTGGTGTGGAGTCTGGTTTAAAGTCTGGTTTGAAGTCTGGTTTAAAGTCTGGTTTGGAGTCTGGTGTGGAGTCTGGTTTTGAAGTCTGGTATGGAGTCTGGTTTGAAGTCTGGTGTGGAGTCTGGTTTTGAAGTCTGGTATGGAGTCTGGTGTGAAGTCTGGTTTGAAGTCTGGTTTAAAGTCTGGTTTGGAGTCTGGTGTGGAGTCTGGTTTGAAGTCTGGTGTGTAGTCTGGTTTTGAAGTCTGGTATGGAGTCTGGTTTGAAGTCTGGTGTGGAGTCTGGTTTGAAGTCTGGTATGGAGTCTGGTTTGAAGTCTGGTATGGAGTCTGGTTTAAAGTCTGGTGTGAAGTCTGATTTAAAGTCTGGTTTGGAGTCTGGTGTGGAGTCTAGTTTGTAGTCTGGTTTGGAGTCTGGTGTGTAGATTGGTGTGGAGTCTGGTTTTGAAGTCTGGTGTGGAGTCTGGTTTGAAGACTGGTGTTGAGTCTGGTTTTGAAGTCTGGTATGGAGTCTGGTTTGAAGTCTGGTGTGAAGTCTGGTTTAAAGTCTGGTTTGGAGTCTGGTGTGGAGTCTGGTTTGAAGTCTGGTTTGGAGTCTGGTGTGAAGTCTGGTTTAAAGTCTGGTTTGAAGACTGGTGTTGAGTCTGGTTTAAAGTCTGGTTTAAAGTCTGGTTTAAAGTCTGGTTTGGAGTCTGGTGTGGAGTCTGGTTTTGAAGTCTGGTATGGAGTCTGGTTTGAAGTCTGGTGTGGAGTCTGGTATGGAGTCTGGTGTGGAGTCTGGTTTAAAGTCTGGTTTGAAGTCTGGTTTGGAGTCTGGTGTGGAGTCTGGTTTTGAAGTCTGGTATGGAGTCTGGTTTGAAGTCTGGTGTGGAGTCTGGTTTTGAAGTCTGGTATGGAGTCTGGTGTGAAGTCTGGTTTGAAGTCTGGTTTAAAGTCTGGTTTGGAGTCTGGTGTGGAGTCTGGTTTGAAGTCTGGTGTGTAGTCTGGTTTTGAAGTCTGGTATGGAGTCTGGTTTGAAGTCTGGTGTGGAGTCTGGTTTTGAAGTCTGGTATGGAGTCTGGTTTGAAGTCTGGTATGGAGTCTGGTTTAAAGTCTGGTGTGAAGTCTGATTTAAAGTCTGGTTTGGAGTCTGGTGTGGAGTCTAGTTTGTAGTCTGGTTTGGAGTCTGGTGTGTAGATTGGTGTGGAGTCTGGTTTTGAAGTCTGGTGTGGAGTCTGGTTTGAAGACTGGTGTTGAGTCTGGTTTTGAAGTCTGGTATGGAGTCTGGTTTGAAGTCTGGTGTGAAGTCTGGTTTAAAGTCTGGTTTGGAGTCTGGTGTGGAGTCTGGTTTGAAGTCTGGTTTGGAGTCTGGTGTGAAGTCTGGTTTAAAGTCTGGTTTGAAGACTGGTGTTGAGTCTGGTTTAAAGTCTGGTTTAAAGTCTGGTTTAAAGTCTGGTTTGGAGTCTGGTGTGGAGTCTGGTTTTGAAGTCTGGTATGGAGTCTGGTTTGAAGTCTGGTGTGGAGTCTGGTATGGAGTCTGGTGTGGAGTCTGGTTTAAAGTCTGATTTGAAGTCTGGTTTAAAGTCTGGTTTGGAGTCTGGTGTGGAGTCTGGTTTTGAAGTCTGGTATGGAGTCTGGTTTGAAGTCTGGTGTGGAGTCTGGTTTTGAAGTCTGGTATGGAGTCTGGTGTGAAGTCTGGTTTGAAGTCTGGTTTAAAGTCTGGTTTGGAGTCTGGTGTGGAGTCTGGTTTGAAGTCTGGTGTGTAGTCTGGTTTTGAAGTCTGGTATGGAGTCTGGTTTGAAGTCTGGTGTGGAGTCTGGTTTTGAAGTCTGGTATGGAGTCTGGTTTGAAGTCTGGTGTGGAGTCTGGTTTAAAGTCTGGTTTCGAGTCTGGTGTGGAGTCTGGTTTGAAGTCTGGTGTGGAGTCTGGTTTGACGTCTTGTGTGGAGTCTGGTTTTGAAGTCTGGTGTGGAGTCTGGTTTAAAGTCTGGTTTGGAGTCTGGTGTGGAGTCTGGTTTGATGTCTTGTGTGGAGTCTTGTGTGGAGTCTTGTGTGGAGTCTGGTTTGAAGTCTGGTGTGGAGTCTGTTTTGAAGTCTGGTGTGGAGTCTTGTGTAGAGTCTGGTTTGAAGTCTGGTGTGGAGTCTGTTTTGAAGTCTGGTGTGGAGTCTTGTGTAGAGTCTGGTTTGAAGTCTGGTGTGGAGTCTGTTTTGAAGTCTGGTGTGGAGTCTTGTGTAGAGTCTGGTTTGAAGTCTGGTTTGGAGTCTGGTTTTGAAGTCTGGTGTGGAGTCTGGTTCCTCCCAAGGCTTCTTCCTTTGCCATCTCAGGGAGTTTTTTCTAACCACACTCGCCACTGGCTCATTTATTAGAGACAAACTTACACCTATAAAGAACAAACTCATTCATTATTTCTTATTAAAGTATCTGTGTAAAGCTGCTTTGCATCAGTGTCCATTATTAAAAGCTCAGGATGCAGTACTGTTCCTCAGTGTACGCGACTGCAGTATCTATAGTATCTCATTTAAGTCCAAAATCTCTGTGCTTATAAACCAGTTTCTGTCAGACGCTGCGTGTATACTGTTCACATGTGTGTCTGTGTGTTAAAAATCAACATAACGTTTAAACCTTGTAACTACTTTAATAATGCTGGTGTGTATCAGTACTCTGTGTGTATGTGTGTATGTGTGTGTGTGTGTGTGTGTGTGTGTGTGTGTGTGTGTGTGTGTGTGTGTGTGTGTGTGTGCGTGCGTGCTGTTTTTCGGTGTGAATTGAAGCTGCTCCGATTTATAACAGCGGAATGTTTCGGATTGTTATATCTGGCAACCCTGAAGTAGAGCGAATCTCGCACACGAGCGGTGTGTGTGTGTGTGTGTGTGTGTGTGTGTGTGTTAGGGGGGGGGCGCTCCCGCGGTGTGGCTCACATGTTTGGCTGGAGTTCAGAGAGAGAGAGCGAGAGCGACAGACGTGGAGAGAGAGAGAGAGAGAGAGAGAGAGAGAGAGAGAGAGAGAGAGAGAGAGACACACACACACACACACACACACACACACACAGTGAGCGCGAGCTCAGTCTAAGGGACGCGACGTCGTGTCCGGCTGCTCCGCTTCTCAGCGCGCGACCAAACGGATGTAAAAGTTGCTGGATTGTAACATTTTTTCTTTGTTGCGGTTTTTCTGCGCGCGTTTTAAGACTCCGGTTCGGTTCGGTTCGGTTAGTGCTCGGTGGAGATGGACACGCGGAGCGGCGCCGCGGGGGGAGGCGAGCCGGGAGAGTGAGGAGAGAGAGAGAGAGAGAGAGAGAGAGAGAGAGAGAGAGAGAGATCTGCAGAGGTTTAGGGATCAGCTCTTGTTGGATCTCGGCTCTTATTCGTGGTGGATTTTCGGCGCTTTGGTGAAACCTCGAGCACTTTTTCCTTTTCCTCCTTGTTTTTCTTTTTGGGAGCGCGTGGAGCAGAAACAGCGTTCACACACCGGGAGTTTAAGGAGCGCGAGACCTTCTAGTCCTCTGGGAATCTGTTTACTGAAAATCATCAACAACAACAACATCGAATTTTCAAAAAAAAAGCTCGTGCAGTGTTTCTCCTTCAGGAAAATCTGGATTAATCAATCTGGAAGAAGGGAGAGAGAGAGGGAGGAGGAGTGAGACAGGAGGACTGGGACACAGCTCGTACTTCCAGACCGCGGGATTTGTGCTCTTTAACCCGGGTTAGGTGTGTTTGTCCCGGGACTGTAGACCTGCAGGAGGATCCGCACCGAGGCGGAGACTTTTCGTGACTCTTTGATGTTTTGGAGGAAATAAATGATTAGAGATTAAAATAAAGGGATTTTTGCTTTGATTTGGGGTTTAATTAGAGACTCGGTAGACTGAAGGATGGAGGCGGTGACGCGGCCGATTTTTCAGCCTCATCCGGGACTCCAACAAACTCTGAAGCAGTTCCACCTCAGCTCCATGAGCTCGTTAGGAGGCCCTGCGGCTTTCTCCGCGCGCTGGCAGCACGAGGTATTCGGGAAGGACGGAGAGGAGCTCGAGCGCGCGGCGGCGGCCTCAGTGGCGGCTGCGGCGGCGGCCGCGGCTGCGCACGTGCCCCAGCCAAGGCCGCCCCCGGTGCTTCCGGTGCCGCTTTTCATGGCGAGCGACCGGAGCACGGAGCGCTGCGAGACGCTGCTGGAGGGAGAGAGCATCTCGTGCTTCGTGGTCGGCGGGGAGAAGCGGCTGTGTCTGCCTCAGATCCTCAACACGGTGCTGCGAGACTTCACCCTGCAGCAGATCAACGCCGTGTGTGACGAACTGCACATCTACTGCTCGCGCTGCACCGCCGAGCAGCTCGAGATCCTCAAGGTCGTGGGGATCCTGCCGTTTTCCGCGCCGTCCTGCGGCCTCATCACTAAGACGGACTCCGAGCGCCTGTGCAACGCGCTGGTAAGGGCAGGCACGCGCTCCCGGGGCAACAAGGAGCTCGAGGTGAAGGGCTTCAAGGTGTACCACGAGTGTTTCGGAAAGTGTTCGGGGATCTTCGTGCCGGAGCTCTACACCAACCCCGGAGCCGAATGTATCCAGTGCGCGGAGTGCGGGCTCATGCACGCGCCGCACAAGTTCGTGGTGCACGGCCACAAGTCTCTGGAGAACCGGACATGCCACTGGGGCTTCGATTCGGCTAACTGGAGAGCCTACGTTCTCCTGAGTCCTGAGTACGCAGAGAAGGAGGAGAACGCGAAGCTGGAGGCACTGCTGCACGAGCTCAAGGAGAGGTTCGACTTCGCCAGCAAGTATAAGAGGAGATCTTCAGGGGTGAGTTAGCAACCTCAGCTTCTCCAGAAATTTCCCAAGTTCTGCTTCCTGACACACCTCATCCAGGTCTTTCCACTAGAACCTCAAACTCAGGTCTAACACCCAGTGAACATCTGGAGACCTGACCTGAGCGACCTGGATCAGGTGTGTTAGACCATGTTCTTCATGTTTGATGTTTGCTCTGCTGTTACTTTGATCTCCTGGAAGCTGGGGTGAACCTTTAACTGCCTCAAGTGTGTTCAGGTGCTAGAACAAATAGATCTTTTGCACAAAGCCATTGAGGAACATTTAGTCGTCTATTTTTATATTGACTATCAGTTTTGGTGTGTTTTGGAACTGGTACAGCATGAAGGCTTCATCAGCAGCGTTCAGGTCATACCTAGTCCAGGCAACTGAGGACTTCTGAAAGCTATGATGAATCAGAGTGTGGTAGAGGTGTTAGCTAACTGAGGAAGTGGTTGATCTAGACCATGATGTTCTTGATGGCCTTTTGCTGAGACAGGTTCTTGTTAGGAGATGCTAGCTGGATATCTCACAGCAGGTAACTGAGCGAGTGTGACAGACCTGGTTACTTATGAGCTTCCACATTAAAGTGACTTTTTTTTTTAGGTATGTGTGTGTCTGTGTGTAAGACATCCTTTTGAGATCTTTTGTGTTGACACACTTTAGATGTGAGTGTACTTCCATGTGACAGGAGGTTAAACCTGATATCATTTCCTCCAGTGTATGATGTTCACTAAACTTCTTACTGAACCAGAAGATCCTGAGCTTCAGCTGCAGAGACAAGACTTTAAAATGGCTGACGTTCTTCTGAGAACATTTACTGTACTTGGACTGTAGTGTTTGTGTTGGAGACCAGACACATGTGTGTGTCGTGTGTGTGTGTAGTTGTGTGCGTGTCTGTCTAGTCATGATATAACAAAACTCCACAATGTTATACATTTTTACACAGATATTTATACACTGTAACACACGATTACACACTTTAACCCACACTGATACACTGTAACACACGATTACACACTTTAACCCACACTGATACACTGTAACACATTATTACACACTTTAACCCACAATGATACACTGTAACACATTATTACACACTTTAACCCACACTGATACACTGTAACACATTATTACACACTTTAACCCACAATGATACACTGTAACACATTATTACACACTTTAACCCACACTGATACACTGTAACACACGATTACACACTTTAACCCACACTGATACACTGTAACACACGATTACACACTTTAACCCACAATGATACACTGTTACACACTATTACACACTTTAACCCACACTGATAAACTGAAACACACTATTACACACTTTAACCCACACTGATACACTGTAACACACGATTACACACTTTACCCACAATGATACACTGTAACACATTATTACACAATTTAACCCACACTGATACACTGTAACACACTATTACACACTTTAACCCACACTGATACACTGTAACACTATTACACACTTTAACCCACACTGATACACTGTAACACTATTACACACTTTAACCCACACTGATACACTGTAACACTATTACACACTTTAACCCACATTGATACACTGTAACATTATTACACACTTTAACCCACACTGATACACTGTAACACACGATTACACACTTTAACCCACACTGATACACTGAAACACACTATTACACACTTTAACCCACAATGATACACTGTAACACATTATTACACACTTTAACCCACAATGATACACTGTAACACACGATTACACACTTTAACCCACACTGATACACTGTAACACACGATTACACACTTTAACCCACACTGATACACTGTAACACACGATTACACACTTTAACCCACACTGATAAACTGAAACACACTATTACACACTTTAACCCACACTGATACACTGTAACACACTATTACACACTTTAACCCACACTGATACACTGTAACACACGATGACACACTTTAACCCACAATGATACACTGTTACACACTATTACACACTTTAACCCACACTGATAAACTGAAACACACTATTACACACTTTAACCCACACTGATACACTGTAACACACGATTACACACTTTACCCACAATGATACACTGTAACACATTATTACACAATTTAACCCACACTGATACACTGTAACACACTATTACACACTTTAACCCACATTGATACACTGTAACACTATTACACACTTTAACCCACACTGATACACTGTAACACTATTACACACTTTAACCCACACTGATACACTGTAACACTATTACACACTTTAACCCACACTGATACACTGTAACACTATTACACACTTTAACCCACATTGATACACTGTAACATTATTACACAGTTTTACCCACACTGACACACTGTAACACACTATTACACACTTTAACCCACACTGATACACTGTAACACACGATTACACACTTTAACCCACAATGATACACTGTAACACATTATTACACAATTTAACCCACACTGATACACTGTAACACACTATTACACACTTTAACCCACATTGATACACTGTAACACTATTACACACTTTAACCCACACTGATACACTGTAACACACTATTACACACTTTAACCCACACTGATACACTGTAACACTATTACACACTTTAACCCACATTGATACACTGTAACATTATTACACAGTTTTACCCACACTGACACACTGTAACACACTATTACACACTTTAACCCACACTGATACACTGTAATACACTATTACACACTTTAACCCACACTGACACACTGTAACACACTATTACACACTTTAACACACACTGACACACTGTAATACACTATTACACACTTTAACCCACACTGACACACTGTAACACACTATTACACACTTTAACCCACACTGATACACTGTAATACACTATTACACACTTTAACCCACACTGACACACTGTTACACACTATTACACACTTTTACCCACACTGACACACTGTAACACACTTTAACACACACTGACACACTGTAACACACTATTACACACTTTTACCCACACTGACACACTGTAAC
>NC_139584.1:310764-325764 GCF_946808225.1 Silurus aristotelis
ATCTGGTGATGGACGCTTTGATGGACACTGAGAAAGATGTGGTGATGGATGCTGTAATAAATGCTGTAAAAGACGCTGTGATGGATGTGAGGATATGAGTTGGTATCAGAAAGTTTGGAGATACTTTTTTTATCTACAGTTACACACTGTCACCTTAAAAATAGTCCCCTTGCACAGCAATACAGCGCCTACCAGTGTTCTTCTGAATCGTGTCCTGAAGCATCTTAAGCACCTACTGCAATTCATGCCAGATCTCTGCAATGGTGTTAAAACACCGACCTTTGAGCTGGTTCATCATCTTTGGGAAGAGGGCAAAGTCTGCAGGAGATGAATCTGGTGAGTAGGGTGGTGCAAGATCATGTGGATTGTTCTCCGACAATCAACATGCACGAGTTGCTGAACGGTTTTAACATTTTTGGGGGTTTAGCTTGTTGAAGGCCTTCCAGATCGGTCGTTGTCTTCCATTGATGTTCTTCCACTCTTAAACACCTCGAATGACTCGTTCCACTGACCCTCTCATCCCCACTGATATCCTCCCACCACTGACCTCCTCACCACCACCGACCCTAGATAAATGCATGATGGCGCCACAAATGGCAGCCATGGTGCAATTCTTCTTCTGTTTTTGTACCAAGTACAAGACACCACCCCCACAGTATGTGGAGAATCATCAACTGGCTGAAGATCTGAATGTGTTCTACTGTCGGTTTAAAAGCCCACCCGCCACCCCTCTGATCTGCACTTCACACATTCACCTACTTCCCCTGCAACACCCCTTCCTGCCTCCCCCTCCATTCAACCTGCACTTAAGGTATGTGTAAAGGATATGAAACGAGTCTTCAGAAGACAGACAACTAGGAAAGCTTCTGGCCCAGACGGTGTTTCACCTGCTTGCCTAAAAGTCTGTGCTGACCAACTGGCCCCCATCTTCACTCAGATCTTTAACAGATCACTGGAGCTGTGTGTAGTTCCCTGTTGCTTTAAATGCTCCACGATCATTCCGGTCCCCAAAAAAAACCAAAATTACTGGTTTCAATGATTAATTCAATTTAATTTAATTCAATTCAATTCATGTTTATTTGTATTTGCGCTTTTAACAATGAACATTGTCTCAGAGCAGCTTTACACAGATAATGTGGTGATAAAGATGAATATGTTCTTTATAAGTGCAAGTTTGTCCCTGATGAACAAGTCAGTGGCGACTGTGGTGCAGGAAAAACTCATCCTTGTTTGGGTGCCACCGAATGTCCATTTATTGTTGCGGGGTGCAGTGATGGTGATCAGAAGCAAACTGTAGTCCTGAGTCAATGTAGCAGACTGTTGACATTGACTACAGTCCAAATCCATCCTCAAAGCTCCCATTCTTACTCCGGAATTCTATGGAACCACCCAAAATGTTGATGAGAAACCATCCTCAGCTGAACAGAGTGAACTCCAAACGAAGAGAACACTATCCAGAGGCAGACCTGGAAAAAGTGGGAACATCCACTGAGGGACAAGGGGCAGGAACAGTGGTCACTAGAGCGTCAGAAACACGTTTAACTCGACTGAAAGAGAGAGAGAGAGAGAGAGAGAGAGAGAGAGAGAGAGAGAGAGAGAGAGAGAGAGAGAGAGAGAGAGAGGGGTGACAGGAAGAGAAGGATATGGATTATTATGTGTCCTTATTGTTGTATGAAATTTAATGTCACTGTGCAGTTTGGACTCTGGTAAGATTCACTCTGGCAGCAGAACTAAAAGGGAGAAGCAGAAGGAAACACAGACATGAGGATCTCTGGGATAAGAGACGACCCACCACACCACCATCAACAAATCTGAGTGAACGTGTGAGAGTGAGGAGACGACAGCATACAAATATACCAGTTCACCAAACACTCGATATCCATGATTCCTCCAGATCTGCTCCTTTACCTCACAAACACCTACTGACTAAAGACTCCAAAGGAAAGACTCGGGTCAATAATTACACCAAGGTCTTTGACTGCTGTACACACTGAGACAGAAACACCATCCAGAGATGCTACAGAATCAGAAAGTTTACTTCTAGCTGCATGTGGCCAGCGGGATCCACCTCTTGAACGTTGGCAAAACTAAAAAAGATGGTTGTTGACTTCAGGAGAGCACAGAGCGACCATTCTCCACTAATCATCGATGGATCCTCTGTGGAGATCGTCAAGAGCACCAAATTACGTGGTGTTTATTTGGCGGAGAACTTCACTTGGTCACTCAACACCAGCTCCATCACCAAAAAAGCCCAGCAGTGTCTCTACTTCCTGAGAAGGCTGAGGAAAGCATATTCTCCTCCCCCCATTTTGACCATGTTCTACAAAGGGGCCACTGAGAGCATCCTGAGCAGCTGCATCACTGCCTGGTTTGGGAACTGCACCGTCTCGGATCGCAAGACCCTACAGAGGATAGTGAGGACCACTGAGAAGATCATCGGAGTCTCTCTCCACTCTATCATGGATATTTACACCACATGCTGCATTTGCAAAGCACACAGCATTGTGGATGACCACACACACACCCATCGCACACACCCCACACACCCCTCTCCACCCTCCTACCTTCAGTTCAGCAGTTCTGAAGCATTCAGGCTGTCACATCCAGACTGTGCAACAGTTTCTTCTCTCAAGCCATCAGATTTCTAAACACAGAACTGAACTAAAACTCACGCACACACACACTCAACTGTGTGACTGATCTGTAGAACCCGGACTCAAACACACACTCGTATTTACTTCACACATCCATGCCCATATTATATCACTTCATTACCACAAACTGTTCACATGCTGTTTTTGCACCTTTTTGGCTGCTGCTTTTGCTGTTTTGCCCTTTTGGTTACATTTAGCTTAATTACAATGTTCACTCTTTTACACACTGCACTAATATGTGTAATATACAGCAGGTTTACTGGCGGCGCTATTTTGTGTTTTGTGTATTTGTCCTACACTGTCTTGTGTTTGCTCTGTTTTGCACTGCTTATGTGGCGAGGACATTTTCTAGTCCTTAACTCTGTGTTTTCTGTTGTGTAGCTCTATGTTGTTTATGGAGCACCAGGGTTCTGGAGGAACGTTGTTTCATTTCACCGTGTACTGCATCAGATATATATGGTTTAAATGACAATAAAAGCTTCTTGACTTGACTTGACTTGAATCTAACATGCTCCTGTGGATTTCTCCTTTACAATATCAGAAGAATTTGTCCACTTTGCTCCACAGAGGATTCTAAGGGCTTTCTTCAGTCACTCATCATCTCAACACAGACTGAACTGCTGCAAGGAGCTTCTAAAACACATTTGACCACTGCAACTGATCATGGTGTCAGGAATTCCCCTACCACGCCCCCTTCGGCGGCTGTCAAACTTCGGCATTCCCCAAAGCACCTCACTCCTTCTCCCATGCGTGCCCCGCCCGCACGAAGCTGCTCGCAATCGGGCTTCATGGGGAACACCTGACTCCCATCTACTCGCTCATCACACCGCCAATATAAACCCCTCATTCACCCACACTCGCTGTTTGTTAATGCATGTTTGTGTAGGTTCATGTACGTGTGTATAGGTGTATGCGTGTTCCCGCTACGTACCTGTTTTCTCGGACTCCTCTCTCTACGTGGCTGCGCTTTACCCTCCGGAACGCACCCCGGATTACCCTGATCCTCCCGGTACGGCTGCATTTGTATTCTTTGTGTGGATTAAGTTCCTGTGTTCCTGCCCAGCACCGCGCTTTTCCAAGCGCATCTGTGGATTACCCGTCCCGAGCGGATATATACTTTCCGTTTGTGACTATCCGTTTCCGGTGTTGGCTTTGCCTTTTTGTGGAATTAAACTCTGTTTGCTGGTATTTCGGCTTCTGCCTCCATATCTCTCGGTGTCATGCTCGGCAGCGCCACGCCCCCATGTCAACGTCATGGATTTCCCGGCTCGCTTCTCCGGCAACAGAGCTGAATGGGGTGGATTTTTACAGAGCGTGGAGCGGTACGTGGACTCGAATCCGTCCAGCTTCCCGACAGAGAGAGCAAGGATCGCATTGCAAATTTCTCTACTGACACGGGAAACCCTCTCCCTCGCCAGAGAGTTGTGGGACGCGACTGGAGGGGAGTTTGGCTCATGCGCCCGGTTCCTCCAGCTTCTTACCAGCGAACTCGGGATGATCACGGCTGATCTCCATCTCCTCTCCCCCGCTTCTGAGAGCGCCGTTCTGCACCAGAGTTTCCATGAGGTCACCTCGCTGCTCCAGGCCCTCCAGGACAGCTCCGTTCCGCTTCAGGACCTCCGGGAGCTCTCCATCCTGCTCCAGAACCTCCGGGATGGTTCAGCTCCGCTCCAGAGCTTTGAGGTGAGCACCGCTTCGCTCCAGATTCCTGAAGAGAGCTCAGCTTTGCTCCAGATTCCTGAAATGGAACTCTGCTCCGTTCCAGGACATTCAGGAGAGCTCCGCTTCGCTCCAGAGAGTTCCCAAAAGCACCTCTCTGCTCCAGGGTCTCCAGGCAAGCTCCTCTCCGTTCCAAGGTCTCCAGGCGAGCACCTCTTCGCTCCAAGGTCTCCAGGCGAGCACCTCTCCGCTCCAGGTCTCCAAGAAGAGCTCTGCTCCAGGTCTCCAAGGAGAGCTCAGCTCTGCTCCAGGTCTCTAAGAAGAGCTCAGCTCCACTCCAGTGTCCCAAGAAAAGCTTGGTTCAACTCCAGAGCATCCCAGAGAGCTTCTCTCTGCCCAAGGGGTCCCCCGAGCACATGATTCAGCTCCAGGACTGCGAAAGGGAAGTCGAACCGCCGGCCCACAGTCTCACTGAAGGTGACGGCTCGCCCCACAGTCTCCCTGAAGGCGACGGCACGCCTCAGAGCTCCTCTCCAGGTGACGTCTCATCCCAGGGCTCACCCGACGGCGATGTCTCGTCCGCAAGTCACACTGGAGGTGACACTAGGCCTCCAGGGGCATATAAGGATGGCCTGGCAGCCCCAAGGCCCTCAGAGAGGGAGAACACCAGCCCGGGTCTGGAGGGAAACACCAATGCACGGCTGGGCCTCTCCAAGGGGGATGCAGTGGATAAAGGCCCTGTGGAAAGCCCCACCACCGTCCAAGGCCCCTCTGACAGCCGCAGACCGTTTCCCGAGCCACCCGATCGGGAGGTCACAAGCCCAGAGACCTCTAAAGGCAACTCCACAGACCCAGGTTTCGCTGAAAGCGACGTCTCGCTCCCGAGCTCCTCCCCCGGCGACGTCTCGCTCCTGAGCTTCTCCCACGGCGACGTCTCGCCTCCGAGCTCCTCCCACGGTGACGTCTCACCCCACAGACTCACAGAAGGCGACGTCGGTCCTCCAGGTCCCTCTGAGGGTAACGTTGGTCCTCCAGGTTCCTCAGAGGAGGACAAGGTACTCAAAGGGGCCTCCAAGGGCGTCGCTCGGCCTCCGGACTCCGCCGGGGACGTCCTCCAACCTCCACTTAGCGTCGTAAGCACCGTCCAGTTCTGGTTCCCTGCCGTGGAGGTCGCTCCGCCTTCGATAGCCGCCAGGGACTTCACTCAGTCTCCGGTCTTCTTCAAGGGCATGGCTCCGTTCCAGGTCGCCGGGGTGACCGTCTCTCAGCTCCTGACCTCCCTTGAGTGCCCTGGACCACCGGGCGTGCTGTGGGTTCGGGGCGGCAAGTGCCACCCCTTTGGGGGGGGGTCAGGAATTCCCCTGCCACGCCCCCTTCGGCGGCTGTCAAACTTCGGCATTCCCCAAAGCACCTCGCTCCTTCTCCTGCTCGCAATCGGGCTTCATAGGGAACACCTGACTCCCATCTACTCGCTCAGCACACCGCCAATATAAACCCCTCATTCACCCACACTCGCTGTCCGTTATTGCATGTTCGTGTAGGTTCATGTGCGTGTGTATAGGCGTATGCGCGTTCCCGCTACGTACCTGTTTTCTCGGACTCCTCTCCGCATAACACATGGCTTGTTTTCAACCTTCCCAGGTTCCTTCACATCAGCAGACTGCTTCACAATAAAACATAGAGAACATATTAGGTGTTAAAACTGAGTAAATGTACTATTTTAAGAAAAAATTTAGTAATTTTGAATTTGAATGCAAAAAACCTGTGACGGGCAAGAAAAGTGTGGACAAATCTAAATGTTATTAAAGTTTAACAAATTTAGAAACATTGTGTAACTAATGAAAAGGTCAGTAAAATTATTGGGGTGTAAATGGGTAATCTTAAAGAGCCAGAGTCTCTAAGAGGTAAAGAGGGGCGGAGCTTCACCAATCTGTGAAAGTCTACAAACTGTGGAACAATTTCAGTATAATGTACCTCAACATCAAATTTCAAAACAGTTAAATATCTCATCATTTACAGAACACAATATCATCAAAGAATCTGGAGAAATCTCTGTGCACATGGACAAGTGCAAAAAAAATCAATATTGGATGTTTGTCATCTTCGGGCCCTCAGGGGCCACTGCATTTAAAACAGTCATGATTCTGTAATGGAAATCACTGGGCTCATAACACCTCCAGAAATCATTGTCTGTAAACAAAGTCTGCCATTTCATCCACAAATGCAGGTTCAATTTATATCATGCAAAGAAGAAGCATGTGTAAAAATGTCTTTTTCAAGAAAGGCCTTACATATTTGAACAAAACAAAGTTTACTCCATACTGCAGTATGCATCTATTATAATAGCATGACTTTGTAGTAGAAGAGTGTGAGTGCGAGAGCTGAACTGACCTGTCTGCACTCTAGACCTTTTCCCATTTAAACATTGGTTGCATCACGAAACAAAAAATACAACAAAAGAAACCCAGAACTGTTGAGCAGCTAGCATCCTGTATCAGACACATATGAGAGAACATTCATCTCTCAAAACTTCAGCAACTGCTGTCCTCAGTTCCCAGATGTATATGGACAGAAGATGTGATGCTACACAGTGGGAAACACGGCCCTGTCACAACTTTTTTGACACATGTTGCAGCCATCAAATTCAAAATGACCTTATTTTATCACTGTAATGGTAAATGTTCTCAGTTTAAACATTTTATATGTTTTTTGTTTAATTATGAGTAAAATATGGATTTATAAGATAAACACCACCTCCATCTCCATCTCCTGTTTCCATTCTTCCATCTCTTTGTGCAGTGTTCCCATGCACCTGGCAGTCACACACAACCCAACTGTAATAGTACTGCACATATGATTCATGTTTGGAAAGGTGCTTCTCATCAAATTCTCTTCCAGCTTCTTTCTCCAAAAGTTACTCTTTTATTCTAACTTTTTCTCTGTCCATTTTATCAGTCCACAGAACCTGGTTCTGGATTATCTATATTTTGTTATGCATGCACTATATATTAACATTGGTGAGGTTAAAGGTAAGATTTCTTTCTGATGGTTCCTTCATGCAGATCCTGATTGTGTAAGAAAGTCCAGCATTAGCTGCAAATGCTTTATGTTGTGCAGTGGTTCTGTCCAGCTTTTTCAGACAGTGGATGTTGTGAGGTAAAGATGTTTTAGTCTTCCCTTTTCAATAAACTTGCACATGAAGAGGCTTCAACTTCAGTTCAACTCATTTTATTGATCTTCTTTTCCAAAATGGAATACATTTATTTTACATAAAACACCAAACAGGAACAAAACTGGAGGAATAAACAAATAATAAAAAAAAATAATAATAATAATAATAATAAAAAAGAGTTGAGATTAGAAAAGAGTTCATTGTCAATAATAATAATAATAATAATAATAATAATAATAATAATAATAATGATGATGATGATGATGATGATACATAAAAACAAAGAATTAATCAAATTTAGATAAAACTGAAACAGTAAAGAGAACTAAGTCTCTCTATCTATCTCCCTCTTTTTCTCTCTCCTGTGATTCACATCCTCCTCCTGTTCATCCTCCTCTTCCTCCTCCCATCAGTGTGTGGGCTTCTCTGACTCAGCAGCATGGCAACTGTATCATAGCAACCACCTTTCTCTAAAAACATCACCAACTGGCAGAGAGAGAGAGAGAGAGAGAGAGAGAGAGAGAGAGAGAGAGAGAGAGAGAGAGAGAGAGAGAGAGAGAGAGAGAGAGAGATGGAAAGAGTGGAATAAAGGAAAAAAATGAAAGACACTAAACTGAGATAAAGAGAGACTAAGAGATAAAGAGAAATAAAAAATAGAATGAATGATAGAAAAAGAGAGTAAAAAATACTGTCTGTGGTTAAGAGAGAGAGAAAGAGAGATAGATTGAGAGAGAGAGAGAGAGAGAGAGAGAGAGAGAGAGAGATAGATAGATAGATAGATAGATAGATAGATAGATAGATAGATAGATAGATAGATAGATAGATAGATAGATAGATAGATAGATAGATTTGTTTGTAAGAATAAATATAAAGTAAGAACCGAAAGAGACGCAAGCGTTTCTGAGGATCGCAGTGAGTCAGAGTTCTGAACTGAGCAGCCATCTTGCTCTTACTCAGCACTAACACCCAGACGTCCAGACACTCATATCTGCTGTAGTCCCTCTGTTGTGGGCGTGGCCTGTCTACTATTTTTATTTAGTTTAGTTTAGAAACAGAGATTGCTCAAGTTTTACGAGTTAAACATAAATGAAATAATGCACTAGAATTGTGAGGTGTGTGTGTGTGTGTGTGTGTGTGTGTGTGTGTGTGTGTGTGTGTGTGTGTGCGTGTGTGGGAAATAATACACACACTGTGAGCTTGTATCTGAAGATAAAACCTTAAAAATAAAAGGAGCTAAAGCAGCGCGTGAGGAACTGAACACACGTCGGACCTCACATGCTGAAGGACTTTTTGGATTTACTACAAACAGCATTAGAACTAATTTGTATAAACGAAGAAAATCTAAAATGTTTTAGAAAACAAACGATGTTTTGTAACTCGCTAGTGTGAATGAGGTGTTAGCATATTAGCATGTAAGCATTAATAATGTTAGCATCATTTGTAAGGCAGATAAAAGCAGGGTTTTTTATTGAGACTAAAGAATTAAAGAGAAATATTTTTTAAAATGCAACTGTTTATATTACATATTTCAGTGTTTAGAATTATTAATAATACTACAGCTGCTTTTAATTTATTCATTATCATAATTAGCCACAGAGGTTGTGTGTTATAAGGAATAATTATAACCTGGGTTTAAATGAGCAGTTTTAATAAACACATTATTGAATTTCATAAAAAAGCAAACAAAATATTATTTCAAACTGATTGTAATGAAATGATTGCAGTAAAAGGGAAAAAAATAACTTATATTAAAGACATTTTATATATAAAGTTTAATATTGATTGATTTTCCCTTTTCCAAACTCCACACAATTCAGATAATGACTGGGGTCAGCAGGTTTCTGCTCGCGCTGAGCACTGTTTCAGACAGAAGCCTGTATGAGGATAACGTTGATTTCGGTGTCATCTTTTGGCAGAAAATTAAGTGAAACGGGTGAAGCGGAGGCAGTGGGTGAAGTGAGTGGGTGAGGGATGTGGGCTGAGATTTGGCAACCCTGCACTCTGATTCATTTCGGGAGAAAATCACGACAACGGTGTGAGTCACCGACACGCCGACACACCGCTATTCAGTCCTGTAAAATAAATCCCACCTTTATAATTCTCACTGCACTGCTGGACGCTCTGAATGCTCACTACATCCCAAAAAATTAGCTACACATATTTAGTAGTGAATTACATTACTCACATTTTGTGAATACTGTATAAAATTATAGATGTATTTATTTTAAATGCATTTAAAAAAGTATATATTGGGAAGTAAAATAATGATGAATAAAGTTTACTCTGAAAAATCAAAATCTAAATTAAATCCAAAACATGATTAAAATGTAGCTGCAGAAGCATACGAGAGCAAGACAAAGGCAAGAACATGCCAATGAAAAAACTTTTATTAGAAAATATTACTATCATTACAAATGTACAAAACAATGTTTACAGTCTAATCAGCCAGAACATCAAAATCACCTGCCTCTCTTCCTGTTTTCAAAACAGCTCTGACCTTCCTGGATTCTAGCAGACCTCTGAAGGTGCACTGTGCTCTCTGGCACCAAGAAGATAACAGCAGATCCTTTAAGGACGGGACTTATTTGTCCATCCTGTCCCACAGACACTCAGTTGGGTTTAGAGTGATGTGCTCCAAGTTTCTTGTGTATTTGTCAGTAGTTGTTGTAACACGTTGTGACTGTGTATGAACTTTACAGAGCTTTGTGTTTCCTCATGTGGCGTAACTGAGACGTCTCGATGTCGCCACATGCCTCAGTGTCTATTTGTGAGTCAGGTGTGTTTTAGAATCAACAGGATCTCATTCATCAGCTGCTCAGATTTACAGACCATGACTCAGACACTCACACACACACACTCACACACACACACACACACACACACACACACACACACACACACACACACACACACATACACACATACACTGCATTGTCAGGCCATCGTCTCACACTCACACACACACACACACACACACACACACACACACACAAACACACACACCACCTGTTTAGTTTAATGCCTCACCCAGTGCGCACACTTTAAAGTATGCACACATGGTCATAAAGCTGTGTCTGTGGTGATGGTGGTGGTGGTGTGTGTGTGTGTGTGTGTGTGTGTGTGTGTGTGTGTGTGTGTGTGTGTGTGTGTGTGTGTGTGTGAGACGATGGCCTGACAATGCAGTGACATCACCTTCATGGCATGCTGTGTTATAGTGGAATGTGTGTGTGTGTTGTATGTGGTATTTAGGAGTCTGGACAGTATAAAGTGCTGCGTGTGGAATAAACAGTGAGGAATCAGAAAGTAGAAGAAGAGCTTTTAATCGTCACATATACATTACAGTACAGTGAAATGATTTTCTTTGCATATCCCAGCTTGCTCTGCATGTCTTCTTACACCAACCTTGTGATTATTCAGCTGCCTGACGTCTGCTCTCAGAATGACCCTCACACCTTCTAACTGTAGACACTTGATCAAATTATTAGCATATACTCCATAGGATTATCTGTGTGTGTGTTTGTGTGTGTGTGTGTGTGTGTGTGTACAGACGCACAACAAAAAACAAGCTTGCAAATATGATATTGGCATGATGTTTACAGTATATGAGTGATTGTGTGCTACAGTTATTGTGCATTACACTCAGTGTTTATTTCACTGAGTTTAAGTTACAATGAACATGTATTACAGTGTGTGTGTTTTAGACTGACTGTGTGTTACAGAGTGTGTTACAGTGTGTATTAGAATGACTGTGTTACAGTGAGTGTGTATTAGACTGACTGTGTGTTACAGAGTGTGTTACAGTGTGTATTAGACTAACTGTTGCAGTGTGTATTACAGTGAGTGTGTATTAGACCGACTGTGTGTTACAGAGTGTGTTACAGTGTGTATTAGAATGACTGTGTTACAGTGAGTGTGTACTAGACTGACTGTGTGTTACAGAGTGTGTTACAGTGTGTATTAGACTAACTGTTGCAGTGTGTATTACAGTGAGTGTGTATTAGACCGACTGTGTGTTACAGTGTGTTACAGTGTGTATTAGAATGACTGTGTTACAGTGAGTGTGTACTAGACTGACTGTGTGTTACAGAGTGTGTTACAGTGTGTATTAGACTAACTGTTGCAGTGTGTATTACAGTGAGTGTGTATTAGACTGACTGTGTGTTACAGAGTGTGTTACAGTGTGTATTGGACTAACTGTTACAGTGTATGTTACTGTGAGATTTAGACTGACTTTGTTACAGTGTATTTTACAGTGAGTGTGTATTGTACTGTGTTACAGTGTGTAATACAGTAAGTATGTATTAGACTGACTGTGTTAGTGAGTGTGTATTAGACTGACTGTGTTACAGTGTGTGTTAAATTGTGTGTTACAGTGTAAATAAGACTGACTGTGTGTTACAGTGTGTGTTAAATTGTGTGTTACAGTGTGTATTAGACTGACTGTGTGTTACAGCGTGTTATACAGTAGGTGTGTATTAGACTGACTGTGTGTTACAGTGTGTGTTAAATTGTGTGTTACAGTGTGTATTAGACTGACTGTGTGTTACAGCGTGTTATACAGTAGGTGTGTATTAGGCTGACTGTGTTACAGTGTGTAATACAGTAAGTGTTTATTAGACTGAATGTGTTACAGTGTTTGCCACAGAGTGTATTAGACTGAATGTGTTACAGTGTTTGCCACAGAGTGTATTAGACTGACTGTGTTACAGTGTGTTATACAGTAGGTGTGTATTATTGTGTTTCAGTGTGTTTTAGACTGAATGTATGTTACAGTTTGTTACAGTGTTTATTAGACTGACTGTGGGTTTACTGTGTAAAATTGTGTATTAGACTGACTGTGTTACACTGTGCAAAATTGTGTATTAGACTGACTGTTACACTGTGTAAAATTGTGTATTAGACTGACTGTGTTACAGTGTGTTATACAGTAGGTGTGTATTAGTGTGTTTCAGTGTGTTTTAGACTGAATGTATGTTACAGTTTGTTACAGTGTGTATTAGACTGACTGTGTTACACTGTGTAAAATTGTGTATTAGACTGACTGTGTTACAGTGTGTTATACAGTAGGTGTGTATTAGTGTGTTTCAGTGTGTTTTAGACTGAATGTATGTTACAGTTTGTTACAGTGTGTATTAGACTGACTGTGTTACACTGTGTAAAATTGTGTATTAGACTGACTGTGTTACAGTGTGTTATACAGTAGGTGTGTATTAGTGTGTTTCAGTGTGTTTTAGACTGAATGTATGTTACAGTTTGTTACAGTGTGTATTAGACTGACTGTGTTACACTGTGTAAAATTGTGTATTAGACTGACTGTGTTACAGTGTGTTATACAGTAGGTGTGTATTAGTGTGTTTTAGTGTGTTTTAGACTGAATGTATGTTACAGTTTGTTACAGTGTGTATTAGACTGACTGTGTTACACTGTGTAAAATTGTGTATTAGACTGACTGTGTTACAGTGTGTTATACAGTAGGTGTGTATTAGTGTGTTTCAGTGTGTTTTAGACTGAATGTATGTTACAGTTTGTTACAGTGTGTATTAGACTGACTGTGTTACACTGTGTAAAATTGTGTATTAGACTGACTGTGTTACAGTGTGTTATACAGTAGGTGTGTATTAGTGTGTTTCAGTGTGTTTTAGACTGAATGTATGTTACAGTTTGTTACAGTGTGTATTAGACTGACTGTGTTACACTGTGTAAAATTGTGTATTAGACTGACTGTGTTACAGTGTGTTATACAGTAGGTGTGTATTAGTGTGTTTCAGTGTGTTTTAGACTGAATGTATGTTACAGTTTGTTACAGTGTTTATTAGACTGACTGTGTTACACTGTGTAAAATTGTGTATTAGACTGACTGTGTTACAGTGTGTTATACAGTAGGTGTGTATTAGTGTGTTTCAGTGTGTTTTAGACTGAATGTATGTTACAGTTTGTTACAGTGTGTATTAGACTGACTGTGTTACACTGTGTAAAATTGTGTATTAGACTGACTGTGTTACAGTGTGTTATACAGTAGGTGTGTATTAGTGTGTTTCAGTGTGTTTTAGACTGAATGTATGTTACAGTTTGTTACAGTGTTTATTAGACTGACTGTGTTACACTGTGTAAAATTGTGTATTAGACTGACTGTGTTACACTGTGTAAAATTGTGTATTAGACTGACTGTGTTACACTGTGTAAAATTGTGTATTAGACTGACTGTGTTACACTGTGTAAAATTGTGTATTAGACTGACTGTGTTACACTGTGTAAAATTGTGTATTAGACTGACTGTGTTACACTGTGTAAAATTGTGTATTAGACTGACTGTGTTACACTGTGTAAAACTGTGTATTAGACTGACTGTGTGCTGCAGTCTGTTAGTTATTAGAATCTATCAAGTTAAACCTCTTCACCTCAAACCTGCCTGATTCATCCTGACGTCCTACCTCTGGATAAAGTGCTCTTCAGTTGGAGACACTCTGTACAGATGGAGATGGTTTTATATCAACATTCTAAAGATCCATGAAGTTACTATGCAACTCAAGAAATTTAAGGATGGATTTGGACTGTAATTAATATCAACAGTCTGCTAAAATGTGTTCAGCACCTCAGTTTGTATGAGCAGTTCTGCTTGTAAGCGTCATCACTGAACCTCAGCACTGATAAAACTACAATGAATGGACATTATTAAAGGTTCTCTTCTGAATCTGGTTCCTCTCAACATTTCAAGTTTTTCTTTCACCAGTCACCACTGGCTCACTCATTAAGGAGAAACATATTTATAAGGAATAAACATACATTGACTTAAAGTTACATTACGTTACATTACATTACCCCACATTCACTTAAAATGTGTTACATTACCTCATATTACATGATCTGATATTACATTGCCTCACATTGTTACCTCGTTACTAGTTACATTACCCCCAAATCACATTATATTTCCTCACAGAGTTACAGACAAAAGAACAGACAAAGAGAGAGACAGAGGGAGGAATAGTATAGTGTAGTGTTTCTTATTCCCTCTCTTTATACATTACTCTCTTCCTCTCTACTTGCTTTAGACTCTCTCCATCTGTCTGTTCACTTCTTTTTTGCAGCTGTGGTCCCTCTCTCTATTCTATTTTTTCTCTCTCTCTCTCTCTCTCTCTCTCTCTCTCTTCTCTCTCTCTCTCTCTCTCTCTCTCTCTCTCTCTCTTTTTCTCTCCATGTTGAACTCACTCCAGCTTTTTTCAGCCTGTGAAACAATTGAACATCTGTTTGGAGTCGAGCCCGACGTCTGCCTTCCTGTTCAACTGCATTCGTCTTTTTAACTCCTTCCCGTCCTTTCCTTCTTTTCCCTCCACTCTTCCCTTCTTCCTTGATCACTCCACCTCTTCCTTGTGTCTGTCTCTCCATCTGTCTGTCCTCTACAGGAGTGTTATCTCAGGATATGAACATGTATGTGTATGTGTGTGTGTGTGTGTGTGTGTGTGTGTGTGTGTGTGTGTGTGTGTGTGTGTGTGTGTGTTATCTGGCAGGATCTCC
>NC_139584.1:338264-340764 GCF_946808225.1 Silurus aristotelis
TGTTCAAATACTTATTTGCAGCTGTATCATACAAATAAATAGAAAATCATATATTGTGATTTCTGGATTTTTTTTTAGATTATGTCTCTCACAGTGGACATGCACCTACGATGACAATTTCAGACCCTCCATGATTTCTAAGTGGGAGAACTTGCAAAATAGCAGCGTGTTCAAATACTTATTTTCCTCACTGTATATACATTAAACACACACACACATTACACATATATACATTATTCACACACATTACACATATATACATTATTGTCAGGCTGCAGACGCGGAAGCCGATATAATCCGATCATTGTCCTTTTATTTCAACAACCGTACAACACAAAAACACTCATAAGCCGTTGAAAACAACAAACAAAGACATCCGCTCGATACGCGTTGTCCGCTATGAGTTCGAATGTCCCAAGCATAATCCATAAAGCCTTCGGCAATGAGTAATCCAAGTCGGAAGTGGAATTCGCATATACAGCCGGCGGTCGAGCAGCCACGCAATAGTCCAGCTTGACAATATAACGACCGACAGCCTGTGACTCAAGAACGTGAGTTTATGTAGTCTGATCTTTCATGAGCCACAGCTGTCGGTAATCTTGGGAAGCAGCGTGACTGCTATCGAGGGGGGCGTGGCAGGGTGGATCTCTGACAGCTACAGACGGGGGCGTGGCAGGGTGAATCCCTGACAGCTACAGAGGGGGGCGTGGCAGGGTGAATCCCTGACAATTATACACACACATTACACATATATACATTATACACACACACATTACACATACATACAATATATACACACACACATTACACATATATACATTATACACACACACACACATTACACATATATACATTATGTACACACAATATACACAATACACAACCACATATACATACAAACACACATATGTATATACCTACATACATACATAACACACACACACACACACACACACACACACACACACACACACCATACAGGTAGTCATCGACTTACGACCACAATTGGGACTGACAAATCGGTCGTGACAGGATTTGGTCGTTAGTAGAGTAGGTTATATGTACAGTGATGTAAAATGATGCCGAAAGCTGGTAAAAAAATAACGTACACGGCGGTGATTGCGGTCGTAAAGTCGAATAGTCGTAAGTTGCATAGGTTGTAAGTTGACGACTACCTGTATATATAAATAAATTCAGAATAATCACAGGCTTCATGCACAACAATGTGGAACTCTGTATTTTACTTTTCTTTTTTACACACACCTAAACACATACACCTACACATCTGGACACACCTATACACACACACACACACACACACACACACACACACACACAAAATCTCAATGTATCTCACAGTGTCTCATGGTTATGTGGAATACTTAGATATATAACTCATGTATGACAGATGTTTCGCTTTATAGTGGTGACTGTACATCTGTGTGTGTGTGTGTGTGTGTGTGTGTGTGTGTGTGTGTGTGTGTGTGTGTGTGTGTGTGTGTGTGTGTGTGTGTGTGTGTGTGTGTGGAGTTTGGCTGGAACTGCATCCTCCTTGCAGAACAAATCTATAAAACAGCAGTGCTCTTTCTCTCGCAACAAAACTGCTTCCACATGTGTGATTTTTTTCACAGAGAGAGAGCGAGAAAGAGAGAGAGCGCGAGAGAGAGAGAGAGAGAGAGAGAGAGAGAGAGAGAGAGAGAGAGAGAGAGAGAGAGAGAGAGAATGGAAGCTGAAAACAGACGACAAACCAGCAGAATATCTGAGTTTTGTGAGAAATTACAAGGTAAGGAAGTGACCAAATACACACTCATTAACTTCTCTGAGAGAGAGAGAGAGAGAGAGAGAGAGAGAGAGAGAGAGCAGAAGAAGTCAGGAAACCCTAAAACCCTGCAGATCTCATTACACATCATAATACACACAGTATAGTAGCTTTCACTATATTACATAAACAAGAACCATATAGAAGACATCTTCATCACCAAGAAGATCAGAAGATCCCTGAAGAATGTGTAAATAAAGGAGTAAATATTTCTTCTTAGAGAATGCTGAAGCTGAACCTGCAGGAGGTTAGAGGAACCGCAGAGAGGAATCACCATATCTATGTAAGATTCATGGTCCAGCCTTGTCTAGTCTCTGCTCTGATACGTCCAATGGACCTGTAGATATCAGATCTGACCTGCTGCCAAAATTAATTCCACAGCTGATGAAGAACAATAATGTGTCCATGAAGAGATGATAATCAGCAGAAGCCGCCACACTGAGTTGGATTCATCACTGAAGATCCCTCTGAACCCAACCTGGATCAGGATCTCTAAACTCCAGAGCTGGTGAGGTTCAGAGCTTCCTGACTCCCGTCACCTGACTTCAATTCTCCCAGCAGGTTTAGTAAACCCTGCCTGATGTGGGTCAGATGTGTGAGGAAGAAGGAAACCTGCAGGTGAGAAGGTCATCAGTGTAAACATTTGTTCCCGGAGGAATGTGGGAATTTCAAAGTCATGTT
>NC_139584.1:345764-373264 GCF_946808225.1 Silurus aristotelis
CTCCATTGTCAAACGCTGTAGATATCTCCTCAACCAGTTCAATGACTGCCATTGAGGTTGCTCTATTTGCCCTGAAACCAAATTGATAATCTGAAATAAGGTTGAATTTATTGAGATAATCATCAAGTCTTATAACATATAACTTTTCAAAAATTTTAGAAAATTGTGAAAGTAGTGAGATTGGCCTGTAGTTTGTAAATTGATGTTTATCTCTTAATTTTAAAAATGGGTACTACCTTGGCCGTTTTCATTTTAGACGGAAAGATGCCCGTAAAAAAAGATTGATTACAAATGTATGTAAGTGGAGCAACAATACTATGTATAATTTCTTTTACTACAATCATATCAAAATCAAAACAGTCTGTTGACCTCTTATTCTTAAATTTAGTCACAATTTGAATAATTTAATTTTCATCCACACTCCTCAAAAACAAAGAGCTCACATTTCCTTTAATAATATTTTACTCTATTTCCTTTACCTCTGATGGTTGAGGGATTTCATTAGCTAGAGTGGGTCCAACATTTACAAAAAAATTGTTGAACGCCATTGATATTTCCTTATTACCGTTTAAGATTTGGCCGTCTTTCACAAAATAATTTGGAAAATCATTTTTATTAGTTCGCTTCTTAATAATACTATTTAATAATTTCCAAGTACTGTGGATGTTGTTTTTGTGCTGTTCCAAAATATTATGATAATAAACTTTTCTATTAGATCTTATTATGTTAATTAACTTATTTTTGTACACTTTAAATTTGTTCTCTGCTTCTTTAGTTCTATGTTTTATAAATAATTTGTGGAGGTATTTTTTCTTTTTGCAAGCGTTGGCTATGCCCTTTGTTATCCATGGTTTCTCCAGGTTGGTTTTGTCTTTAATAAAGTATTACTTTAGTGGGCAATGTTTATCATAAAGACTTGCTAGTGTAGACAAAAAAAAGTCATAGGCCTTGTCAGGATCAGAGATGGCATAGACCTTGTCCCATGTCTGGTTACACAAATCAGTTTTTAAGGCAAACGTATAATTTTAATCTGATCTACTTTGAACACAGTAGCCTTATATAGAAGTTTGTGAAAAATACTAAAAACAGGATGATGATCAGTAATATCATTTATGAGCAATCCAGCAGTTATTTGTGTTTCAAGTCTATTCGTAAATATATTATCTATTAAAGTAGCTGTATCGGCTGTGATTCTTGTGGGTTTAGTGATAAGTGGAAATAAATTATTACTATAAATAATTGTGATGAATCACTTGTTTTCATATTATTTTGGGGATTTAAAAGATTTATATTAAAATCGCCACACACAATATACATCTTACTAACGTTACCAAACAAGATATCAACATTTTTATTAAATACATCTAAACATGATCCTGGTGTTCTATAGAGACAACTCTTCTTCTTCTTCTTTCGGCTGCTCCCATTAGGGGTCGCCACAGCGGATCATCCGTCTCCATACCACCCTGTCCTCTACATCTGCCTCTTTCACACCAACTACCTGCATGTCTTCCCTCACCACATCCATGAACCTCCTCCTTGGCCTTCCTCTTTTCCTCCTACCTGGTGGCTCCATCTTCAGCATTTTTCTACCAATATAATTCATGTCCCTTCTCTGCACATGTCCAAACCATCTCAATCTCGCCTCCCTCACCTTGTCACCAAAACATCCTACATGTGCTGTCCCTCTAATAAACTCATTTCTAATCTTGTCCATCCTCGTCACTCCCAACGAAAACCTCAACATCTTCAGCTCTGCTACCTCCAGCTCCACCTCCTGTCTTTTACTCAATGCCACTGTCTCTAAACCATACAACATCGCAGGTCTCACCACAGTCCTATAAACTTTCCCTTTTATTCTTGCAGATACTCTTCTATCACAAATCACTCCTGTCACTCTTCTCCACCCACTCCACCCTGCCTGCACTCTTTTCTTTACTTCTCTAACACACTCTCCATTACTTTGCACTGTTGACCCCAGGTACCTGAACTCCTCCACCTTCTCCACCTCTTCTCCCTGCAACCGCATCACTCCACTGCCCTCCCTCTCATTCACACACATGTACTCTGTCTTACTCCTACTGACTTTCATTCCCCTTCTCTCCAGCGCATATCTCCACCTCTCCAGGCTCTTCTCAACCTGCTCTCTACTCTCACCACAAATCACAATATCATCTGCAAACATCATAGTCCAGGGAGACTCCTGTCTGACCTCGTCCGTCAACCTGTCCATCACCACTGCAAACAGGAAAGGGCTCAGGGCCGATCCTTGATGCAGTCCAACCTTCACCCTGAACCAGTCTGTCGTACTTACTGCACACTTCACTGCCGTCACACTGTCCTCATACATGTCCTGCACCACCCTCACATACTTCTCTGACACACCTGACTTCCTCATACAATACCACAACTCCTCTCTCGGCACCCTGTCATACGCTTTCTCTAAATCCACAAATACACAATGCAGCTCCTTCTGTCCTTCTCTATACTTCTCCATCAACATCCTCAAAGCAAATAAGGCATCTGTTGTGCTCTTCCTCGGTATGAAACCATACTGTTGCTCACAGATGGTCACCTCTTCTCTCAGCCTGGCTTCCACTACTCTTTCCCATAACTTCATGGTGTGACTGATCAACTTAATTCCCCTGTAGTTACTGCAGGTCTGCACATCTCCCTTATGCTTAAAGATCGGTACCAGCACACTCCTTCTCCATTCCTCAGGCATCCTCTCCCCTTCCAGAATCCTGTTAAACAATCTGGTTAAAAACTCCACTGCCATCTCTCCTAAACATCTCCACGCTTCTACCGGTATGTCATCTGGTCCAACCGACTTTCCATTCTTCATCCTCTTAATCGCTGCTCTCACTTCCACCTTACTAATCCTATCTACATCCTGCTTCACCAACTCCACATCCTCCAACCTTCTCTCTCTCTGATTTTCCTCATTCATCAGCTGCTCAAAATACTCCCTCCATCTTCTCAACACACTCTCCTCATTAGTCAACACATTTCCCTCTCCATCCTTTATTGCTCTAACTTGCAGTACATCCTTCCCAGCTCGGTCCCTCTGCCTGGCCAATCGGTATAAATCCTTTTCTCCTTCCTTAGTGTCCAACCTCTTATACAGCTCCTCATGTGCCTTTTCCTTGGCTTTCGCCACATCCCTTTTTACCTGCTGCCGCATCTCCTTGTACTCCTGCCTACTTTTCTCATCACTCTGTCGATCCCACTTCTGTTTTGCCAACCTCTTTCCCCTAATGCTCTCCTGCACTTCCTCATTCCACCACCACGTCTCCTTGTCTTGCTTTCTATTTCCAGATGTCACACCAAGTACTTTTCTAGCTGCCTCCCTCATCACTCCTGCAGTAGTTGCCCAATCATCCGGCACCTCTTCACCACCACCAAGCCCCTGTCTGACCTCTTCCCTGAACCTCACACTACACTCTTCCTCCTTCAGTTTCCACCATCTTATTCTTCTTTCAATCCTTACTTTCCTCCTCTTCTTCTTCGCCTCCAAAACCATCCTACAGACCACCATCCGATGCTGTCTAGCTACACTGTCCCCCGCCAACACCTTACAGTCTCCAATCTCCTTCAGGTTGCATCTCCTACACAGAACATAATCCACCTGTGTGCACCTTCCTCCACTCTTATACGTCACCCTATGATCCTCCTTCTTCTTAAAATACGTGTTCACCACTGCCATTTCCATCCTTTTAGCAAAATCTACCACCATCTGCCCTTCCACATTCCTCTCCTTAAAACCATACCTACCCATCACCTCCTCATCACCTCTGTTCCCTTCACCTACATGCCCATTAAAGTCTGCCCCAATCACCAATCGTTCTTTCCTAGGTACACCATCTACCACTTCATCTAATTCACTCCAGAATCTTTCTTTCTCCTCCATCTCACAGCCAACTTGTGGAGCATAGGCACTGATGACATTTATCATCATCCCTTCAACCTCCACCTTCACGATCATCACCCTATCAGAAACTCTCTTCACCTCCACTACACTCTTACTGTACTCTTCCTTCAGAATCACCCCTACACCATTTCTCTTTCCATCCACACCATGATAAAACAGTTTAAACCCACCTCCAATGTTCCTGGCCTTACTCCCTTTCCACTTGGTCTCCTGAACACACAACACATCTACCTTTCTCCTCTCCATCATATCAGCTACCTCTCTCCCTTTACCAGTCATAGTACCAACATTTAAAGTACCAACCCGAACCTCTACTCTCCTACACTGCTCCTTTTCCTGCCGTCTCTGTAGACGTCTTCCTCCTCTCCTTCTCCTCCTTCGGCCAACAGTAGCCCAATTTCCACCGGTACCCTGTCGGCTAACGATACCTGTGGCGGTCGTTGTTAACCCGGGCCTCGACCGATCCGGTATGAAATTCTCATTTGTGATCCGCATATTTGATTTGGCACATGTTTTATGCTGGATGCCCTTCCTAACGCAACCCTCCCCATTTACCCGGGCTTGGGACCGGCACTAAGAGTGCACAGGCTTGTGCCCCCCTAATGGCTGGGTTTCTATAGAGACAACTAACAATAATATTTTTAGATTTAAGAACTGCAATTTCAACAGATATACACTCTAGAACTCCCTCAATGGTGGTTGTCAGACTATCGACAATTTTACAATTTAGGTCATTTTCCACATATAATGCTACTCCCCCACCTTTTTTATTAATCCTGTTCTTAGTAAAAAGCTCATATCCCTCCAATTCCACCTCACAAGCCTTATCCCCATCCAACCAAGTCTCCGAAACTGCAATAACACTGAATTTGTTAATTTTACTAAGGCATTCTTTAATATCTTCAACATTTTTATACAGGCTTCTACTATTGAAATGAATTAAGTTAAAAGCTCCTTCTATATCAATACTGTTACTTTGCTCTTCAGTATAGTATTTACATTAATTTATTATATTATTATAAAAATGATTATCTGGATCTATATCTTTCCCAAACTCATTTGTTTTATAGAGATGCATGATTTTCTAAACTATGTTCAATCAGTTCACTTCTATATGGACTACCAATATTTTCTAATTTATTTCATCTTTATCTCTATTGACTACTGATAAATCATAATCACACTCAGTCATATTGTTTTAAGGTTAATCACAAAATACTCCTATGTCCCTAATCCACCACTTTTTTAGCCTATTATTTAGTCTTTTCCCAATTGTCAAATTATAAATGATCCCCGTGTCCAACATAAGGCGGATTTCCATCCATCGTGACGATAATTTTAAAGCAATTTTCCTCCGTCCAACGTAAAGTAGGCCCATCTTCCAGTTTGTCCGCACGTAAACATGTACCTGTTATCCACAGTCCAGTACATGAAAAGTTTATCCAACAGTAATCAACGTAAAGTAGGCCTATAATAATCCATTCTCCAACTCGCTAAGGATTTGTCCACACTTTTTCATAGTCCGCATAGCTCCAGCAGAATGCATAGAGATCCATTTAAACCCAGTCTAAATGAAACGAACGTACTATTCTCACCCATAGCAGAAAGTGATAGTCCTCAACATGCGCCAAGAATGTCTCTCTTTTTTTTCTTTTTTTTTTTTTTTTGTTTGTTTGTTTTGTTCAATCAACATTATCTAAACTGATCAAGGTCTTTAAGTTGTCTTACCAGTATTACCCTGGCTTGTTCCTGAGTAGATCCCTTTAGCTGAATGAAGATCTTACAGTTCCTCGTCCATGTCGCATTTATCTTATCATTTCTTCTCAGCATACAGGCTTCTCGGGCGATCTCAGCATTTCTTTTTGTAATATGCTCGTTTAAATAAACATTAGTTCCTTTTAACTTCCTTCCTTGTCGCAGTAAATCAATTTTGTATTTCCGATTTGCAAAACGCGGAATAATTGCTGGCTGTTTTGTGTCTTTTCTTGGCAGAGTGTGACAAGCAGCGATGTTATTTGCGTCTAGATGTATATCTTTTCCCCTCAGAAATGTTACAACTTGTCTCTCCAATGATTGCACATCCTCGGTGTCAGCATCCGCACTTACATTTCTCCCACTGCTGCCGCTTTGGCATATGAGCGGGGTTTGACGCTCAAACCTGTGATGATAATGTCTTCCATCCGCGTGTATTGTTCAAACTGATCAATACTCATTTCAAGCTCATTGATAGTTTGGTCTTTTTCTTTTATCAAGTCTCTCAATTGTTTCACCTCGTCGAAAAGTCCCATCAGCTTTATCAGCTGGTGAGTCACTTTGGACAACTCCTCAGTCAAATGATTGAGCGACTTACGAATTTCCGGCATCTCGTTCTCCATCTCTTCTTTACTGGTTGTTTTCTTCGGTGGCATAGCCATGTTTTCCCGTACTGTTTCAGTTTTCTTATGTATGCGTTATGCAAGTAAAGTTATTTTTTTGTCGAGTAGAGATACTGCATTTTCACAGGGCGCCGCCATTTTGAAATGACTTGACCATTATTATTATTTTGTTGTTGTTGTTGTTGTTGTTGTTCTTGTTATTGCTTAAGCGTTGGGTAATCAATACATGTACAGAACCTGTGCAAAATGTGAAAGAGTCCATTATGGTTTATGAGATTATGAGAATGTCTCTAGGTTACGTATGTAACTCTATGTATGTTTACACAAACATCCGGGGCGCATACCGGGCAAAGCCCCGCCCCCACCTCGGGTACTCAGACCACATCTCTGTTATGTTGAACCCAGCATACAGACCACTCAACAGGCATTCAAGACCAGTTCGAAAGCAAGTGAGAACCTGGCCAGCAGGATCCATGTCTGCCCTCCAGGACTGTTTTGAATGCACTGACTGGGACATGTTTAGAGAAGCTGCAACCAACGGCAATTTTATCAACTTGGAGGAATACACGTCAACAGTGACCAGCTACATCGGCAAGTGCATTGATTACGTGACTATCTCCAAGACCGTCACTACACGCTCCAACCAGAAGCCGTGGATGACCGCCAAGGTGCGTGCGCTGCTAAAAACAAGAGACTCTGCCTTCAGAGCAGGGGACAGGGCGGCCTTGAAAACAGCAAGGGCCAAACTGTCCCGTGCCATCAGAGAGGCGAAGCACGCACACGCCAAGAGAATTCACGGCCACTTCCAGGACAGTGGAGACACCCGGCGCATGTGGCAGGGCATCCAAGCGATCACGAATTACAAGACCACATCACCTGCTTGTGACCGTGACGCCTCCCTCCCAGATGCGCTGAACGACTTCTACGCCCGGTTCGAGGTGCAGAACAACATGGTGGCGAGGAAGACCATCCCTCCTCCCAGTGACCAGGTGCTCTGTCTAACCACAGCTGAAGTGAGGAAAACTCTATGCAGAGTTAACCCACTGAAGTCTGCTGGACCAGACAACATTCCTGGCAGAGTGCTCAGGAAATGTGCACAACAGCGAGCAGATGTCCTCACTGACATCTTCAACATCTCCCTGAGCAGCGCCACTGTTCCTATGTGCCTCAAGACGACGCCCATCATTCCTGTGCCGAAAAAGTCTTCTGTCTCCTGCCTCAATGACTATCGTCCCGTTGCACTCACACCCATCATGATGAAGTGCTTCGAGAGGCTCGTCATGAGGCACATAAAGACCCAGCTTCCACCCGCACTGGACCCCATGCAGTTCGCATATCGTCCAAACCGCTCCACGGACGATGCTATTTCCACAACCCTTCATCTGGCCCTCACCCATCTGGATAACAAGGACTCCTATGTAAGGATGCTGTTCATAGACTTCAGTTCAGCATTCAACACAATCATTCCTCAGCACCTGATCGAGAAGCTGAGCCTACTGGGCCTGAACACCTCCCTCTGCAACTGGATCCTGGACTTCCTGACTGGAAGACCTCAGTCAGTCCGGATCGGAAACAACATCTCCAGCACCACCACACTGAGCACTGGGGCCCCCCAGGGCTGTGTGCTCAGTCCACTGCTGTTCACTCTGCTGACTCACGACTGTGCACCAATGCACAGCTCGAATCACATCATCAAGTTTGCCGATGACACGACCGTGGTGGGTCTAATCAGCAAGAACGACGAGTCAGCATACAGAGAGGAGGTGCAACGGTTAACAGCCTGGTGTGGAGCCAACAACCTGTCTCTAAACGTCGACAAAACTAAAGAGATGGTTGTTGACTTCAGGAGAACACAGAGTGACCATTCTCCACTGATCATCGCTGGATCCTCAGTGGAGATCGTCAAGAGCACCAAATTCCTTGGTGTTCATCTGGCGGACAAGCTCACCTGGTCACTTAACACCAGCTCCATCACCAAGAAAGCCCAGCAGCGTCTCTACTTCCTGAGAAGGCTGAGGAAAGCTCATCTCCCTCCCCCCATCCTGTCCATGTTCTACAGAGGGACCATTGAGAGCATCCTGAGCAGCTGCATCACTGCCTGGTTTGGGAACTGCACCGTCTCGGAACGCAAGACCCTACAGAGGATAGTGAGGACAGCTGAGAAGATCATCGGAATCTCTCTTCCCTCTATCATGGACATCTACACTACACGCTGCATCCGCAAAGCACACAGCATTGTGGATGACCAAATACACCCGTCACACACACTTTTCACACTCCTACCATCAGGGAAACGGTTCCGAAGCATTCGGGCCGCCACATCCAGACTGTGCAACAGTTTTTTCCCGCAAGCCATCAGGCTCCTCAACAAAGAACTGAACTGAACTCTCTCTCACACACACACACACACACACACACACACACTTACACACAACTGTGTGACTGATCCGCACAAACTGGACTCAACACCCATCATACACTTCGTTCACCCAGGTTTCAATACCAATCACATTTTTCACGATCGCAAAATGTTTACATGCCGTCTGTTGCTGATTCCGGGACTTGTTATTTTGCACAATATTCTGTCCAAATCCTTTGGTTACTGTTAACTCTATTTTTGATTGCTGATACTGCTGAATTGCACAAATTCTGTTTACATTATTCTGTTTACACTGCACCTTATTCTGTTACGACAGGTTTTACTGGCGGAGCTATTTCTATTTTTAATTTTATATTTTGTGTATTGTGTATTGTCCTGCACTGTCCTGTGTTGTCTTGCACTGTCTTGTGTTGTCTTTTGCACTGTTTGCACCAGCTGCACACATGCACTTTATGTGGCGAGGATCTTAGTTCTCGGCCCTGTGTTCTTCTGTTCTGTACTGTTTGTTTTATGTTGTTCTATGTAGCACCTGGGTTCAGGAGGAACGTTGTTTCATTTCACTGTGTACTGCATCAGCTATATATGGTTGAAATGACAATAAAAGCTTCTTGACTTGACTCTTGACTCTAGTTCCCTGAGGGAAAGAGACGCTGTGTTGAAACGCTTTGGGAACATGCCTGAGTGTTCACGCTCTGAAATAATGTGTGTAAACAGTTAATAATTGGACCCTGGCCATCACCGGCGAGGCGCCGTCACGGCCAGGAAGTATAAAATGCACATGGAGTGAAGCAAGCGCCAGCTTCTGTAAGGGAGAAGAAAGCGCTGCAGGGACGTTTTCCCTTTCAGGAACTCGAGAGAACTCATATAATGATGCGATGGCATTGATGATTCTACTGCTAAGGGTCTGCTTATTGGCAGGGAGGCCTCTCCTCGGAGGGCCGTAGCCGACGAGCAGTTAGTCGGACTTTCTCCAGGGACCAGTCTTATGGACCTAGGTGTCCAGTGCATACCGGGGCACAGCCGGTTCAATTTCTCCTGGTCTGGGGCATGAGAAGGATAGAATGCCAGTAACCTTACAGGTAATAGGACAACCGAGGGCACTTTGGGGTTCAAAAATGTCACAGGCCTAACCTGGAGTAAACTCTAGGAAGGAGGGGGCCACAGAAAAAGCTTGTAGATCTCCTACTCTCTAAAGAGAGCAAATGGCCAACAAGAACACAGTATTGACGGAAAGATGCCTCCAAGATGCCTCGGCGAGAGGCTCGAAGGAGAGCTCAGAGGAAGCCCCCAAAACAATCCAGACACTCTAGGTCGCACCGGGGGTCTCATCCTCTGGGGGGTTGGGGCAACTGGATCCTCTGCCATGCCTAGGCCATGGCATCCAGCCCCAGTGGGAGGAGTTGGGAGAACCAAAGAACATCTCTTGAGATGCAAACAGATTCCCCTGGCCTTTTCCGAATCTCTCCCAAATTTGCTTCGCCACGAGAGGGTGGAGCCGCCATTCTCATCCCCTGCCTCAACAGGCTGTCTGCTGCTTCGTTCAACTGACCCAGGATGTGAGCAGCTTTCACTGAGAGGAGGTCCCCAAGAGATTGAACCAGAGGTGCCTCTTTGTCGAGATGAGGGCGGCCATGGACCGGCCAATGGCCCTAGCAGTCTCTTTAGTGGCTCTGAGGGCCGTGAACTGCCGCCCAGGGCACCTCGCACATTCAGCTAATGCAGCACTTCAGCCTGATATTCCTTACAGGACCACCATACTGTGCCAGGACGCAGTGGCTTAACCTGCCGAGGCATAAGAATTAGAGAAATAAGAATTAATAAAGAGTGTGTGAGGGGTGTGTATGAGGGGTGTGTGTGAGGGGTGTGTGTAAAGAGTGTGTGTGAGGGGTGTGTGTGAGGGGTGTGCATGAAGGGGGTGTGTGAGCGGTGTGTATGAGTGGTGTGTGAGGGGTATGTGCCAGGGGTGTGTAGGAGGGGTGTGTGTGTGATGGGTTGTGTATGAGGGGTTTGTGTGAGGGGTGTGTGTGAGGGGTATGTATGCTGTTGGCTTTGCGGATGCAGTGTGTGGTGTAAATATCTGTTATAGAGGGGAGAGAGACTCCAATAATCTCAGCTGTCCTCACGATCCATTGTAGGGACTTGCGACGGTGCAGTTCCCAAACCAGGCACTGATGCAGTTGCTCAGGATGCTCTTAATAGTCCCTCTGTAGAACATGGTTAGGATGGGTGGAGGGAAATAAGCTTTCCTCAGCCTTCTCAGAAAGTTGGGACACTGCTTGGCTTTCATGGTGATGGAGCTGGTGTTGAGTGACCGGGTGAAGTTCTCTACCAGATGTACAACAAGACATTTGGTGCTCATTTTCCTCACTTCAGCAGTGGTCAGAAAGAGCACCTGGTCCTTGGGAGGAGGGATGGTCTTCCTCGCCTCCACGTTGTTCTGCACCTCAAACCAGGTGTAGAAGTCGTTCAGCTCATCTGGGAGGGAGGCGTCTCGGTCACAAGCAGGTGAAGTTGTCTTGTAGTTCCTGATCGCCTGAATGCCACATGCGACAGGTGTCTCCGCTGTCCTGGAAGTGACTGTAGATTCTCTTATCGTTTGTGCGCTTCGCCTCTCTGATGGCATTGGAAAGTTTGGCCCTTGCTGTTCTTAAGGCCATCTTGTCCCCTGCTCTGAAGGCAGAGTCTCTAGATTTTAGCAGTGCATGCACTTTTGCGGTCATCCACACCTTCTGGTTTGAGCGTGTAGTAATGGTCTTGGAGATGGTCACATCATCAGCGCACTTGCTGATGTAGCCGGACACTGATGATGTGTACTCCTCCAAGTTGATGGAATCGCCGTTGGTTGCAGCCTCCCTAAACTTGTCCAAGTCAGTGCACTTAAAACAGTCCTGAAGAGCAGAGGCTCCTGCTGGCCAGGTTTTCCCCTGTTTCAGAACTGGTTTAGAGCGTCTGACGAGTGTTCTGTATGCTGGAATTACCATAACAGAGATGTGGTTTAAATAGCAGAGGTGGGGGCGGGGCTCCGAACGATAAACACCAGAGTTGTTTGTGTAGATCCAGCGTGTTCGCTCCTCTCGTCCACATGCTGATGGAGTTTAGGGAGCACAGTCCTGAGATTAGCACGGTTGAAATCTCTGGCGATTATAAACAATCCGTCAGGATGAACATTCTGCAGGTCGCTAATAGCGCAATAGAGTTCACACAGTGCCTCCTTAGCTTTAGCGCTGGGGGAATGTACACTCCGACAATGAAAACAGTGGTGAGTTCCTGTGGTAAATAAAATGGCCTGCATCTTACAGTCACAAACTCCACTAGCGATCAACAGTAACGTGAGACAAGCACAGAGTTCTGTGGAGAAAAAACATCAGGGAGAAAAAATCAGCACAGTGGTATAATGATCATACGCTCACCTTAAAACAGACCATTTAAAAATTTGAACATAAATGGCGTCAAACAAAGTTGAAAGAGTTCTAGAAAATCTCTTAGTGCTGCTGATCAGCATATTTCTCCTCCTTCATATGACAAGCAGAATCCTAGATTTTTATTCTGCACTGCAGCAAAATGAACGGGAAATAAAAGCACTGCACTCACATGCACACCATCAATAGGAAGTAATGATTTCATGAACTTTTTAATAATAAAGTTGAAAACATCAGACAAAAAATATAGATGATTCAAATAAATCCAGACTATTTTATAAGTAACCCTGTAGACAGCAGTGTCATTATAACAGACCATCAAATTCAAAGCTTTACTCCTATTTAAGAGAACGACTTCATTTCATTTATTTCCTCATCAAAATCATCAGCCTGCATTCTCGATCCCTCGCCTACAAGTTTCCTCAAACAGATCATTCCAGAGGGAATTAAACCTGTTTTAAAATAATAAACTCTTCCATTAGCACTGGTTTTGTACCTAAATCCTTCAAACTGCAGTTATCAACCCCCTTATTAGGAAACCTGACCTTCACCCTGTCAGCTGTCCAACTACAGTCCAATATCAAACCTCCCCTTTATCTCCAAGATTCTAGGAAAGGTTGTAGCACAGCAGTTCTGCTCACATCTACTTATGAACAACATTTATGAAATGTATCAGTCAGGATTTCGGCCTCATCATAGCACAGCGACGGCGCTAGTTAAGGTGGTAAATGACTGTTATTGGCCTCTGATCAGGGTTTTATCTCTTTACTTGTTTTGCTCGACCTCAGTGCAGCTTTTCACACCACTGATCATCATCTCCTGCTTGCTGGACTGGAGAACGTTGTTGGAATAAAGGGAACAGCTCTCTCTTGGCTCAGGTCTTATTTGACTGATTGCTAGCAGTTTGTTGATGTAAATGTTGAGTTCTCCACACTCTCTGAGGTAAAGTTTGGTGTTCCTCAAGCATCTCTCTTAGGCCCTCTGCTTTTCTCTTTATATCTGCTGCCTCTGGGTGAAATAATACATAAATATGGTATTCACTTCCATTGCTATGCTGATGATCCACAGCTGTATATTTTAGCAAAGCCAGATGAGAGAGATCAGCTTAACAATGTTGAGGAGTGTGTAAAGGACATTAGACAGTGGATGCTTGATAACTTTCTTCTGCTCAACTCAGATAAGATGGAAGTACTTTTACTAGGACCACATGCAGCTAGAAGTAAACTTTCTGATTCCGTAGCATCTCTGGATGGTGTTTTTGTTTCAGTGTGTCAAAGACCTTGGTGTGATTATTGACCCGAGTCGGTCCTTTGAGTCTCACGTGAATAATATCACCAGGATCTCCTTCTTTCACCTTAGAAATATTGCTAAAATTAGAAATATGATGTCGTTACAGGATGCAAAAAACTAGTAGAAATAGAGTCTTTAGTCAGTAGGTGTTTGTGAGGTAAAGGAGCAGATCTGGAGGAACCCTAGATGAGGATGAGGTTCCCTCTTTAGTCTGGTTCCTCTCAAGGTTTCTTCCTTCTGCATCTCAGGGAGATTTTCCTTCATTACAGTCGCTACCGACTTGTTCATCAGGGACAAACTTACACTTATAAAGAACATCTTCATTTTAATTACCACACTATCAGTGTAAATCTGCTCTGAGACAATGTTCATTTTTAATAACATTTTTAATGAATCATAGTATTAGCACTTCGCCACGTTACTGTGTTCAGCATATTCACTTCAACTCTTTAAACCAGACCATATGGAATTTAGAACGTAAATGGGGTTACAGATAAGCTTTTTGTGCTGCTAAACAGCATGTTTTTATTCTCAAAGAAAAATTTTATTCAGTTTGGTAGTAAAATTAACCATAAATAAAAGCACTGCATGAACATGCACACCATCAACAGGCACCAGAGGTGGCAAAAGTACACACATCCTTTACTTAAGTAGAAGTACAGATTCTCATGTTTTAAAATACTCGTGTAAAAGTTGAAGTACTGATTATACCTTTTTACTTAAGTGAAAGTAAAGAAGTCTTGGCTTTGACATGTACTTAAGTAAAAAGTAGTTATTACTTCTACCTGTTTTAGCTGTTAACTGAACCTCACATCATGATAGATAGATAGATAGATAGATAGATAGATAGATAGATAGATAGATAGATAGATAGATAGATAGATAGATAGATAGATAGATAGATAGATCGATCGATCGATCGATCGATTGATCGATCTTTATTGTCATTGCATTGTACAGGTACACAGCAACAAAATGCAGTTTGGCATTTACCAGAAGTACAAAAAGTAGAAATTGTGCAAATAGTGCAGATAAATAAGTAGCATATTTACAGCAAGTGATTTATATGTAAGCATATGTGCAGTGATTAAATATAAAGGCTGTAGCAGTGCAGAGACGTGTGGACATCATTAAGAAGTACAGATAGATGTACTAAGGCGAATGCATTGAAGAGGAAATGTGCAGAAGTAGAAGGTTATAATATTATGGCATTTAAGAAATGTGCAAGCTGAATAAACAAGTCCACTATATATATACACACACACACACACACACACACACACACACACACACACACACACACACACACACACACACACACATTATATACACACATATACATGAATGTGAGATGTTAAGCAGAATGTACAGTAAGGATATAAAGATATAAAGATACATATAGATAAAAATAGTGCAGATGTAATGAGGAGTAAAAAAAAAAAAATATACTGTAATGTATACATTGTATGTATAATTGTACAAAGGCTGTCAATCAAATTAAATATTAAATCGCAACTTAATTGCACATTTCTCTCTGTTCTAAATGTACCATATATGAATACTTCCTGTTTTTAATACTTTAAGCAACATGGACATGGAGAATTATGGATGCAACATAGAGCATGAAGACAAAAAAATTCTTAAATGACGTAAATCATTAGGGCACTAAACGGAACCTTTGCTATGTTTCCACACGGACAGTTAATGAGGTGAAACCAGAGAAACTGCACCACTTCAATTCAAATCAAAAAGCTTTTATATACAGTGGGTACGGAAAGTATTCAGACCCCCTTAAATTTTTCACTCTTTTTTATTTTGCAGCCATTTGCTAAAATCATTTAAGTTCATTTCTTTTCCTCATTAATGTACACACAGCACCCTATATTGACAGAAAAACACAGAATTGTTGACACTGTTGCAGATTTATTAAAAAAGAAAAACTAAAATATCACATGGTCCTAAGTATTCAGACCCTTTGCTCAGTATTTAGTAGAAGCCCGCTTTTGATCTAATATAGCCATGAGTCTTTTTGGGAAGGCTGCCACAAGTTTTTCACACCTGGATTCAGGGATCCTCTGCCATTCCTCCTTGCAGATCCTTTCCAGTTCTGTCAAATTGGACGGTAAACGTTGGTGGACAGCTATTTTTAGGTCTCTCCAGAGATGCTCAATTGGGTTTAAGTCAGGGCTCTGGCTGGGCCATTCAAGAACAGTCACGGAGTTGTTGTGAAGCCACTCCATCGTTATTTTAGCTGTGTGCTTAGGGTCATTGTCTTGTTGGAAGGTAAACCTTCAGCCCAGTCTGAGGTCCAAAGCACTCTGGAGAAGGTTTTCGTCCAGGATATCCCTGTGCTTGGCCGCATTTATCTTTCCCTTGATTGCAACCAGTCGTCCTGTCCCTGCAGCTGAAAAACACCCCCACAGCATGATGCTGCCACCACCATGCTTCATTGTTGAGACTGTACTGGACAGGTGATGAGGAGTGCCTGGTTTTCTCCACACATACCGCTTAGAATTAAGGCCAAAAAGTTCTATCTTGGTCTCATCAGACCAGAGAATCTTATTTCTCACCATCTTGGAGAACTCCATGCGGGTTTTCCATGTGTCCTGCACTGAGGAGAGGCTTCCGTCGGGCCACTCTGCTATAAAGCCCCACTGGTGAAGGGCTGCAGTGATGGTTGACTTTCTACAACTTTCTCCCATCTCCCGACTGCATCTCTGGAGCTCAGCCACAGTGATCTTTGGGTTCTTCTTTACCTCTCTCACCAAGGCTCTTCTCCCCCGATAGCTCAGTTTGGCCGGTCGGCCAGCTCTAGGAATGGTTCTGGTCGTCCCAAACGTCTTCCATTTGAGGATTATGGAGGCCACTGTGCTCTTAGGAACCTTAAGTGCAGCAAAAAAATTTTTGGAACCTTGGCCAGATCTGTGCCTTGCCACAATTCTGTCTCTGAGCTCTTCAGGCAGTTCCTTTGACCTTAATGATTCTCATTTGCTCTGACATGCATTGTGATTTGTAAGGTCTTATATAAACAGGTGTGTGGCTTTCCTAATCAAGTCCAATCAGTATAATCAAAAATTTCTGGACTCAAATGAAGGTGTAGAACCATCTCAAGGATGATCAGAAGAAATGGAGAGCACCTGAGTTAAATATATGAGTGTCACAGCAAAGGGTCTGAATACTTAGGACCATGTGATATTTCAGTTTTTCTTTTTTAATAAATCTGCAAAAAGGTCAACAATTCTGTGTTTTTCTGTCAGTATAGGGTGCTGTGTGTACATTCATGAGGAAAAGAAATGAACTTAAATGATTTTAGCAAATGGCTGCAATATAACAAAGAGTGAAAAATTTAACGGGGTCTGAATACTTTCCGTACCCACTGTATATATATAATCATAGGTATAGGTCCCCTGGTGGTCTAGTGGTTAAGATGCAGCGCTCTCACCGCTGCGACCCGGGTTCGATTCCCGGTCAGGGAACCATCCCCAGCCACTCTCAGTGCCGGTCCCAAGCCCGGATAAATTGGGGAGGGTTGCGTTAGGAAGGGCATCCAGCGTAAAACATATGCCAAATCAAACGTGCGGAGGATCCGCTGTGGCGACCCCTAACGGGAGAAGCCGAAAGAAACTTACTATATATATATAATCATAGACATTTTACAGATTTGAATGATGAATTGTTTTTATCTGTACGATCAATAAAGACAGTAATTTAAGTTTGTTTCTTCATTATGAGGGAAAAACCCACAAAACGCCACCCAGAGGGTAAATTGTGTTAAACATGGCGGATTTGGTGTTTGATTTGAGACTTGGTGCAGAAATAAAACAAAAGTTTACTGATTACAAATATTTTTCTGGTGTAGTTTATTTATTTCTTTTATATCTAAGTAAAGAAGAGACATAGTGAATAAATGTTTGTTGTGCTGAAGCTTTTTATTTCGCCTCTTTTATATTTAGTTATGCATTTATGTATTCTTTTTTTAATAAAAATAGTAAAACAGAAATGTGCGCTGAATTAATAGCGCATTAATAAAATTTAGTGCCGTTTAAAAGAATTTAAATTTTGACAGCCAAATATACATACATATATATATATATAACTAGCTGAAAGTGCCCGTGCTTCGCTACGGAAGGCAGAACGCTAAGCAATATGGCAATAAGCAGTAAGCACTGAGCAGGACTGGATGATCAGAGATCAGAACGTAACGTCAACAAATAACGTACTCCCCCTTTGTAGTACCGATACAGGGCAAACTACTTTGAAAATAACGTTTATCGTGCATCTAACATCTAATAAGAAACAATGTAGTAAGTTTCATTAGTACATAAGTACGTTATTTCTAAGAATTTGCAATGCGTGAGAAATCGCGTTTTTCGCGAGTTAGCTGCGATCCAGGGCGAATTTTTCAAAACCCTTTCTTAGTGAGCACTTAAGACCCAAGAGGAAGGTATGTTCCAAATTTCATTGCAATCCGTTCAGTGGTTTTTGAGATTTCGTGATGAGTGAGTGAGTGAGTCAGTCAGTGGTATTTGAGCTTTATATATATAGATAGATATATAAATACAAAACTAATTAAAAATGTTACCTGATGAATGTGTCCAGGCTGAAGATCCACATATAGAACACAAGCAGAGAAAAGATGATGATGATGATGATGATGATGATGATGATCAGGAATGTCTCTGTTCTCAGTCATGTTTACATCACTGACTCCCTCTGTCTCATCCACGTTAGTTTTACTTCTTGTTGCTTTCTGCCTGCTGATTCTCAGCTTCGTAAACTAGTCTACATCTGTGTTGAGTGAGAGTCAGGACTTTATACACCAGTGGATTGAAAAAGACGCACAATGACAGGATTTTATATTTCATCAAATTAATGGATTAAAACTAAAGTAACGAGCCTGTTTTGAAAATGTAAGAAGTAAAAAGTACAGATATTTGTGTTAAAATTTAATAAGTAAAAGTAAAAAGTTGTCTGAAAAATAAATGGTGAAGTGAAGTACTGATACGTATAAAATCTACTTAAGTACAGTAACGAAGTATTTGTACTTCGTTACTTCTCTCCTCTGGTAGGCATAAATAATTTTGATAATAATTGATAAAATATCATATAATACAATATATGAAAATATCAGCCAAAAAAATCTAGACTATTAATTCAAATACAAAGTTTTTTATAAATAACCCTGCAGAAAGCACTGTGTCAGGGATTCACCTGCCACGCCCCCTCAGAGGTACTCAAGCTGCCTCTCTCTGCCGCGCTCAGGGCATTGCCGGTTCACCTATATAAACTCATGTGCTAACCTCACTGGCAGCATTCCCCGCTGGTTTACACTCCTACTTATTGTCCTATGGATTACACTCACTTCCTGGATCATACCTGTTCCGTGGATCATACCTGTTCTGTGGATTATCCCTGTTCCGTGGATTGTACCTGTCCCGTGGATTGTACTTCCCTATCGGATTATACCGGCTTTACAGACTAAACTCGCATTATGCTTCCGACTCGTGGTCCGTACCATGACAGAAGGTCCAACCCAAACAAAAGGAGGAATCGCAGCCGAATAGATCGGCTTCCTGTCGAGCACCTGCACATTCCTCGAAGCACAGTCATCCGAATTCCCCACCTAGCCAGCCAAGATCGCATTTTTTATTCTGGGGGACACGCTCTCTTTCGGGCCGGGCGCTTAATCGAGGCGATTTTGGCTTATACAGCGATTTCATCGTGTGATTCATGGAGATGTTCAGGATGACCTCCAGTTCCGTCAAGCGTGACGCTCCGCTCCAGTGCTCCGCCAAGTGTGCCGCTGCGCTCCAGTGTTCCGCCAAGGGTGCCGCTCCGCTCCGGTGTTCCTCCGAGCGCGTCTCTTCGCTCCAGTGTTCCCCTGAGCGCGTTGCTCCGCTCCAGTGTTCCTCTGGCGTGTCCCTTCACTCCAGTTTTCCCCCGAGCACGTCTCTCTGCTCCAGTGTTCCTCCAAGCGCACCGCTCCGCTCCAGTGTTCCTCCGAGCGCATCTCTCCGCTTCAATGTTCTTCCGAGCACTGAGCGTCAAGCGTGACGTAACTGAAGGCACACTCGGCCGCGGAAATGACATTGTACGGCCGCCCGGCTGCAAAAATGACGTTGTACCGCCGCCCAGCCGCGAAAATGACGTTGTACTGCCGCCCGGCCACGAAAGGGACGTTGTACCGCCGCCGGCCTGCTAAAGGATCGCCTTACCGTCACCTGGCCACAAAACGGACGTTGTACCGCCGCCTAGCCACGAAAGGGACATTGTATCGCCGCCTGGCTGCTAAAGGACCACCTTACCACCACCAGGCCGCAAAAAGGAGGTCATACCGCCGCCGGACCGCGACACAAAGAGAACATCGTCACCAAACCCCTCCGGATGTGCCGTCATGGATCCAAGTTCCTCTTAAGGCCACGTCACGCCTCCAAGTTCGTCCGAAGGCAACGTCACGCCCCTAAAGGTGTCATCTCACTTTACAGTCTCTACGAAGGTGAAGCACGCTTCACAGCTCCTACCACGGCGACATAGCGCTTCCAAGTCTCTCTGAAAGCTCCATCGTGCTTCAAGTCCCCTCCAAAGGCGCCGGCACACTCCAGGATCTCTTAGAAGCCGACGTTGCGGACCTAGGTCCCTCCAAGAGTGACGACATGGCCTTTGATTTCTCCGCCGATGGTGTCGCTCAGCCTCTGGTCTTTGCTGGGGACGTTGCTCCGCTCCAATCTTCCGCAATCACGCTTAAGGACCCCTTTAAAGGCGACGTGGCGGTCCCAAGCTCCTCTGAGGGCAATGTCACGGCCCACGATTTCTCCCAGGGTGCCGTCATGCTTCATGACCCCTTCGAAGGCGACGTCATGGGTCACAGTCCCTCTGAAAGCAACTTCTTGCCTCTGAGTCCCTCTAAAGGGGTCATTCTGCTCCTGATCTCCGCAGAGGGCGTCTCTTCACTCCTGTCCTCCGCAGAGGGCCTCGCTTGGCCACTGATCTCTGCCAAAGACATCGCTCAGCCTCTGATCTCCACAGAGGATGTCGCTCCGCCTCTGATCTCCGCTGATGGTGTTGATCAGCCTCTGGTCTTCGCCGAGGACGTCTTTCCGCTCTGATCATCCTTCGACCCTGAATAGATGGCGAGGCCTTCCTCGGAGTGCTCTGGCCCACCTGGTGTAGGTGGGTTTGGGGCGTCAGGTGCCGCCTCTGGATGGGGGTAATGTCAGGGATCCCCCTGCCACGGCCCACACTGAGGTACTCACGCTGCCTCTCTCTGCCCCGCTCAGGGCTAAATGCTGACACCTGTCAGTCGTTGCCGGTTTGCCTATATAAACTCACGTGTTAACCTCACTGGCTGTCAGACCTACTTGATGACTACAGTGAGCAACCTGGTTCCCGAATGCCAGCATTTCCCGCTGGTTTCCACTCCTACTTACTGTCCTATGGGTTACACTCACTTACTGGATTAAAACTGTTCCCTGGATCAAACCTGTTCCGTGGATCGTACCTGTTCCGTGGATTGTACCTGTTCCGTGGATCGTACCTGCCCGTGGAGCATACCCGTTCCGTGGATTGTACCTGTCCCGTTGATTGCACTTCCCTATCGGATTATACCAGCTTTACAGACTAAACGCGCATTATGGTTCGTATGCTCTCTGACTGGTGTTTGTGTGCTGTATGATTGGAATAAACATGATAGAGCTACTTCCGCTTCCGACTCGTGGTCCGTACTGTGACACACTGTAATTATAACAATCAATTACAAAGTTTTACTCCTATTTAAGCAAGTGAATTTTTATTTATTTCCACTTCAGAATGATCAGTGTGTGTTGCCTTCTGGTTCTCCCTTTTAGTTCTGCTGCCAGATACAACATTAACATCTTTAGATTACGTATGTAACCCTAGTTCCCAGAGGGAACAAGATGCTGTGTCGCATCGCTTTGGGAATGCTTCCGTCCATGATCTGAATCACGTGTGTAATCTGTCCAATAAAAGGCGCGGCATCACTGGCAGGGTGACATCACAACCAGGAAGCTATAAAAAGCACATGGGGTGAAGCCAGCAACAGCTTCTGAAATAGAGAAGGAAGCGCTTGCAGGGACGCCGGCAGTGTGACAAGGGGACTCAGTGTTTCATTCCCTCAGAAAACTAGGGTTACATACGTAACCTAAAGACGTTCCCTTTCAGGAACTTTAGCTGCATCGCAATGCTTTGGGAACGAGAGTGCAATACCACCAGACTGACCAGTCCCTGACTATTGTGAATGAGCACAGGTATGTTGAAGGACAGAGGAGCCAGAGTGGCAAAGAGAAATTGCAAAGGTCTTGGAGGGACACTCCAGAGGACCAAGCCTAGAGGCACTTGGAACACCCCTTCCTGCCTCCCTCTCCATTCAACCTGCACTTAAGGTATGTGTAAAGGATTTTAAACGAGTTTTCAGTCTTCTCTGCCATGGCTTTCAGCCCTAGAGGGGCTGGGGGGTCAGGGAGTACCATAGGGGACAGTGCGACGTCTCTCGAGGTCTTGCGCTTTGCTGAATTTTTCACAGATTTGCTTCACCACATGAGGACACCTAGATGTGGTTCTTGGTGTTCAGCCGAAACCGCAGCTCTTTCATGTGAGCAAAAACAAAATTTTAATGCCCGACCGCTAACTGCTCTGATTGAGCTAATATCAACCAATCATCGATAAAATTAACACTTCATGAAGGTGCAGGGTTATAGGGCAAGGCCAAATGGAAGACCCTGATAATGATAAGAGATTCCTGACTGGGTGAGCCAAAAAATGCCTCTCGGTGGAGGTTAGGGCATGGACCGGCCTTAATGTTCTCTTTAGTGGCTCAAAGAGCACCTGGCCACTCATGATGTCTCCCACATCCAGCTCTCACAGCAGGTCGAATTGGTACGCCTGCAACACTGCCATGGTGTGCAGGCATCCAGCTGCCTGACCTGCTAAGGCATATGCCTTACCCACCAGCGCTGACACAGTACGCAGGGGCTTGGTGGGTAGTGTCAGGGCCTTAAGGGAGGAGGCAATGCCCAGGAAGAGATAGCTCGCTAGCATCTCTTCAACCCGAGGCATAGCTCCGTTACTATATTCCCTAAGCCCCATGACATTCAAGTAGAATGGTGTCTTGGGGCTAAAGGGGCGGGCCAAAAAACCTGGACACCTCGGTGAAAAATGGCAGACCCTGACACGGAAGTTGTGATGCCGGGAGCAGAAAGCGCTCGTTGAGCTTACTGGACGGAGGGGCTTTCCACTCGGAAGCTGGACCGGGCAGGAGAGGTTTAAGAAAGGGACAAGCCCGTCTCACCAGAACCGGGAGAAGTGAGGACACGACAAGCGAGTTCAGTGCTTGCATTTGGCTCCATCGAGAACCGTCTTAGCGGGCTCTGCTCCCAGGCAAGCCACACAAAGGCTGTGTATCCCCCCCTGATATAGTGGGGACAGGGAGGAACACACAACCGGCAAGTGTGCTTAACCTTTTTCAAGGTTTTTATATTTTTTAGGGGGTTGATAACTGGGAGTAGTTATCAACCCCCTAAAAAATATTTATAATATAACTGGGGGAAGGGGTATCTCAGTGGTTAACATTTTGGACTTGTGATTGGAAGGTAATGAGTTCAAATCCCAAGCTCCAAACTCTCAACTGTGCATTTGTATGGATGAGATCATTGTAAGTCGCTTTGAATAATGGCGTCTGCCAAATGCTGTAAATGTAAATAACTGGCAGTTTGAACAATATAGGCACACACACACACACACACACACACACACACACACACACACACACACACACATGCACATTATCCACCAATTTAAATCAGCATCTCCATTTGTTTTTTTTTACTTGATGTGGATTTTGTTTCCATTTAAGAGATTTTCCACCCCATAGAGTTTTTTTTTTACATTGTACAAACATGTTCCACACTGTGGAGGGATTTTCTTTACCCCACTGGGAGATTTTTTTACCCCCTGGAGGAATTCTTCATGCTTTATGCAGGACTTTTTATACTGTTTGGGGAATATTTCACCCCATGCCGGGTTTCTTTACCCTGCAGAGGGAGATTTTTCCCCTGTGTAACTCCAACCTGAGCTTTCAGGCCTCACACTGGAGTTCTGAATAGCCTGTGCTTTATTTAGTGTGTGTGTGTGTGTGTGTGTGTGTGTGTGTGTGTGTGTGTGTGTGTGTGTGTGTGTGTATGTGTCTGTGTCTGTGTGTGTGTGTGTGTGTGTCTCTGCAGCTGGAGAACATATTTCAAACGTCCAAGAGGCACAAAATGAAAAAAAGAAGGAACGAATGGAAGATAGAATGAAATCCCCGTCTCTCTCTGCTCTATTCACACCACATACAATATGACGGGTAGTGTGTGTGTGTGTGTGTGTGTGTGTGTGTGTGTGTGTGTGTATGTGTGTGTTAGACCTCCTGAGGAGACTCTACCCTCATCTTCTCTTTTCCAGCTGTGTTTTAGAAGCAGAGAAGAGAAGTGAAAAAGAAGAGAAGAATGAGTGTGCACTACATGCCTGTCCTGTCTCTACTGCATTAATACACACTGCCTCACTGCTCTTCTCTGAACTCCAATTTATGGCTTTGCAAACACAAAAAAAGCACAAAACAAGACCTGAGTAGACAAAACACAGATCGTTTTTCTTAAACATCTACAGCAGAGATGAAAAAACATCACAACACAAACCTCCGCTGTTTTATTTTCTAAATTTTACAGTCTGATTTTTATTAAAGCTACGATTCTCCTTCAAGTCACTGTTTAAACCATTTGCAGTAAATACACACGTTTATACGACTTCGTCTGTACTGCATCATTTCTCCCCATGTTTGAAACAAAATGCTGCAGACATACAGACTCAACTTCACCCAGGTACTGACTCAACACACCTGTGCCTAATCCGACTCTCTCTCTCTCACACACACACACACACACACACACACTGTGAAAGAGATTCTAGTTTAGTCATAAGCTCATGAAGTATACGCTCAGTTCATGTTTTGTGCTCCTCACAATGCAGGGCCGATCATTTGGAGATCCTTATTTTTGATATGAAACTGATTTGTTTTAAGGTCACTGCTTCCTGTGTGTAAATCACTTGAACCTGTTCTTGAATCTGCCTCACATACTTGTGTTAAAGGCCGCGTTTGCGTCACACAGATCAGGTCTGAGGTTCTAATGACATCTCATTTCTGGAATATGGAACTTTGACCTGTTCCTCACTCAAAACCTGTTCATGATTTTTCATCATCTCCAGTACATGTTATACAGTTTAAACTTGTAATCTTTGTGGGAGGTTCTGCACCAGGATCTGTGGGACCTCAGTCACATTGTTTCCTCCACATGAGGGTCTAATAACACAAAGTCCATTTAGAAATATCTTTTATAATTATATTATAATATTATATTATATCCAATTATAATATCTTAAAATCTTATTCAAAAGTAAATCCCACAGAGATCTGATCCGAGTCTAAACACAGCTTTATGTTGAGTTTTTTCTCCAATCTATATGAGAAGAAAAAAAGAGGAGTTTCAGCATTTCGGATAGTTTTCTGAGCCCCCTGCTGTACTCACTGTACACATATAACTGTGTGGTCACTTCCAACTCCACCACTATCACCAAGTTTGCTGACGACACTGTTGAGGTGGGCCTGATCTCCAAGAACAATAAGACGGCCTACCTACAGGAGGTTAAAAACCTGGAGAGATGGTGCCAGGAGAACGACCTTCTCCTGAACGTCAGCAAGACTAAGGAGTTGATCGTGGACTTCAGCATGAAGCAGGAGCGGTCATACCAACCGCTAAACATCAACGGGACCCCAGTGGAGAGAGTGGACAGTTTCCGGTACCTTGGTGTTCACATCACACAGGACCTGTCTTGGTCCTGTCACACCCACACCCTGGTGAAGAAGCCCAGCAGCATCTGTAATATCTGAGATGCTAAAGGGACTTTAAAACCTCCCTCTTTTTACACTTTGTACCATTGAGAGCGTTCTGACGGGTAGCATCACTTCCTGGTTTGGGAACAGCAACATGCAGGACAGGCGAGCCCTCCAGAGGGTGGTGCTTTAGGCTGAACTTACCATCCACACTGAGCTCCTTGACCTGCAGGACATCTACAGCATGCGGTGTAGGACCAGAGCCAGAAAGATTATGAAAGTCATCAGCCATCCCAACAATGGACTCTTTTCTTTGTTGTGTTCAGGGAAACGCTTCTGCTCCCTGAAAGCACAGAGAGAATGAGGAGGAGCTTCTTCCCACAGGCCATTTGGAGTTTAAACCAGGAAACACCCAGGATCTAAAAACTGGCCCACTCTCTCCATCATCACACTTTTCTGCAAATTCTTTTCTTTTTGCACTACGACACTTTAATCTCTGGACTGTCACTTTAGCTCTGGACTCGCACAGCACACCTCTAAGTTGGACCTCAGTGTGGAGGGAATTATGGTGTTAAATGCTGAACTGTAGTCCACAGCATCTTTGTATAATTCCCATTTATGTAGTCCAGGTGGCTCTAATATTTAATATCATGTCTTCAGGGAAACAGGTTTCAACAGAGCTGTACGTTTTCCTCTTCCTTACACCTGCTTACACATACACACACACACACACACACACACACACACACACACACACACGCACACACACGCACATACATTTACATTTACAGCATTTAGCAGACGCCCTTAAGAGCTGGAACCAAAGTAACAAAGGCTACAATCAGTAACACACAACGAAGAATGCTGAGTTACATCCAAAGAACACCATACCTACTGTGAAGCATGGGGGTGGAAACATCATTATATATATATATATATATATATATATATATATATATATATATATATATATATATATCACACACACACACACACACACACACACACACAGGGTTTCTGGACAGTGATAAGTCACAGTACAGGGCAGAAGCTCAGCTGCATTACATCATGTTTAGGATATTTGATATTTGAGAGGAGACTGGGGTGTTCCGCACTCAAACACTAGCAAGCTCATTTCTCTTTTTCTCTCTGTTTTTTCTCCACTTGTCTTTAAAATTCACACTCAACATAAAGTCAAACATCAGGAAACTGAATCCGTTTGTGCTCCGACCTGCACTGTAACTGTGGGATCTTCTATAGACAGGTGTGTGCATCTCCACATCATGTCCAATCAGCTGAATTTACCACAGGTGGACTCCAATCAAGTTGTAGAAGCATCTGAAGGAGGATCAGTGAAAACAGGAGGCACCTGGGCTCATTTTGAGTGTAATGGTGAAGGCTTTGATTATTTATTTTTTATTATCATTATGGGGTTTTGATTGTAGAATATTGAGGACAATAATAAATTTTAATAATTAATAATTAATCATTTTGTAATAAATAAAGTAAGAAAACTAGAGCAGATCTTTACTTCCTCTACACTTTGGTGGTTCCATTACTTTGGTATAGGTTTATCTTGGGTTAAGAATTTTTGCAGATTATCTCTGGTTTTTTATTCATTAGGTCCAGGCAGATCTTCTGACACTTACAGCTGATGAAATATTTGTGGAAATCTTCCATATTTCAGCACTTAAAGTCCTCAAAGTGTGAGGCTCTCGCTCCTGCCCTGTGGAGCTTGATGAGGTCAGTGACTGTTGTTAGTGTGCAGTTGTAGTGCAGTTGAACACATAGAACATTCCGTGTCATGTAAATATCAGCAAATAAAAAAGCATCGTCTTATATTCATCTTTTTCATCTCAAACGCAGATTCTGTCTTCAGCATGAAACACAAAGAACTGGCCAGGGTGTCCCAATACTTCTGGAGGAGAAAATATACCCACTTTATTTCAAACATTTCTCTGTTTCATCACGCAGATCATTTACAACACTTTCACTCCAAACAAACATAAATATCATTTATTCCTGCACAATGTGATTATACATGACATCATCACCCCCCCCCTCTCTCTCTCTCTGTCTTTCTCTCTCTCTATCTCTGTCTCTGTCTCTCTCTCTCTCTCTCCAAACCTGCATGTGTTTATTATTCCTGGTGCCAATGTGAGTCGCTTTTCAGACCTCAGCTCTTTTCAAAAGGTTAAAAATGGCGTCTTGTTGTTTTTTTCCTCCT
>NC_139584.1:378264-383264 GCF_946808225.1 Silurus aristotelis
TGTATGTGTGTGTGTGTGTGTGTGTGTGTGTGTGTCTGTGTATGTGTGTGTGTGTGTGTACGTGTGTATATGTGTGTCTGTGTATGTGTGTGTGTGTGTGTGTGTGTGTGTCTGTGTATGTGTGTGTGTGTGTGTACGTGTGTATATGTGTGTCTGTGTATGTGTGTGTGTGTGTGTGTGTGTGTGTGTCTGTGTATGTGTGTGTGTGTGTGTACGTGTGTATGTGTGTGTGTGTGTGTGTGTAGAACACACAGGTGGAGTCTGTATTGAAGGAGGAACATTAATGAGGTGTTTTGAGGGCGTCTCTCTCAGTGTGGTCATCATTATAAACACTCCCCAAATCCCCGTGTGTGAAAAAGACCTGCAGCGCAGCGTCAATCAGTGAGCGAAGTCCCGCCGATTCTGCAGCGTCTCCTCTCAATGACCTCTTTGTTTAGGGGAGAAGTGCCCTAAATTAATTGGATCAATGATTAAGAAGGAGACGTCGTGCTCCAGCGGGCAGAGACAAAGCAGCCGAGCGGGGGATCGCTCTCGCATTGACACATGAATTCCAGGCGTAAAGAAAGAGGGAAGGAGGAGAAGAATGCAAGATGAGGAGGCCTGTGTGCGGTCCAGTCTCACTTCACAACACAAAAACACAAAAACTCTAATATGGATTTGGGAAAGTAACAGTATGTGAGGTCTCTTGTGCCAAATCCGTTCCACGATAAAGCGATAAAGAGATGAAGTGATAAAGCGATGGAGGGATGGAGGGATTGCCTCTTTATGCTTTTGTGTCTTTTGTCTCACACGTGGTCAAAAGATTAATCTGGAGGGAATAAATAACTCTCTCTCTCTCTCTCTCTCTCTCTCTCTCTCTCTCTCTGTATGTAAGTGTGTAAATGAGTATAGTTTGTAAAAGCAGAAGGTTTTATTTCATAATAAACCGATTTTACTGTTATGTTTGTGTTCTCATTAGCATGTTAGCCTGTTAGCATGTTAGCGGTGGTAAAGCAGCTCCAAACTGTCCATCATAAAGAATTGATTTTAGTTGACAACATTTATAAACAGCGTTTTTCGATTTAAATGCTAATTAGCCTGTTAGTAAACCTTCCATTAGCTTACAGCAAACATCTGATTGTTTACAGTACATTTGAGCAGTGGTGGGTGAAGTACACAAAACATATAGTTTAGTAAAAGTAAAGATTCACTCAGTTAAATGTGACTCCATTAAATGTAAAAAGTGCCCTTTAAACATTCACTTGAGTAAAAGTACAATTGTTTTTGCGTTCAAATGTTTTTAAGTCTCCAAAGTAGTGATTTATTATAACTCTAATGTTCCTGTTATGATTTTTATCACTTAATCTCCTCAGTTTCTGTGTAAAGACTCGAATGTGACTCTCAGCACACTGATCTATTAATAGAATGAGATTTATGACTCACACACTGATTGATTTCTATTATAATGATCATGAAAACGAAACCTTCTTTAATAAAACGTGTAAATGAGGTCACGTGTGTTGTGGTGAGTTCGAGTCTGGAGCTGTATGTTGGTGATCAGTAGATACACCAAACGTCGATCAGGACACGTGTAAAACAGAGCGTGCGCTCGATCCTGATTGGCGATTCGCACTAAATGTAGTTGAGTAAAAATAAAAAGATTTGACTTTAAATGTAGTGAAGTTAAATTCAAAAAGTCCCAAATGGAAACACTACAGTAAAGTACACGAAAAAAAAGCGAATTAACTACAGTAACAAATTACATTAGAGGAAAAGGCGTGTCGGTCCGCGAGGAAACTCGCGGGCGCTAAAGTGAGAACGCGTGTGGATTCGCGAGTAAAACGGGCCGATTCCGCGAGTGCGTGGGTGCTGGAAAGGGAGGCACAAAGTGAAAGTGAAAGTAAATAAAGAAAACTCTGCCTACTGAACTGCTGCCTGTCTCTCTTTCTCCCAGAAAGAGAGACAGGCAATGTGTGGATAAAACCCACTTCTACTACTACTGAGCAACTCATAAAATAGCTCAACATCTGAGATCATCACAGATCCAACACCAGCTTCTCCATGCCAGAGCCTTTAAACACTCAAAGAGCTCCAGTGTCCAAACCTCACATGAGGTGGGATCCAAATGGCACTGGTACGTCTCTAGATGGTTCGGGATGTTTGTGGGCATCTACTTCTTTACAGGTTCACAATCTTCATGAGGTGGGACGTGACTGGAGCTGGAGCAACCTCAGGAAGCCTCGGGATGGGGAGAGAAAGAGAAGCAGTGGAGAGGAATTAGCGTAGCTGCTGTTCATGATATTAACAGCACAAGTTGATAATGTGATGTGATCAGATGTTCTGGAGCACAAGGTTATGATGTGATGTGTGTTATGTGTAGAACTCGCTAAAAACATACGTCTTTAATCTACACTTAAACTGGGAGAGTGTATCTGAACCCCGAACACTGTCAGGAAGACTGTTCCAGAGTTTAGGAGCTAAATGTGAGAATGTTCTACCACCTTTAGTGGACTTTGCTATTCTAGGAACTATGGAGATAAACCATTTAGTGTTTTGTAGGTAAGTAGCAGTAGTTTGTAGTCTATTCGAAACTTAACAGGAAGCCAGTGTAGGGACGATAAGATTGGGGTTATATGGTGATATTTTCTTGACCTTGTAAGAACTCTTGCTGCTGCATTCTGGACTAACTGAAGCTTGTTTATTAATGATGCAGGACATCCACCTAGTAATGCATTACAGTAGTCTATTCTAGAGGTCATAAACGCATGGACGAGCTTCTCTGCATCAGATATAGATAACATATTTCTTAGCTTAGCAATATTTCTAAGGTGAAAGAAGGATGTTTTTGTAACTTGATTGATGTGATTTTTAAAAGATAAGTTGCTGTCTAAAATAACTCCCAGGTCTTTTACTGTTGAACTAGTGGTTACAGAACATCCGTCTAAATGCAGGCTGAGATGCTGGAGCTTCTGTGTACTGGTTTTTGGGCCGATGAGCAAAATCTCAGTTTTATCAGAATTTAATAGTAGAAAGTTATGAGTCATCCAGTCTTTTAATTCTTTAACACACTCAGTTATCCGAGTTAATTGAGTGTATCGCCTGGTTTAGATGAGATTTATAGCTGGGTTATTATTAGCGTAACAGTGAAAGCTAATTCCATGCCTTCTAATAATATTTCCTAAGGGAAGCATGAATATTGTGAAAAGCAGGGGTCCTAGAACTGAACCTTGTGGCACGCCATAATTTACTTGCATTAACCTGGATAGCTCTCCATTTAAACCTACAAAACAGAGACGATCAGACAGGTAGGATTTAAACCAGCTTAATGCCTGTCCCTGAATGCTAATGTAATTCTGTAAGCGATCCAGGAGAAGATCATGATCTATAGCATTGTTGGGCAACATTATTTTTAAAAGTAATGCATTACAATATTGAGTTACTCCCCAAAAAAGTAAATAATTACGTTACTTAGTTACTTTTTATGAAAAGTGATGCGTTATATTACTTTTGCGTTACTTGTATCTCTTTCACGCCTTACAGGTGTAATATAGATAATTGCCATTAAGAAATAAGAGTATATTAGTGTAAAAGACACATCTTAAACATTTAAAATGCTTAATAACTTCTGAGAACAATAAGATAATTGACTAAATTTTGAGCACAAGGCTGAACACTTTCCAGTCGCACTTCTGTACACTGTTTTTCAATCTGCCTCACCGTCAGGAATGTAACTATCGTTCGTGTAGATAAGGTTGAGGGTGTGGGCTGCACACCGGTGATGTGCAGTTGACAAGAGCTTTTCACCAACACATAATCTACACTTAACCATTATTCCTTTCTCCTTTTCCTTCACTATTTCATAATAATAAGAACACTTCCATCACAGTGATTTAATGCTCTGGTTTGCCATCTCCGCTTCTGACCAGCTTCTGTTCCCGCTGCTCGCACGTATGACTGCGCGATTCTATGTGACTACGTTCATTTTAATTCAGTATTTATTTTTTTATACAAAATAATTTAACTGAAAAATAACTTGCATTACTTTCTTAAAAAAGTAACTCAGATATTAATGTGTAAATGTATAAAGTAACGCTCTACTTTACTCGTTACTCCAGAAAAGTAATATTATTACGTAACGCACGTTACCCCCAACACTGATCTAAAGTGACGAACGCAGCACTAAGATCTAGTAAAACTAACAGTGAGATGAAGCCTTGGTCTGAAGCTAAAAACAGGTCATTAGTGATTGTAACTAAAGCAGATTCTGTGCTATGATGGAGCCTGAAAACTGACTGAAACTCTTCAAAATTCTTGTTCTCTTGTAAGTAGGAACAGAACTGGGCAGCGACAATCTTTTCTAAAATCTCACACATACTGTAAATGGTAGATTTGAAATTGGTCTGTAATTCGATCGCGTGTTTGGATCCAAATTAGGTTTCTTAATGAGGGGCTTAATAACTGCTAACTTGAGGGATTTAGGGATGTGACCTAAAAAATAGTGAGGAGTTAATAATATTGAGAAGAGGCTCACCAGCTGTATAGAACACTTCCATTAGTAGTTTAGTGGGAATTGGATCTAACTGACATGTTGTTTCAGCTTTGGTAATAACATTATACAGCTCTTCCTGTCCTGTACATGTAAAACAGTGTAGATGTGGAGTTGTAGGTGAGATTGGATCAGGAGATGCTGTCAGAAGTTGGAGCTCCACAATTGTGTTACTAATACTTTCAATTTTATAAAGTCCTCACTATTAAACTGTGATGGAACAAATTTTTCAGATCCCTGATTTGTAGTTAGTTTAGCTACTGTAGTAAAAAGGAACCTGGGATTGTTTTTGGTTGTTTTCTTTGAGATGCTCAGGTGTTCTGCTGATCAGCATATTTCTCCCTCCTCATAGAAAATAACAAGCAGAATCCTAGATTTTTATTCTGTACTGCAGCAAAATGAACAGGAAATAAAAGCACTGCACTCACATGCACACCATCAATAGGTAGTAATGATTTCATCAACTTTTTAATAA
>NC_139584.1:390764-413264 GCF_946808225.1 Silurus aristotelis
CATATTTTCTAGATCTAGTGAGGACTCTTGCTGCTGCATTCTGAACTAACTGAAGCTTATTTCTGCACTTACTCCAACACCCAGACAGTAAAGCGTTACAGTAGTCTAATCTAGATGTTACAAAAGCATCTACTAGTTTTTCTGCATCCTGTAACTACATCATATTTCTAATTTTAGCAATATTTCTAAGGAGAAAGAAGGTCTCTCATCCTGGTGATATTATTTATGTGATCCTCAAATGAAAGACTCGGGTCATCAATCACACCGAGGTCTATGACTGCTGTACACACTGAAACAGAAACACCATCCAGAGATGCTACAGAATCTGAAAGTTTGCTTGTAGCTGCATGTGGTCCTAGTAAAAGTATTTCCGTCTTATCTAAGTTGAGCAGAAGAAAGTTATCCAGCATCCACTGTCTAATGTCCTCAACATTGTTAAGCTGATCTCTCTCATCTGGCTTTGCTGAAATATACAGCTGTGTGTCATCAGCATAGCAATGGAAGCGAATCCCATGTTTATGAATAATTTCACCAAGAGGCAGCATATATAAAGAGAAAAGCAGTGGGCCTAAGACAGATCCTTGCGGAACACCAAACTTTACCTCAGAGAGTGTGGAGAACTCACCATTTACATCAACAATCTGATAGCGATCAGTCAAATAAGACCTGAGCCAGGAGAGAGCTGTTCCCTTTATTCCAACAACGTTCTCAAGTCTCGCAAGCAGGAGATTATGATCAATGGTGTGAGAAGCTGCACTGAGGTCGAGCAAAACAAGTAAAGAGACAAAACCCTGATCAGAGGCCAATAACATTTACATTACATTTACATTTGCGGCATTTAGCAGACGCCCTTATAGAGAGCGACGTACAAAAAATTGCTTTGAGTCTCTAGTAATGAATAAATCAACACTGGTACACAAGATTACAAACTTAATATAAATATAAGCCTTGAATTCTACAAACTTGGAAAGTGCTTATTTCCAATAACAGTCATTTAGCACCTTAACTAGCGCCGTCTCTGTGCTATGATGAGGCCGAAATCCTGACTGATACATTTCAAAAATGTTATTCATAAGTAGATGTGAGCAGAACTGCTGTGCTACAACCTTTTTTTTAGAATCTTGGAGATAAAGAGGAGGTTTGATATTGGACTGTAGTTGGACAGCTGACAGGGTGAAGGTCAGGTTTCTTAATTAGGGGGTTGATAACTGCAGTTTGAAGGACCAGTGCTAATGGAAGAGTTTATTCTTTTAAAAGTTAAATTCCCTCTGGAATGATCTGTTTGAGGAAACTTGTAGGCGAGGGATCGAGAATGCAGGTTGATGATTTTGATGAGGAAATAAATGAAATTAGGTCGTTCTCTTGATTGGAAGTAAAACTTTGTAATTAATTGTCTGTTATAATGACACTGCTGTCTACAGGGTTATTTATAAAATAGTCTGGATTTATTTTAATCATCTGGATTTCTTGCCTGATGTTTTCAACTTTATTATTAAAAAAGTTGATGAAATCATTACTACCTATTGATGGTGTGCATGTGAGTGCAGTGCTTTTATTTCCTGTTCATTTTGCTGCAGTACAGAATAAAAATCTAGGATTCTGATAGTCCGTGAATATAATCCGAGGGGAGCTTCGGAAAAGAAAAGCGCAGCGGTGGAGTGTGCGAGGAGTCCAAAACGGAACGCACGTAGCGGGATAACTGGACGTACGAGCACACCGACATGAACCAACACGAACATACAATAACGGACGCTGAGTGTGGGTGAATGAGGGGTTTATATTGGCGGTGTGGTGAGCGAGTAGATGGGAGTCAGGTGTTCCCCATGAAGCCCGATTGCGAGCAGCTCTGTGCGGGCGGGGCACGCACGGAAGAAGGAGCGAGGTGCTTTGGGGAATGCCGTAATCTGACAGCCGCCGAAGGGGGCGTGGCAGGGGAGTTCCTGACACCCCCCCCCCCCAAAGGGGCGGCCCCTGACGCCCCAAACCCACCGCACGCCCAGCGGGCCAGGGCACTCGGAGGAGGGCCCCTCTGACCGCCCAGGGTCGAAGGGGACCCGGCGGGAACCGCCATGGAGCCAGGAACAGCAGGGAAGGGCCTGAGGCGAAGCGACCACCCCCGCGGAGAGCCAGAACGGGACAACTACCCCAGCGGGGTCCCGGAACGGAGCACAGCCCCACGCGGAGGCCAGGAACAGGGCGCATAGTAAGTCCTTGGCGCAGACTAGAGGCAGAGAGGCGTCCACCACGGAGACCCAGAGCAGAGCGACGCCCTCAGTGAAGACCGGAGGCAGCGCGACGTCCTCCACGGAGCCTTGGAGCAGAACAACGCCCTCTGCGGAGGCTGCAGGCGGAGCGACGGTCCCCATGGAGACCAGGAGCGGAGCGACGCCCTCGGCGGAGACAGGAGGCGGAGAGACGGCCCCATGGAGACCAGGAGTGGACTGACGCCACCAGCCAGGATCTGAGGTGGCGCGACGTGCCCAGCAGAGGCAGGATGCAGAGAGATGCCCATCATGGAGGCCTGGAACTGAGAGACGGTCCTGGCGATGACCCGAGGCTGGGCGGAGTCCTCGGCGGAGGCCTGGAGCTTGGATACGGCCACCACGGAGACCCGGAATGGGATGACGTCCAGGGCGGGGACCTGGAGCGGAGCGATGCCCTCAGCGGAGACCAGAGGTGGAGTGTTGCCCTCAGCGGTGACCTGGTGCGGAGCGACGCTTCCGGTGAAGGATCGGGACCTAGCAGCGCCCCTCGTGGAGTCTAAAGGCCGAGTACCGTCCACGGCGGAGAGCAGTGCCCAAGAGATGCCCTCCTCGGAGACCTGAAGTGGAGCAAAGCCCAAGGCGGAGACCGGGAACGGAGCCACACCCTCAGCGGAGACTGGCAGCTAAGCGACTTCCTCTGCGGTGGTCTGGAGCTAAGAGGCGGTCACCCTGGAGACCTGGAAAGGTGTGACGTCCCTGGCGGTGACCTGAGGCTGAGTGATGACCTCGGCAGGGTTCATCGGTGCAACGTCACCCTCCAGGGAGCTCAGGAGTGACCTGTTATTGTCCAGGGAGCTTGGAGGCAGGATATCGGCGTGAAAGGGGTCCTGAGGCAAGCAGTCCCCGAGGGAGGAGCTCAAAAGCGGGACGTCGCTGTGGGAGGAGCTCGGGAGCAAGAGGTCGCCGTGGGAGGAGCTCGGTGATGTGACCTCGTCTCCTGAGTGCTCGTGGGGCGAGCCCTCACCTTTTGGGAGACTGTGGGGCGAGCCGTCGCCTTCGACTTCCCTTTCGCAGTCCCAGAGCTGAGGTGAGTGCTCTGGGGACTCCTTGGGCGAGGAGGAGGTCTGTGACGTAGCTTCGCCTTATGAGTGCTGGTGGGGCAAGCTGTCACCTCTTGGGAGACTGTGGGGCGAGCCATCGCCTTCGGATGAAGCAAGGGCCGGCGGTTTGACGTCCCTTTCACAGTTTAGGAGCCGAGTTGAGAGCTCTGAGGATCCCTTGGGTAAAGCGGCGCTCTGAGAAGTGGCGTCGTGTTCCGGGAGACTGTGGGGCAAGCTGTCGCCTTCGGTGGAGCCCGGGGGCAATGGGACGACCTCCCTTTCGCAGTCTCGGAGGTGAGTTGAGTGCTCCGGGATCCCCTTGGGTGAAGAGGTGTTCTCGGGGACGCGCTGGCGCGGAACCGGGCTCTCCTTGGGACGCTGGAGCGGAGCGGAACTTTCCCGGAAGTCCTGGGACGGGACCGAGCTCTCCTTTGGGAATTGGGAGTGAAGCCGAGCCTTCCTCGGGGACCCGGAGCAGAGAGGAAGCCGCCTGAAAACCGTGGAGTGGAGGGGAGCTCGCCTGGAGACCCTGGAGCGGAGGGAAGCTCGCCTGGAGACCCTGGAGCGGAGAGGAGCTCGCCTGGAGAGCCTGGAGCGGAGGGCAGCTCGCCTGGAGACCCTGGAGCGGAGAGGAGCTCGTCTGGAGACCCTGGAGCGGAGAGGAGCTCGCCTGGAGATCCTGGAGTGGAGGGGAGCTCGCCTGGAGGTCATGAGATGAAGCCGCGCTCCTTTCAGGACTCTGGAGCGGAATGGAGCTCTCTGGGACTCTCTGGAGCGGAACGGAGCTCTCGGGAACTCTCTGGAGCGGGACCGAGCTCTCGGGGACTCTCTGGTGCAGGACCGAGCTCTCGGGGACTCTCTGGAGCGGGACCGAGCTCTCACGGAGGTCCTGGGAAGGAGCCGAGCTCTCCTTGGAGAGCTGGAGCGGAGCCGAGCTCTCCTTGGAGACCTGGAGCGGAGCCGAGCGCTCCCTGGAGACCTGGAGCGGGACCGAGCTCTCCCTGGACACCTGGAGTGGGACCGAGCTCTCTGGGACTCTCTGGAGCGGGACCGAGCTCTCGGGGACTCTCTGGAGCGGGACCGAGCTCTTGGGGACTCTCTGGAGCGGGACCGAGCGGAGCTCACAGGGTCGATCAGGGACAGAAAGGAGCTCACAGGGTCGCTTAGGGACAGAGAGGAGCTCTCACGGAGGTCCAGGGACGGAGCCGAGCTCTCACGGAGGTCCTGGGACGGAGCCGAGCTCTCACGGAGGTCCTGGGATGGAGCCGAGCTCTCCTTGGAGACCTGGAGCGGAGCCGAGCTCTCCTTGGAGACCTGGAGCGGAGCCGAGCTCTCCTTGGAGACCTGGAGCGGAGCCGAGCTCTCCCTTGAGACCTGGAGTGGAGCCGAGCTCTCCTTGGAGACCTGGAGCGAAGCTGAACCAACCAGAAGGTTCTGGAGCAGGATGGAGAGCTCCTGGAGGTCCTGAAACGAAACGGAGCCCGCCTGGATATCCTGGAGCACGGCGGAGATCCCTTGGAGGACCTTCGGCGGAGCGGAGCTGTCCTGGAGGGCCTGGAGCAGCGCGGTGACCTCCTGGAAACTGTGATGCGGATCGGCGTTCTCGGAAGCGGGGGAGAGGAGATGGAGATCAGCCGTGATTATCCCGAGTCCCCTGGTGAGAAGCTGGAGGAACCTGGCGCATGAGCTGACCTTGCCTTCAGTCGTGCTCCACAGCTCTCTGGCAAGGGAGAGAGATTCCTCAGTCAGCAGAGACATGTGGAGCGCGATTTTCGCTTCTTCTGTGGGATAACTGGCTGGATTCAACTCCACGTATCGACCCATGCTCTGTAAAAATTCCCTCCATTCAGCTCTGTTGCCGGAGAAGCAAGCCGGGAGTCCCGTGATGTCATTGAGGGGGTGTGGCGCTGCCGAGCGTGCCCGAGAACCGGCTGCGAGCTTCCATGTTTTCCCGGGGGCGGAGCTTGGCTGCCGCTTGATCGCGGCTGAGCGAACCCGACCTCCGAGGTTCGGTTCGCACTGGGACCACGGCGTTAATCCGATCATGTCCCCCTTTTTCCTTTTGTCCTTTTTTCTTTTTCTTGCCTTTTTTTTTTTGTCCGTATATTCCTTTTCAGGGGTCCATTTTTCTGTTAGGCGAGGCACGGAGGCGGAAGCCGAAGTAACGGCAAACAGAAACTTTATTCAACAACAAGCAGAGCCAACACAAAAGCACTTACAGCACTCGTGATAGTCCGTGAATATAATCCGAGGGGAGCTTCGGAAGAGAAGCGCAGCGGTGGAGTGTGCGAGGAGTCCGAAACGGAACGTACGTAGCGGGATAACTGGACGTACGAGCACACCGACATGAACCAACATGAACACGCACGGACATACAATAACGGACGCTGAGTGTGGGTGAATGAGGGGTTTATATTGGCGGTGTGGTGAGCGAGTAGATGGGAGTCAGGTGTTCCCCATGAAGCCCGATTGCGAGCAGCTCTGTGCAGGTGGGGCACGCACGGGAGAAGGAGCGAGGTGCTTTGGGGAACGCCGAAGTCTGACAGCCGCCGAAGAGGGCGTGGCAGGGGAATTCCTGACAAGGAAATTCTCCTTTCATTCGTTCATTCATTTTCTCCCGCTTATCCGTAATTCGGGTCGCGGGGGCAGCAGTCTAAGCAGGCTCCCGCCTTCGACTGCTGCCCAATCCTCACAGCACCGTCCCTTACGGTCCCTCCTGCAGGTGGTGAGCCCACGGGAAGATTCTCCTTTCATGCTATTTGAAATACTGTTTATTTGGTTTGACTTCATTTACGTTCATTTTCGAGTGGTCTGTTTTAAGGTGAGCGTATGATCATTATACCACTGTGCTGATTTATTCTCCCTGATCATTTTGGTCTTAAGTGGAGCTCCATCATCTAGAGTGTAACGGAACGTTGATTCTAGATATTCAGTGGCCCAGTCCAGCTCTGCAGGGTCAGATGGACACCTAATTAATATCGTAATTTCCTGAAGATTATTGAAAAAACGCACTGCTGTAGCTGACAAGAAAAACTGCTTAACACGGTAACGTGGTGAGGTACTAAGGCAGTGACTGAGGCAGATTTTAAAAAAGATGAGATAATGATCTGAAATAACTTCAGACTGTGGAATTGTGACTAAATGTTTTATTTTTTTTATCCAAATGTTAATAACAAATCAAGACTGTGTCACCACTATGAGTGGGTCCTATAACATTCTGATTAATTTTACTGAATCTAGAATGGACGCAACTGCTGCTCTTAAGGAGTCTTCCTGATTATCAAAATCAATATTAAAGTCACCAACAATTAATGCTTTGTGTAAAGAAGGAGCTAAATTTGTGATGAAATCTGCAAATTCTATGAGAAAATCAGAGTCGGGCCTCTGGGGGTCTATAAATAATAATTAATAGAATTGACTGACTGGACCTGCTTTTGGACACTGAATATTTTATGTTGGTGTAAAGAACTTCAAATGTTTTACATTTGTGTTTAGTTTTTTTTTGTGTGAGACGCTCAGATTATTATTATAAATAGCTGTGACTCCACCCCCTCTGCCATTTAGACGGGGCTGGTGTATGTAACTATACCAGGAGGACCCACATTGTTTTTGGAGCACCACTCGGACATCCAGCAGTTTAGTGACCATAACCTGCAGTAGGCTACATCGTCATGTCGCATTGGGACGGGGCTAGAGCATGTTACTGCATCAGACATTGCCTTCGCTAATTTACACACCTCTATAATATTACTCTTAGTAACCCCTGACTGTCGAAGGTGTATATCATTAGCTCCTGTGTGAAAAACTATCTTAGAAAACCTGTGCTTTCCTAAGAATCTGCCATGTCCGGCGCCCTGGCTCTTGGTTTACACATGACCTGTGCTGCTGGTGCCTCTTAAGATCTCGCTAATTTCACGTGCCTCAGAATAGAGTCTCCTATAACCAGAGCTCTTACAGGTTTCTCAGCGGGTCAGCTTCAGTGAGAAGAGCAAACCTGTTGGACACGTGAAGCAGAGAGGAATGGTCGTCACCCACTCGCCCAGCTGCGAGGGCTCTAATGCCGGAGTCAGGGGAACGCTAACTCCACCTGGGGCATCCAGACTTTCCTCCTGCAGAACCTGGACTGCTCTTGCACTCACTACTTCTCTCTAGACTCTGGATGCGCTCCTCTAATGCTAAAATCTTCTCCGTCAAAGAGCAAACTACAGTGAGGAAAATAAGTATTTGAACACCCTGCTATTTTGCAAGTTCTCCCACTTAGAAATCATGGAGGTGTCTGAAATTGTCATCGTAGGTGCATGTCCACTGTGAGAGACATAATTAAAAAAAAATTAATCCAGAAATCACAATATATGATTTTTAAACTATTCATTTTTTATGGTACAGCTGCAAATAAGTATTTGAACACCTGTCTATCAGCTAGAATTCTGACCCTCAAAGACCTGTTAGTCTGCCTTTAAAATGTCCACCTCCACTACATTTATTATCCTAAATTAGATGCACCTGTTTGAGGTCATTAGCTGCATAAAGACACCTGCCCACCCCATACAATCAGTAAGAATCCAACTACTAACATGGCCAAGACCAAAGAGCTGTCCAAAGACACTAGAGACAAAATTGTACACCTCCACAAGGCTGGAAAGGGCTACGGGGAAATTGCCAAGCAGCTTGGTGAAAAAAGGTCAATTGTTGGAGCAATCATTAGAAAATGGAAGAAGCTAAACATGACTGTCAATCTCCCTCGGACTGGGGCTCCATGCAAGATCTCACCTCGTGGGGTCTCAATGATCCTAAGGAAGGTAAGAAATCAGCCCAGAACTACACGGGAGGAGCTGGTCAATGACCTGAAAAGAGCTGGGACCACCGTTTCCAAGGTTACTGTTGGTAATACACTAAGACGTCATGGTTTGAAATCATGCATGGCACGGAAGGTTCCCCTGCTTAAACCAGCACATGTCCAGGCACGTCTTAAGTTTGCCAATGACCATTTGGATGATCCAGAGGAGTCATGGGAGAAAGTCATGTTGTCAGATGAGACCAAAATAGAACTTTTGGGTCATAATTCCACTAAACGTGTTTGGAGGAAGAAGAACGATGCTACTGTGAAGCATGGGGGTGGTAGCATCATGCTTTGGGGTGTTTTTCTGCACATGGGACAGGGCAACTGCACTGTATTAAGGAGAGGATGACCGGGGCCATGTACTGCGAGATTTTGGGGAACAACCTCCTTCCCTCAGTTAGAGCATTGAAGATGAGTCGAGGCTGGGTCTTCCAACATGACAATGACCCGAAGCACACAGCCAGGATAACCAAGGAGTGGCTCTGTAAGAAGCATATCAAGGTTCTAGCGTGGCCTAGCCAGTCTCCAGACCTAAACCCAATAGAGAATCTTTGGAGGAAAATCAAACTCCATGTTTCTCAGCGACAGGCCAGAAACCTGACTGATCTAGAGAAGATCTGTGTGGAGGAGTGGGCCAAAATCCCTCCTGCAGTGTGTGCAAACCTGGTGAAAAACTACAGGAAACGTTTGACCTCTGTAATTGCAAACAAAGGCTCCTGTACCAAATATTAACATTGACTTTCTCAGGTGTTCAAATACTTATTTGCAGCTGTATCATACAAATAAATAGTTACAAAATAATATATTGTGATTTCTGGATTTTTATGTCTCTCACAGTGGACATGCACCTACGATGACAATTTCAGACCCCTCTATGATTTCTAAGTGGGAGAACTTGCAAAATAGCAGGGTGTTCAAATACTTATTTTCCTCACTGTAGCTTACACTTCTAGTGTGTGTGTGTGTGTGTGTGTGTGTGTGTGTGTGTGTGTGTGTGTGTACATAAACCTGGAGAATGTGGGGGTTATTTTTAATATTATTCAAAACATTTATATAATTGTTTTTTAGATTTCAAAGTGAAACATGAAGTTAATTATTATTAATTAAAATAAACATTATTTTAATTATTATCAGTTAAAATTATTTAGTTATTTTGTTCCTTTTATGTATAATGTTTATCTTCCTTTGTTAATAATTCATTATTCTAATATTTTAGTGAAAATGTTTTGTGCTGATTTTTTAAGATAATAATTGTATATGATTGATTCTGATTGGTGCAGCGGATCTTTGTGTTCTCTGAATGTTTTATAAAGTCGTGTACATGTTCAAGGTTTCACATTCAGAGCTCACAGTGAAGAACTGTGTGGAGGATTGTGGGTAAAAACTCATTGAAGGCACCACAGTTGTGTGACCTTGAATATGTCCTTGAAGGAACTACTGAGCTCATAAATCCGAGTCCAGAATACAGATGAAGATCAATAAAACATAATTGATTTTTTTTTTTTTACAAGTCATCTTACGATGAGTGTAAAAACAGAGTGAAAGACGTGTGTGTGTGTGTGTGTGTGTGTGTGTGTGTGTGTGTGTGTGTGTGTGTGTGTGTGGTAATAATTGACAAAGCTATTATCATTTACAACTAACTTTACAAAAGAATGATGATGATGATGATGATGATGATGATGATGATGAGGATGGTGCTGATGATGATTCAGCTTTAAAAAGTTGAGGATTAAAATTTGCTAAATTCTTTTCCTGAGTTTCTTTTTCTTTTCTGTCAGTAATGTTGAAGCTCAGATCAAACATCAAAGGTTAACCAGCAGTTTGGAAGATGAAAAGAACTGGATTCATGCTGCTTTTACACACACACACACACACACACACACACACATACACACAGAGACACACACACACACACACACACACACACACACACACACACACACACACACACAGTGTGTTAAATTTGTATGGAAACAGCGTTGATGTTCAAAGACAAGAAATATCTATTCAAGGGCGGAGAGACACAACGCTGACAGAATAAAGTGATCACAAAGGGTAATGTGTGTGTGTGTGTGTGTGTGTGTGTGTGTGTGTGTGTGTTGGGGTGTTTGGGGTGCATGTTGTTCAGTATTATATTATCAACTATTTAAAAATCTCTAAGACTGTGTGGCGTGAAAGGAGCTTTAGACCTAATACCTCAATCACCTCAGTCTTCAATCACCTCAGTTTTCAATCACCTCAGACCTCAACAATACATGTATTGTTCTTATGATTATAATCACACTCTTGATGTCACTCAAATGAGATGAGGATGCTTCCCTTTTGAGTCTGGTTCCTCTCAATGATTCTTCCTCATAACATATATGGGAGTTTTTCTTTGCCACAATCACCCCCAGGCTTCATCATCAGGGATAAACACACCATTTACCCCAATACTTAAGATCTGTTAAGCTGCTGTGAGACAATGTCCATTGTAAAAAAAACTCTATAGAAATAAACTTGAAACTTGAAACTTGATTAATCACCTCATACCTCAATCACCTCAGTCCTTAATCACCTCAGTCCTTAATCACCTCATACCTCAATCACCTCATACCTCAATCACCTCAGTCCTTAATCACCTCATACCTCAATCACCTCAGTCCTTAATCACCTCATACCTCGATCACCTCAGTCCTTAATCACCTCATACCTCAATTACCTCATACCTCAATCACCTCTTACCTCAATCACCTCATACCTCAATTACCTTAGTCCTTAATCACCTCATACCTCAATCACCTCAGTCCTTAATCACCTCATACCTCAATCACCTCATACCTCAATCACCTCAGTCCTTAATCACCTCATACCTCAATTACCTCAGTCCTTAATCACCTCATACCTCGATCACCTCAGTCCTTAATCACCTCATACCTCAATCACCTCATACCTCAATTACCTTAGTCCTTAATCACCTCATACCTCAATCACCTCATACCTCAATCACCTCGTACGTCAATCACCTCATACCTCAATCACCTCAGTCCTTAATCACCTCAGTGCTTAATCACCTCATACCTCAATCACCTCATACCTCAATCAGCTCCAGGGTAAATATTCACACTATTTATTTTGTTAGTAATTTTGTCTTAAATGCTGAAATACACAAAATAAACATGCTCTTTATTTCACAGTGGATCATCATGACCTCATCAGACTGGCTCTGTTCGATCTCCACTAAACTTTAAAGCATTTGGATTCTGTAAAACACTTGTTTTCCCTCTGCTGTGTCTACATGAGAGATTTTTCAAAGGTATGAACTTTAAAGAAATATTATCTTTACAAATTTAATGTTGATAGTGTGAATTTTACTAATATGAAATTTATAAAGATACAAACTTTAAAGAGGTGTGAGCTTTACAAAGATGTGAACTTTACAGTGATAAACTTTACAGAAATATGAACTTTACAGGCATATAAACTTTACCAAAAAAGAACTCTACAAAGATATGAACTTTACATAGATATGAACTTTACAGAGATATGAAGTTTACAAAAAATTACTTTACATAGATGTGAACTTTACAGGCTTGTAAACTTTACAGAGATGTGAACTTTAGCACAGAGCTAGTTTTTGAGTATGTGGGGTTATTTGAGTAGGCAGAATCTGGATGTGACCAGGTGAAATGGTCTCTTAAAGATTATAAAACACATCAGTCATATATATATTCAGAGACAGAATTACTCTCTTACTTACTATCTGAAATAAGGACACATCTAGTGTCTGTGTGTGTGTGTGTGTGTGTGTGTGTGTGTGTGTGTGTGTGTGTGTGTATACAATAATAAAGCTCTAGTGCCATCTGGTGGTGTTTTGTATTTTCTACACTGTTCATTTCCAGGATTTCACTCTGATTCTCACACCCATTAGGGTTACACAAGTCAGGTCACTCTTAGTCGGCCTCAAGTCCGGATAAATGTGGAGGGTTGTGTTATGAAGGGCACCCACCATAAAAAACATGTGCCACATCAAATATGCGGATCACAAACCTAAATTTTATACCGGATCAGTAGAGGCCCGGGTTACCAACGACCTCCAATTGGGCTACTGTTGGCCGAAGGAGGAGAAGGAGAGAAGGAAGACGTCTACAGAGACAGCAGGGAAAGGAGAAGTGGAGGAGGTTCAGGTTGGTACTTTAAATGTTGGTAATATTCAATTCAATTCAGTTCATGTTTATTTGTTTTGCGATTTCAACAATGAACATTGTTTCAGAGCAGCTTTACACAGATAATGAGGAGATAAAAATAAATATGTTCTGTATAAGTGTAAGTTTGTCCCTGATAAACAAGTCGGTGGCGACTGTGGTGAAGGAAAACCCTGAGATGCAGAAGGAAGAAACCTTGAGAGGAACCAGACTCAAGAGGGAACCTCATCCTCATCTGGGTGCCACCGAATGTCCATTTATTACAGTTAAACAATGTTGAGGTGCAGTGATGAAGATCAGATACAAACTGTAGTCCTGAGTCAGTGTAGCAGACTGTTGATATTAACTACAGTCCAAATTCATCCTCAAAGCTCCCCTTCTTACTCCGTTATTTCATGGATCTCCAGGGCATTAATGAGAAAAAACCCCAGCTGCACAGAGTCGCCTCCAATCGAAGAAAAATGACTGGTAAAGGGAGAGAGATAGCTGATATGATGGGGAGGAGAAAGGTAGATATGTTGTGTGTTCAGGAGACCAAGTGGAAAGGGAGGAACATTGGAGGTGTTTAAACTGTTCTATCATGGTGTGGATGGAAAGAGAAATGGTGTAGGGGGGATTCTGAAGGAAAAGTACAGTAAGAGTGTAGTGGAGGTGAAGAGAGTTTCTGATAGGGTGATGATCGTAAAGGTGGAAGTTGAAGGGGTGATGATAAATGTCATCAGTGCTTATGCTCCACAAGTTGGCTGTGAGATGGAGGAGAAGGAAGAATTCTGGAGTGAGTTAGATGAAGTGGTAGAAGGTGTACCTAGAAATGAAAGATTGGTGATTGGGGCAGACTTTAATGGACATGTAGGTGAAGGGAACAGAGGTGATGAGGAGGTGATGGTAGGTATGGCTTTAAGGAGAGGAATGTGGAAGGGCAGATGGTGGTGGATTTTGCTAAAAGGATGGAAATGGCAGTGGTGAACACGTATTTTAAGAAGAAGGATCACAGGGTGATGTATAAGAGTGGAGGAAGGTGCACACAGGTGGAATATGTTCTATGTAGGAGATGCAACCTGAAGGAGATTGGAGACTTTAAGGTGTTGGCAGGGGACAGTGTAGCTAGACAGCATCGGATGGTGGTCTGTAGGATGGTTTTGGAGGTGAAGAAGAAGAGGAGGAGAGTGAGGACTGAAAGAAGAATAAGATGGTGGAAACTGAAGGAGGAAGAGTGTAGTGTGAGGTTCAGGGAAGAGGTCAGACAGGGGCTCAGTGGTGGTGAAGAGGTGCTGGATGATTGGGGAACTACTGCAGGAGTGATGAGAGAGACAAATAAAAAGGTAGTTTTAACATCTGGGAATAGAAAGGAAGACAAAGAGACGTGGTGGTGGAATGAGGAAGTGCAGGAGAGCAGAAGGAGAAAGAGGTTGGAGAAACAGATCTGGGATCTAAAGAGTGATGAGAAAAGTAGGCAGGAGAACAAGGAGCAGGTGAAGAGGGATGTGGTGAAAGACAAGGAAAAGGCATATGAGGAGCTGTAGGAGAAGTTGTGCACTAAGGAAGGAGAAAAGGATTTGTATTGATTGTCCAGGCAGAGGAACCGAGCTGGGAAGGATGTGCTGCAAGTTAGAGCAATAAAGGATGGAGATGGAAATGTGTTGACTAGTGAGGAGAGTGTGTTGAGAAGATGGAGGGAGGATTTTGATCAGCTGATAAATGAGGAAAAAGATGGTGTGGAGTTGGTGAAGCAGGATGTAGATAGGATCAGTAAGGAAGAAGTGAGAGCAGCGATTAAGAGGATGAAGAGTGGAAAGTCGGTTGGACCAGATGACATACAGATGGTAGCATGGGGATGTTTAGGAGATATGCAGTGGAGTTTTTAACAATATTGTTTAACAGGATTTTGGAAGGTGAGAAGATGCCTGAGGAATGGAGAAGGAGTGTGCTGGTACCGATTTTCAAGAATAAGGGAGATGTGCAGACCTGCAGTAACTACAGGGGAATGAAGTTGATCAGTCACACCATGAAGTTATGGGAAAGGGTAGTGGAAGCCAGGCTGAGAGAAGAGGTGACCATCTGTGAGCAACAGTATGGTTTCATGCCGAGGAAGAGCACCACAGACGCATTATTTGCTTTGAGAATGTTGATAGAGAAGTATAGAGAAGGTCAGAAGGAGCTGCATTGTGTGTTTGTGGATTTAGAGAAAGCGTACGACAGGGTGCCGAGAGAGGAGTTGTGGTATTGTATGAGGAAGTCTGGTGTGTCAGAGAAGAATGTGAGGGTGGTGCAGGACATGTATGAGGACAGTGTAACAGCAGTCAAAAACCTTAGTGTGATTATTGACCAGAGTCTTTCCTTTGAGGATCAGATAAATAATATCACCCGGATCTCCTTCTTTCACCTTAGAAATGTTGCTAAAAATTAAAAAAATATGATGAATATGAATATGATGTCATTACAGGAGGCAGAAAAACTAGTTGATGCTTTTGTAACATCTAGATTAGACTACTGTAACGCTTTACTGTCTGGGTGTTGGAGTAAGTGCAGAAATAAGCTTCAGTTAGTTCAGAATGCAGCAGCAAGAGTCCTCACTAGATCTAGAAAATATGATCCCATCAGCCCTGTTTTAATCATCTACACTGCTCCCAATTACATCTCACACTGATTATAAAATACTACTACTGACGTATAAAGCACTTAACGCTCTCACGCCGCAGTATCTGAGTGAACTTCTGTACCAGGATGATTCTCCACGCCTACTTTGATCAAAAGGTGCAGGCTATTTGTTGGTACCTCAAATAATGAAGACTCCAGCAGGGGGCAGATGTTTCTCTTATAAACCCCACAGTTATGGAACAACCTTCCAATCAGTGTTCGGGACTCAGACACAGTCTCAGTGTTCAAGTCGAGGCTGAACACATTTATTTAGTGGAGTCTTTAGTTAGTAGGTGTTTGTGAGGTAAAGGAGCAGATCTGGAGGGATCATGGATATGGAGTGTTTGGTGAACTGGGATATTTGGATGCTGTCGTCTCCTCACTCTCACACGTTCACTCAGGTTTGTTGACGGTGGTGTGGTGGGTCGTCTCTTATCCCAGAGATCCTCATGTCTGTGTTACCTTCTGCTTCTCCCTTTTAGTTCTGCTGCCAGAGTGAATCTTACCAGAGTCCAAACTGCACAGTGACATTAACTTTCATACAACAATCAGGAGACATAAAAATCCATATCCTTCTCTTCTCTCTCTCTCTCTCTCTCTCTCTCTCTCTCTCTCTCTCTCTCTCTCTCTCGGTCGAGTTAAACATGCTCCTGAGGTTCCAGTGACTACTGTTCCTGCCCCTCTCCCCTCCGTGGATCTTCCCAGTTCGTCCAGGTCTGCCTCTGGATAGTGTTCTCTTCGACTGGAGGCGACTCTGTGCAGCTTGGGACGGTTTCTTATCAACGCCTTGGGTGGTTCCATGAAATTCCGGAGTAAGAACGGGAGCTTTGAGGATGGATTTGGACTGTAGTTAATGTCAACAGTCTGCTACACTGACTCAGGACTACAGTTTGCTCTGATCTTCATCACTGCACCTCAACATCGTTTATCTGTAATAAATGGACATTCGGTGGAACCCAGATGAGGATAAGGTTCCCTCTTGAGTCTGGTTCCTCTCAAGGTTTCTTCCTTCTGCATCTCAGGGAGTTTTTCCTTCACCACATTTGCCACCGGCTTGTTCATCAGGGACAAACTTACACTTATAAAGAACATATTCATTTTTATCTCCACATTATCTGTGTAAAGCTGCTCTGAGACGATGTTCATTATTAACAAATAAAAATGAATTGAATTGAATTAAATTGTAGTAGGAACGACAAACTGGTTCAAGGTGGGGGTGGAACTGCATCAAGGATCGGCTCTGAGCCCTTTCCTGTTTGCAGTGGTGATGGACAGGTTGAAGAACGAGGTCAGACAGGAGTCTCCGTGGACTATGATGTTTGTGGATGATATTGTGATTTGTGGTGAGAGTAGGGAGCAGGTGGAGAAGAGCCTGGAGAGGTGGAGTGATTAGCAGGAGTGATTTGTGATAGAAGAGTATCTGTGAGAGTGAAAGGGAAAGTTTATAGGTCTGTGGTGAGACCTGAGATGTTGTATGGATTAGAGACAGTGTCATTGAGTAAAAGACAGGAGGTGGAGCTGGAGGTAGCAGAGCTGAAGATGTTGAGATGTTCGTTGGGATGGAGGAAAAGTGGAAGACCAAGGAGGAGGTTTATGGATGTGGTGAAGGAAGACATGCAGGTAGTTGGTGTGAAAGAGGCAGATGTAGAGGACAGGGGGGTATGGAGACGGAGGATCCGCTGTGGCGCCCCCTAATGGTAGCATCCGAAAGAAGCAGAAGAAGAAGACTCTGATTCTCATTTATTTGTTTATTATGATGAGATTAATATTTTATTATATTTTGTTGTTCATTTTCTTCAAAACACACACACGCACGCTCATTGAACCGGTACTTGCTCTACTGAACCGGAAGTAAATCTGTATTATTTTTCTCACATGTGTAAATTCCTATAAGTGCTGTGACCAATGTGCATCTTCATTTACACTTTATAACTACAGGTTGTAACTCTGTAAAGCTTTTTACTTAATTTTTTGTGAAATCTTCTTAACTTCGTCGGTATAATAAAGCTTCTTCTTCTTCTTTTTCTTCTTCTTTTTCTTCTTCTTCTTTTTCTTCTTCTTCTTTTTCTTCTTCTTCTTTTTCTTCTTCTTCTTTTTCTTCTTCTTCTTTCGGCTTCTCCCATTAGGGGGCGCTACAGCGGATCATCCGTCTCCATTCCCCCCTGTCTCTACATCTGTCTCTGCAGACCAACCTCCTGCATGTCTTCCCTCACCACATCCATAAACCGGTATAATAAATATAAATACTTATAATTAATACGTTATTTTGTAATTCTATTTCATGTAAATGTAATGGCTAATTCTGGTTAAATGAACGATTAAAAAAAGCATCATAATATTATACAAAACCACATTCATTACATGTTTAATAAATACTTTTAGAGTAATAATAATCAAATTTTTAATTGTTTAAAATTCTGAGCCTCGGCTGGACTTGAGACGCGCACTTCCGGTAGGGAGGAGTTTACTTCCGGTGGGCTCGTACCGCTGTGTGTCATGGGCATGGAGCGGTTTTATCCCTAAAATAGATCAAAAGCAAATAATCGGATTGAATGTGATTTAAAACTCGAGTTAATGATCAGCGGGGATCTGATTTACTGTGTACGGGGACAGGAGAGGGACAGCGGGACACAAAAACCTTTAGCACACGGTAATGTACCGACAACCGACTAGCTAACCGTGCTAATGCTAACTCTCACATTATTTATTTATTTATAGATCAATCAGAATAAACAACACTTTTTATATGAACTTTATTGTCACTAACGCACTCTGAAATATTCTGAGGGTAAAGTAATAAGTTAAAGTGTTTATTTGTGATTTATTTGTTATAAAATAATTTATTAATGAATTAATAATTATTTGTTGTTTATATCTGATTTCTGTTTTTAATTCAGTTTTAATTCCACACTGAGCTCTTTCCTGTGGGCGGGGCTTCATCACGTGACTAGAATATAGCGATACGTGGTGATATACCGCGATATTATTATGATGGTGGTGAAGATGATGATGGAGATGTTGGTGGTGTAAATATGTTGATGATGTAGATATGTTGATGATGGGCATGATGGTGAAGGAAATGATGGTGGAGATGATGATGGTGTAGATATGTTGATGATGATGGTGGTGGAGATGATGATGTTGATGGTGTAGATATGTTGATGATGGAGATAATGGTGAAGGAGATGATGATGATGATGGTGAAGATATGTTAATGATGAGGGTGGAGATGATGATGAAGATTTTGATGGTGGAGATAATGGTGAAGGAGATGTTGATGAAGATGATGTTGATGGTGGAGATGATGATGATGATGATGGTGGAGATATGTTAATGATGATGGTGGAGATGATGATGAAGATTTTGATGGTGGAGATAATGGTGTAGGAGATGATGATGTTGATGGTGGAGATATGTTGATGATAGGCATTATGGTGAAGGAAATGATGATGATGGTGGAGATGAAGATGATAATGACGATGATGTTGATGGTGGAGATAATGGTGAAGGAGATGATGATGAAGATGTTGATAGTGTAGATATGTTGATGATGATGGTGGAGATGATGATGATGAAGATGATGTTGATGGTGAAGATATGTTGATGATGATGGTGGAGATGATGATGATGATGTTGATGGTGGAGATAATGGTGAAGGAGATGATGATGATAAAGATGATGTTGATGGTGGAGATATGTTGATGATGATGGTGGAGATGATGATGATGATGATGTTGATGGTGGAGATAATGGTGAAGGAGATGAAGATGATGTTGATGGTGGAGATATGTTGATGATGATGGTGGAGATGATGATGATGTTGATGGTGGAGATAATGGTGAAGGAGATGAAGATGATGTTGATGGTGGAGATATGTTGATGATGGGCATTAAAAACTTTTGAAAGTTGAAAACTTGTTTATTTATACAAGCTTTTAACACGTAGTCCTGTTTCAACTGCTTTTTTACATATATATTGTGCTCTTATATTTTTTATTGTCTACTGTCTATTTTTTATTTATTTTTATTTTTTTTACTGGAAAGTGTCTTGTGCTCCTTTTGGTTGCTGTAAGGCGCTATATAAATACAATTAGATTTGACTTGACTTGGCATTATGGTGAAGGAAATGATGATGATGATGCTGAAGTAGACAATGAAGATGTTGATAATATTGTATACCCTAGCAGGTTTCTGGTTTCTGTTGGTCACTCTGTGGTGTGTGTGTGTTCAGGTTGTGGATGCAGGTTTTGAGGATGGTGTTGTCAGGGTTACGGTTGTCACGGCAGCAGCTAAAGCGGTTGGAGGAGCACCGGTACAGCAGTGAGGGAAAATCTCTCCTGGAACCACTCATGCAGCCGTTCTGGTGCTGGCTGGTGGAAAGAGTTCCTCTGTGGGTTGCTCCAAACCTCATCACCATCATCGGCCTGGTCCTCAACATCACCACCACCCTCATCCTCACCTATTACTGTCCTACTGCTACAGAGCAGGTACACACACACACACACACACACACACACACACACACACACACACACACACCCTCACCTATTACTGTCCTACTGCTACAGAGCAGCTACACACACACACACACACACACACACACACACACACACACACACCCTCACCTATTACTGTCCTACTGCTACAGAGCAGCTACACACACACACACACACACACACACACACACACACACCCTCACCTATTACTGTCCTACTGCTACAGAGCAGCTACACACACACACACACACACACACACACACACACACACACACACACACCCTCACCTATTACTGTCCTACTGCTACAGAGCAGCTACACACACACACACACACACACACACACACACTCATCTATTACTGTCCTACTGCTACAGAGCAGCTACACACACACACACACACACACACACACACACACACACACACACACACACACACACACACCTATTACTGTCATACTGCTACAGAGCAGGTACACACACACACACACACACACACACACACACACACACCCTCACCTATTACTGTCCTACTGCTACAGAGCAGGTACACACACACACACACACACACACACACACACACACACACACACACACACACCCTCACCTATTACTGTCCTACTGCTACAGCGCAGCTACACACACACACACACACACACACACACACACACACACACACACACACACTCATCTAATACTGTCCTACTGCTACAGAGCAGCTACACACACACACACACACACACACACACACACCTATTACTGTCATACTGCTACAGAGCAGGTACACACACACACACACACACACACACACACACACACACACACACACACACACCCTCACCTATTACTGTCCTACTGCTACAGAGCAGCTACACACACAGACACACACACACACACACACACACACACACTCACCTATTACTGACCTACTGCTACAGAGCAGCTACACACACACACACACACACACACACACACACACACACACACACACACACACACACACTCATCTATTACTGTCCTACTGCTACAGAGCAGGTACACACACACACACACACACACACACACACACACACCTATTACTGTCATACTGCTACAGAGCAGGTACACACACACACACACACACACACACACACACACACACACACACACACACACCCTCACACACACCCTCATCTATTACTGTCCTACTGCTACAGAGCAGGTACACACACACACACACACACACACACACACACACACACCCTCACCTATTACTGTCCTACTGCTACAGAGCAGCTACACACACACACACACACACCTATTACTGTCCTACTGCTATAGAGCAGCTACACACACATACACACACACACACACACACACACACCCACACACACACACACACACACACACACCTATTACTGTCCTACTGCTACAGAGCAGCTACACACACACACACACACACACTCATCTATTACTGTCCTACTGCTACAGAGCAGCTACACACACACACACACACACACACACACACACACACACACACTCATCTATTACTGTCCTACTGCTACAGAGCAGCTACACACACACACACACACACACACCCTCACCTATTACTGTCCTACTGCTACAGAGCAGGTACACACACACACACACACACACACACACACACACACCTCACCTATTACTGTCCTACTGCTACAGAGCAGCTACACACACACACACACACACACACACACACACACACACACACCCTCACCTATTACTGTCATACTGCTACAGAGCAGCTACACACACACACACACACACACACACACACACACACACACACACACACACTCATCTATTACTGTCATACTGCTACAGAGCAGCTACACACACACACACACACACACACACACACACACACACACACCCTCACCTATTACTGTCATACTGCTACAGAGCAGCTACACACACACACACACACACACACACACACACACACACACACACACACACACACACCCCCTCACCTATTACTGTAGTACTGCTTAGTGTTGAGCGTGTGTGTGTGTGTGTGTGTGTGTGTGTGTGTGTGTGCGTGTGTGTGTGCAGGCTCCGAGGTGGGTGTACCTGGCCTGTGCTTTTGGGTTGTTTATCTACCAATCACTGGACGCTATTGACGGTAAACAGGCGAGACGGACCAATAGCAGCACTCCACTCGGAGAACTCTTCGACCATGGCTGTGACTCACTCTCCACTGGTGAGACATCATCCTGTGTGTGTGTGTGTGTGTGTGTGTGTGTGTGTGTGTGTGTCTGTCTGTGTTTGTGTATCTGTGTGTGTGTGTGTTGGTCACACACCCTCACCCCCATGTTTATGAATTTGATTCTGACTTGTAACAGCAGCCCAGGCATGTAAATAAAACCTTTATACCGTGTAACTTGTGTGTGTGTGTGTGTGTGTGTGTGTGTGTGTGTGTGTGTGTGTGTGTGTGTGTGTGTGTGTGTGTAGTGTTTGTGATTCTAGGAACATGTATAGCAGTTCAGATGGGGACGAATCCTGACTGGATGTTCTTCTGCTGTTTTGTGGGTGTGTTCATGTTCTACTGTGCTCATTGGCAGACCTATGTCTCAGGAACACTGCGCTTTGGAATGTGAGTCCACCAACATCACCTCCAACTACACCATCTCTACAATCCTCACCATCTTCAACATTACTTCCACCATCATCTCCACTGCCAACAATAACCAACATCATCACCTATATCATCTCCATTAGCAACACCAGTACTACCATAACCATCATCATCACCAACACCACCTCATCATCTCCACCATCACCTCCACTATCTTTATCACCAACACCACCTAATCATCTCAACCAACACCTCCACTATCTTCATCACCAACACCACCTAATCATCTCCACCATCACCTCCACTATCTTCATTACCATAACCATCATCATCACCAACACCACCTAATCATCTCCACCATCACCTCCACTATCTTCATTACCATAACCATCATCATCACCAACACCACCTAATCATCTCCACCATCACCTCCAATATCTTTATCACCA
>NC_139584.1:423264-433264 GCF_946808225.1 Silurus aristotelis
AAAGTTCAAATAATACAGATTGTAATAGTTTGTGTGAAAAGGAATTTCCTGGGAGAAACTTTATAAATTAAACAAAAAAATGTTTTATAAAGAAAAATAAGATTTTAAAAGAGCTTGATGTGGGGATTGAACTAACAGGCTAACTAGCAGAATTCTGGAAATATAGAGAATTCTTTGTGGAATTATGTGACACTTGGCATGTATTAATAATGTTATTTTATTTTAATGAAAAATAAATAAATGAAGAATAAATGTAACAACTCATCAGCCAATTGGCTAGCAAACTAACATTAGCTAGCTAGCAGTTTGTTACTTGTTAGCATGTTAACTAAGTTATTAAACTTTTTGTTGTAGACAAATAATTTTATTATTTTACTATAAAAACTTCCCTGACTTGTTTTTATAAATAGTTATTATATAAAAGTGCTTTTTGTCAGGTGTGTGTAATAGCGGCCAGATTTTTAGCCAAAATTATTACGGTCATGTGATGAAATTTTGTTTTCCGATTAGTCAGTACCAACAGTAAGTAAATGAAACAGTAGATGGCGCTGTTGATCTCTGTTCTGTTCAGTTAGCAATAAATGTATAATAACTCATTACATTCAACAAAATAACACAAAAAGTTGAATACAAATGATCCAACCAAAAAGCTTAAAACAACGCAAACAGAAAATATGAGATAAAGGAATAAGTGCATACATAAAACTATAATTATAAAAAAGCACAAAATACTTGCTTTACTTTCAGTAAAGTTTCGAGAATTAAAGTGATTGATGGTGGTGGTGTTTCTGGGGTGCTGGTGATGGTGGTGGTGATAATGTTGGTATTGGTGTTTCTGGTGGTGCTGATGTTGGTGGTGGTGTTGGAATTGGTGGTGGTGCTTGCGTGTGTTGGAGAAAGTGGTGTTTTGGGTGATGGTGTTGTAATATAAACGGTCCTGATCATCTCAACACTGAGAGCCTGCACTGAAGTGAAAGGAGGTGAAGTGCCACGTCGTCATTTTAACAATTCATTCATTATTTATTTTAATAACGTATTTGAGTTAAAATTGAACGTAAGTAAAATTCTAATCAGCCAGTGAGGGATTTTAACTCCTGCTCGGGGTGTTGTTTACACCAGAATAATAAAATTACACCAAGTTCAAAGTTCAAGTTTTTCATGTGTTTCAGAAAAACTTCAGACCCTTTCAGATGACTTTCGGTCTCACAGGTGTGTTGTTTGGATGTGTGTGTGTGTGTGTGTGTGTGTGTGTGTGTGTGTGTGTGTGTGTGTGCGCAGCAGGACATTATGTAACGTTATTAAACACCAGGTCTGCATCATCTTGGTGTTCAGGCTTCGTAATATTGTTTCCTGGTGACGGTGGACGTCACTCCTCTCTGCACCATCTCCACCTGACGCGTAACACTGCCACTCATCTGCTGTGTCACCTGTCTGCTCGACATCATCATACCTTCTGAGAGGAGACACACACACACACACACACACACACACACACACACACACACACGTTAGCATCAAGAGAGAAAAGCAGAAAGACAGACAGAGAGACAGACAGCAATAGAAAGAGAGACACAGCAAGAGAGACAGAGAAAAACAAAGAGACAGACAGCAAGAGACAGACAGACAGACAGACGGACATAGAGACGGAGCGAGATGGACAGACAGGGAGACAGACAGGGAGACAGACAGGGAGACAGACAGGGAGACAGAGAGAGAGAGATGGACAGACAGAGAGACAGACAGGTTACCTGGGGTGATGAAGGGTTCCGTGAACATGGTGTGTGTTGTATGTGTTGAGCTCTGTGATGGTAAATTAAACACTTCTCTCCTCATCACAGACTGACCACCGTACTGACCCATAGAACCTGTTAGAGTGAGAGAGAGATTTACATTTTAAAATCAGTGTGTGTGTGTGTGTGTGTGTGTGTGTGTGTGTGTGTGTGTGTGTGTGTGTGTATCATACCATCCTGAGACTCGATGGTGATGATTCCCTCTCTCTCCGGCCCAAAGCCCTGTGTGGTCTGAGCCTGAACTTTAAATTTATACGGGACATTTTCAGTCAGATCAGAGACGGTCAGGGACGTAGCAGAGTTCCCACTCAGCTGGAACGAGCGCTGATCTCCTGCACGAATAAAACAATTCTCTTAAATATCAGCTCACAGACTTACAACATCAACTACAAAGATACAAACTCTGATAACTGAAAATAGTGTCTACTATAACCATTAACTCCTTCACCTGCAGTGACAAAAATCTGCAACAGATCTGTGCACTGGAACTAAGAAATGACTCAAATTTATCTAGAAAATAAAAGGAATTGATTTAGGAACATTGAAGCTGAAGTACTGTTCCACTCTGACCTCCACCATGCAGCTGTTCACAGGTGACCACGTAGCCCAGGATCTCGCCATTGGGTTTCCGTGGTTTGTCCCAGCTGAGCTGCAGAGTCTCGGGGCTCAGTGCGGTGAACACCAGGGGACCTGGAGCACTCGGTGTGCTCAGAGTAAATGAAGAACCTAAAAACACCATCATGTGAGATCAGAAATTTTGCAAGATGTATCTATTTATAAAACAACACTGGAATCTAGTCGGTTTTTTTTTACCTGGCACGGGGCTGAGAGGGCTCTTGGGGTCCACTGCAGACTCGATGGTGATGACTCCCTCTCGCTCCGGACCCCAACCCTCCTGACTCTCAGCCTTCACCTTGAACAGGTACGACTGGTTGGGCAGAAGGTCCTGAACTACCACAGAGTTCTGCGCAGGGTTAGTGATGTCCATGCGCTTCATTTCTCCTACAGGATCGTTATGCACAAAGTCACACATGTAGCACTGTAATGAAAATCCTGTCAATTTTGCATTGCAGGAACTCAGCGTTGGTACTAACCTCCACTAAGGAGCTGGTAGAGAACACAGTATCCTGATATGGGCTTTTCGCAGTGGGGCTCCTGCCAGCTGACCTTCAGTGCTGTAGGGCCCAGAGCTGAAAACACCAGCCTGCTCGGGGTTTCCGGGACACCACGCTGCAGCCGAGTATCTAATAATAACAAACAACTCTTCATCAACATCGCTGTGTTTTTGTGCTGACTGCAGCAACAGCATTATAGAAGCTTGAAATAAATCAGTGATGCAAGTTGCTTATATAACAACATACTGGTACAGACATTAAACATTACATCTCTTCAACATTTGGTTAGAATTTCTTCAGCACTAGTTCACTTATTCCAAGTCTGCCAACATTATATAGCACCGGGCCCTTATGGCTCCTGGCACTGTATTTATCAACCAATCCATAAAGGAGTTTCTGCTACTAGATTCGGACTCCACAGTTTGGATTGGTTGCTCCATATCCACTCACCCTGGAGAACCCTGTCCAGGTTCTGCAGAGCTTCGTTGATGTCATCTGAGCGATTGTGAACACGGGAGTTCAGGCTGTAGCTTGTAGTTGTAGTCTGGCTGAAGCTAGAGCCGCCTGAAAGTGTGCCACCACAGGCCATGGCAGGGAAGTGCAGGGCAGGACGAGGTAGGACAGTGAGAGATGAGAGAGGCATGGCAGAGCATGGAGGAGAGACATGGCAGAGCAGAGCGAATGTTACAGGAAGAGTCAGTTGAGAGTTTAAGCGATAAGCAACCGAAGATTCCTGCCAAAAGCTGTAATGCTTGGCAGCCATTTACTTTAAACATGAAACAATGGAGCACTGCTTTTGTGCTGAAGCATTGATACACAAACAATACACACCTTCAGACAATCTACTTACTCAGAATGTCAGAGAATCCACCAGTCAAGTCACTCATCACAATGGAGTCTCTGATTCCATCACTGTCATAATAATTCCTGTTTTCCGAACGTTTTCTCAAGATCACGTCCTCGGTATGGATGTCATGTTTGCGAGGCACAGAATCTCCTGGAAAGGAATTGTAACATCAAGAGAATGCTGGCTATCAGTTAAGCAACAGTACCTTCAATTTCTCATACTAATTTATCAAACTTTCACACTCAATATACACTTTTATAATCATCAATGAAAACATTAGACGTGTGCAAACCTTTGCTGGTTATGTAAGTATTTGTGGTGCTGATGTTACGTGACAGGGAACCACTTCCACCACCTGGGAACAAAAACCCTTGATCCCATTTTCCATTCATGATCTGGTCTGTAGATACAAAGAGGGAAACAAATTAACATTAAGACCAAGAAAACAGGATGAATATTCCCCCTTCACTGAAAAGAGATCAGACTTCAAAACAGTCCCTCAGACATGTTCAACTGTTCTCATGTAAAAAAAAAAGAGTTCCCATATTGGTGAAGAATAGAAGATCCTTCTCTCTTCAGGCACAGCTGTAGCAGCAGCAGGGTTTGTAGGACTAGTGACAGCATTAGCAGATTCTCTTGGATGTAAGCCATGACATTCATCATCCGCATTCTCGTTTGTTCACCAGCATTGGGTTTGCAGAAGGGAGTTTTAACCAACAGTTTTCCTCGACACCAACCCAAAGCACGGCAGCAGCATTTTGAGACAAGCGAGCAATCCGAATCAAATAGATTGTATAGCATGGCAGCAGAGTGGCAGCAGGAGTAGGGGTATGCTGACATGCGGCCTAGCAGGGGACATGTTGAGATCTTCACCTTGTAGAAGGTTCTGGTAATGGCCACCTTGAACAGAATTCTCAAAACGGACACCATGTAGAGGGTTCTTGCAAAGGCCGGTTGGATGAGGGGACTGGGAATGAGCAGTGGCCAGAAGATCATCTTTTTCCAAAGTGCTTGTGCTTCGTGTGGGGATGACATCAGCAGGCAGTTTCCAGGAGACAGTACGGAGATCCAGGTCTGATCCAACAAGCTTAACGTGCTTCCACCGCTTGCCTTCAGTGTTCATGTGGGGGGAAGCAAGCAGAGCATGGGGGACAGGTAGGTAGGCTGGCTATTGTTAGTGACTACATTCAAGCAAAGCAATAGAGAGAGAAGAGGAGTCCCGTGTAAAGATCTGGATGTCAAAGGTAACTGATTTAGCAGAACCCAAACATGCATGAAGGTACTGTTGTAGTAGAACATAAGCAGGCATTACAAATCAAGCAAGAAACTGTATTTTCCAAAAAAGTAAATGAATCTAAACCTCAAATATTTCCAAGATATTTATGTTTTATAAACAATTCTGAATGTTGGAATCCTAGAAGTTGGGATGATGCTTGCACATCATCCTTCCACAGGAGGTTCAACAGAGCTTCCAAATGGTGATAATGAAAACGATCCACTGAATAAAACTGAGAGAGCGTTTTAAATAATCCAGAAGTGCAGTGTTTAAGCAGAGTGTCCCTATTTAATCAGTGCTACGTCTGTAAAGACGAAGAAATCCAATCAGGACATTTTCTTTAGATGATAAATCGATGTTTTTGAAGAGCTAAAGGGATGCTAACAATGATTGAAAACCAGCAAGGGCATGAAAGCATGCAACAAGCAGGTGTTTTACTCACCTTCAGAGAACTCAGACACGCTAGGTCTGCTGCTGGCGGTGGGTGAACGAAGAACTTCATTACTGTACATGAGAAAGCTGTCGTAATCGTCACCGGCCTCTGCATCCACGATCGGAATGTCAGGAATAATGGGAACTGTTGGAGAAAAAATATAAATTGATGGGCAATAAGTATTCAGATTACACCTAATTATTTATAACCAACATGTAAATAATACATTTCTCAGGCTTACTGGACATGGGTCTGTGTGGCTGGGTTGCCAGATTGATGGTGGCGTCTCTGTATGGCCCCCATCCCACCTTGTTGCTAGCACGCACTTTGTATCGGTAAGTCTGGGAAGGCTGTAGGTTCTCAATAAGCAGCATGCGTTTCTTCGGGTTGTCGATCTTCACCTTCTTATCAGGTCCAGTGGGTTCTAAATCAAATACAATCCAAATCTGATACATAAACATATCCAGCTGCAGACAAATATTAATACAGGAATCGCTACACTTACTGCTGTCCTCATTGATGGGGGTGTAGACAACTTCATAATCTGTGATCACACCATTGGGTTCTGCTGGTTCTGCCCAGCTCAGCTGAGTGACAGTCGGGCCAATGACATTAAAAGCCAGACGGCCTGGTTCACTTGGGACTGCATGGAAAGGACACCACATAGAAATGGAAATACAGTTCAGGGGAAAAAACACTTGTATTTTCTATTTCACTTCCCAACACACCTGAAGTAAGTCAAGTATCAGACTGGAATTTCGTGACATTTCTGTGATTTGATGAAGTTAAAGTAAAAGCTAACAGTGAATAATTAGCATAATCTTGGTGTGCAAAATGCTAAGCAGTGATGCTACAGAGCTACTCATGTAAAATGAGATGATCTCACCATCCTCAAGAGTCTGGCACTGTACAATGTCACTGTAGTCTCCGTCTCCCTGAGCGTTATATGAACACACACGCATCTCGTAATCGCAGAACGGGTAAAGATTCGTCAATTCAGCATGAGTGCTTTTGACATCCACAACCTGAGCATCAGCTTCAGGGTCTCCATAAATCCAGTACTTCACCTGGAAGAGAAAATCATGAACACACACACAGTGAAAGAGATCATGTACATATGGCAGTATTACCTGTTTTTACTATTATTAATAATCTCTCTATTCTTTGTTAAATGTGTGTGTTACCTTATAGCCCTTGGCTCCAGACTGAGGGTTCCAGTTAAGGCGGATCTTTTTAGGGCCTGTAGCAACAGTTTCTATGTTGGCCGGAGGAAGGATTCGCCCAGTAGGAGATGAGGCTTTAATAGGAATAGTTCCAGACTTCGGTAAGAAATCTCCTGTAACAGGAATGAAGTATAAACGATCAGCTGTGAGTGCAAACGCTCTTTAATTCCGTCATTAAAAATCTTTTTTCCGAAGTTGAACCTTCATGTGTGCTGGAACTCAGAAGTCTCAGATGTTTCCTGTCTGTTAGAATGAAATTTACAGAGTGATATTTTTCCAGAGGAAATAATTTCTCACCTTTAGGATCAATGATGTTGACCTGCGTGGTCTTCCGGTCTCGGACCACGCTGTTAGAACTCGGGTCGTACAGCTCCAGCTGGAAGTTTTCTGGTTTGGAGGGAACCTGCTGTGTGCGAGTGTCAATCACGATGTTCTTCTCCATCTCTCCTGGAGCGAACTTGAGTGGGCCGGACAGGTTGAAGCGGGAGGAAATTGTGCGCCAGGTAACGGTAGAAGGGTTTTCCAGACCTTGAGTGCGGATCACAGGAACGGTGTAGAGCGCGTCCGATATGTTGAAGGTCTGAATGCTGTTTTTGAACATGATCACGCTTGGATCTAACACACAGGGAGGGGAAATAATATTCATTTAATATTTATCTTATCTTTTGCAGGCCTGAAGGAACTTCCAGAGAAATCTATAATAGAATTTTGTCCTTCTTTGGTAAATCAAACGTTCATGAATCTGCTCGATTCCATTTTCTGTTGCTTGATGCAAATATGTGCAGGATGAACTTCTGTGTAAACACACTGTTTTTGTTTAATTCTATCTTTTCCTATTCGTTTATTCTGAGGATGTGAGAAAAGCTAAGAGATTTACCTTTGATTGTTACAAATCCCTGACACTGGAGACTCCTTCCATAATCACCTCTTTATGATCTTAACTGCATGTTACTGTATTCCCTCAGGAGATTAGTGACTCATAAACACTCAGAGCTCAGTTATGAGTTATGACCGAGTGTCCTGGCAGATGATCTCACTCTCACTCAGATGAATATCTGACTTGCATGTTGCGGTTGACCTGGAGTGACCTTCACCTGGCTTGTCGGCGATGTTGATGGTGGTTCGTGGGTATTTGCCGAGTTTAGCACCCTGACGTGGGTTGCTCAGATCCATCACAAACTGTTTGGGCTGTTTATCGATCAGGGAATCTCCCTCCCCGAGCTCCAACAGCTTCACTGGGACCATCTTCTGAGTTTCTCCAGCCTGGTACATCAGATCTCCATCCACTGAGAGGTAGTCCTGAAGGGTCCAAACATAATCACCTTCTCAGTTTGCACAACATTCACAGGACACATCAGGGCAAAGTGCATTCCTCTGAACCATTGGCCTCACCTTCTTGTCCTTAGCGGTGAGGTCACGGGTGCAGTAAGTAACCTGAGTGCGGCCATCTTCGATGATGTCACGGCTAATTGGGATGTTAGCGACGCCGTCCTGACGGGAGAATGTGTACGAGGGCTGGAGGAACGTCAGAATGCTCTTAGCTGCAAATACACACACAAACACACACACGCAAACGCACACACACATTAGGGAAAGTGTTTAAGTTGTAGAGTTTAAGTTGGAAGTGTTTAAGTGGTAGTGTTTAAGGGGGAAGTGTTTAAGTGGTAGTGTTTAAGGGGAAAGTGTTTAAGTGGTAGTGTTTAAGGGGAAAGTGTTTAAGTGGTAGTGTTTAAGGGGAAAGTGTTTAAGTGGTAGTGTTTAAGGGGAAAGTGTTTAAGTGGTAGTGTTTAAGTGGTAGTGTTTAAGGGGGAAGTGTTTAAGGGGAGGGGGTAAATTGGTAGTGTTTAAGGGGGAAGTGTTTAAGTGGTAGTGTTTAAGGGGGAAGTGTTTAAGTGGTAGTGTTTAAGGGGGAAGTGTTTAAGTGGTAGTGTTTAAGGAGGAAGTGTTTAAGGGGGAAGTGTTTAAGTGGTAGTGTTTAAGGGGGAAGTGTTTAAGTGGTAGTGTTTAGGGGGAAGTGTTTAGGGGGAAGTGTTTATTGGGAAGTGTTTAAGTGGGGAGTGTTTAGTGGGGAGTGTTTAAGTGGTAGTGTTTAAGCGGGAAGTGTTTAAGTGGTAGTGTTTAAGGGGGAAGTGTTTAAGGGGAGGGGGTAAATTGGTAGTGTTTAAGGGGGAAGTGTTTAAGTGGTAGTGTTTAAGGGGGAAGTGTTTAGGGGGAAGTGTTTATTGGGAAGTGTTTAAGTGGGGAGTGTTTAGTGGGGAGTGTTTAAGTGGTAGTGTTTAAGCGGGAAGTGTTTAAGCGGGAAGTGTTTAAGTGGTAGTGTTTAAGGGGGAAGTGTTTAAGGGGAGGGGGTAAATTGGTAGTGTTTAAGGGGGAAGTGTTTAAGTGGTAGTGTTTAAGGGGGAAGTGTTTAAGTGGTAGTGTTTAAGGGGGAAGTGTTTAAGTGGTAGTGTTTAAGGGGGAAGTGTTTAAGTGGTAGTGTTTAAGGGGGAAGTGTTTAAGGGGGAAGTGTTTAAGTGGTAGTGTTTAAGGGGGAAGTGTTTAAGTGGTAGTGTTTAAGGGGAAAGTGTTTAAGTGGTAGTGTTTAAGGGGAAAGTGTTTAAGTGGTAGTGTTTAAGGGGGAAGTGTTTAGGGGGAAGTGTTTATTGGGAAGTGTTTAAGTGGGGAGTGTTTAGTGGGGAGTGTTTAAGTGGTAGTGTTTAAGCGGGAAGTGTTTAAGGGGGAAGTGTTTAAGGGGGAAGTGTTTAAGGGGGAAGTGTTTAAGGGGGAAGTGTTTAAGGGGGAAGTGTTTAAGGGGAGGGGGTAAATTGGTAGTGTTTAAGGGGGAAGTGTTTAAGTGGTAGTGTTTAAGGCGGAAGTGTTTAAGTGGTAGTTAAGGGGGAAGTGTTTAAGTGGAAGTGTTTAAGTGGTAGTGTTTAAGGGGGAAGTGTTTAAGTGGTAGTGTTTAAGTGGTAGTGTTTAAGGGGGAAGTGTTTAAGAGGAGGGGGTAAATTGGTAGTGTTTAAGGGGGAAGTGTTTAAGTGGTAGTGTATGAGCCTCACCGTGTTCTTTAATCACTGTGATATTGACGAGACGTTTTCCGATGGTTGCGATTCCTACAGGAACGTCGATGGCTTCCACCAGCAGCTGTTTCTTATCATCATCCTCATCTTTAATGAAGAGTGGAACCCGAACATCCACAGATTCCACACCCTCCTGCAGCTCCACCGCCCCCATCGCCTCTGTCACACACACACACACACACACAGGACACATTAATATTTTAGATTTTACTTGCTATTCAGACTTTACTTACACCACTCCCTCACTCTATCATTTC
>NC_139584.1:455764-468264 GCF_946808225.1 Silurus aristotelis
CACACACACACACACACACACAGCTTTAATATTTGTTTTTGTCTATAAGAGTTCGGGTTACTGCAGTTCTGAAGACACGCCTCCATGCACTCTGATTGGCGGACAGGATTCACACACAAGTGAAAACATTTGACCTTCAAATGACCTTGTGTGTGGACTTCTAGGATTAAAAAATAAATGCTTTAAAAATAATAATATTCTACTTTATAGTTTTGCTATAAACAAACACAAACCCTGCAGAAATACACAACAATACAAAACCTTTATTTTCATCATTTCAGAAAAAAAATTATATGACATCATCATCATCATCATCAAACAGAGACAACAGAATGCTGCTGATGACTACAAGACCAGAGTGAGATGTTCATTGTGCAAAAATGAAAAAGAGAAAAAAAAAAACAACTATAAAAATAATACAATAAAATAAAAAAAAAGAGAGAGAGAGAGAGAGAGAGAGAGAGAGAGAGAGGGGGGGGGGGGAGGGAGAGAACAGCAGAACCTCAGTGAGATACCAGGACCAGAAGAAGGGAGAAGTCATGAAGATAAACTCCGAGCGCCACAGCAGTGTTTCTCAGCCAATAGAAAGCAGTCCAGTTAAATAAAATAAATCACTTCCTGTTTCCCAGGTTACCTGGCTGTGTGTGTGTGTGTGTGTGTGTGTGTGTGTGAGAGACAGATCACTGCTTGGCTTTTTTCAGGATGGTTCCCACGGCGGAGATGACGGTGGTCTTGGTGCCGCTGGCGGTGGTGGTGACTGAGACGACTCCGGGCAGCGTGGCGGTGGTAGTGAGCAGAACCGGCTGGGACAAAGTGACCGGAACCGCCGAGTCCCACTTACTCTTTCTCTTCTGAGCGTCTGACACACACACACACACACACACACATATATACATACACACACACACACACACATTTTTTAGGTAGCTCTGCCCCCAAAATCAGTAGTCAGAATGCAACTTCAGGTTGTGTGTGTGTGTGTGTGTGTGTGTGTGTGTGTGTGTGTGTGTGTGTGTGAGTGCCAGACGCTGTGGTACCTGTGGAGGTGTTGGTGGTGTTGGTGGTCACAGCAGAGGAGTTTGTACTCGTGCCTTTCTTCATTCCCGTAACAAACTCAATCTACAACAAAAACACAATTCAACACAACTACACATTTTATTCAATACTACAGATGGCGGAGGGTAGAACTGTGTAGAGTTGTGTAGTGTGAAGGTGTGTAACAATGTTGTGTGTCTGTGTTGTCACCTTTGTTCGCTCCTTCTTGGCTTTCTCCAGTTTTTCCATCTCGATTTTCTGTGCTTTAGCTGCAGTGATAATAATAATAATAATAATAATAATAATAATAATAATAATAATATAACAACAACAACAAATAAATGAATTATTAATAAGAATAAAAAATAAATGAATGATTAATAAGACAGTAAATGTGAGTAATTGAATGTAATTTGATGGAAAACAGAATCTCACCCAGAGACTCGTAATAGGAATCTTCAGACCAGCCGTGAGGATCAAACATGTCCTGAGGAACACGGAGCAGAACATCAGCGTCTCCGTGTCAGAACTGAATCTTCTTCACAGCTCAACACTTATTTATCAAAAATACTACATTTCACACTCACTTTGGGGTAATTTGTCCCGAGCTCATCAATTCCACAGTACTGGATCAGCTTCTCATAAATACTGCGCGCACACACACACACACACACACACACACACACACACACACACACACACACACACAATCAGGGTTACAGAGTGTGTTACAGTGTAATACAGCGTGTGTTAGTGTAAAAGTGTGAGACAGTGTGCATTAATGTGTATTACAGTGTGTTAGTGTAATAGTGTTGTGCAGGTTGTTAGTGTGTTACTGTGTTACAGAGTGTGTTACAGTGTAATATAATGTTAGTGTTACAGTGGTAGTGTGTGTGTGTGTTACAGTGTAATACAGTGTGTTAGTGTAATAGTGTTATGCAGGTTGTTAGTGTGTTACAGAGTGTGTTACAGTGTAATATAACGTTAGTGTGTGTTACAGTGTGATATAATGTTAGTGTTACAGTATAATAGTGTGTTAGTGTAACAGTGTTTGTTACAGTATAATACAGTGTGTGTTAGAAATGTACCTGGGGTTACGGAACTCTTTCTTCTTCTGGATGTGGCTGTTGGTATCGAAGTCTCCTTGCAGCTTTCTCTCATACAGTTTATGAATCTTCTCCTGACACACACACACACACACACACACACACACACACAAACACACAAATAAAACCCATCAGCTCGGATTGTCTTGGCTGTATGCTCTGGGTAGTGGTCATGAATACAGGTGAACCTTCACCCCACCCTGAGGTCATGTGCACTCTGGGGCACTTGAGGTACTGAAAATGTTCCCCACCATATGATGTTCCCACCACACACCTCTCACTGAGAACCTGCTCCTGACCAGCTGCGTCACCATAAACACCTGACTGATGGAGATGTTAAGGACACCTTCCAGCAGGTTCTCAGCCCCTGCCCCGCCCTGCTCTGCCCCATGTATGGTGGCGTAGCTTCCTGCAGTGTTCTGAACAGCACCTCTGTGTGAGTTTCGAAGTAGATGGTCATTTTTAACAACCACACCACAAAAGGGGTGTGTAGAGACCTGGGAAGGTGTAGTGTTTGTTCACTCAGTCACTTCCTGTTTACTCACAGCCGTGTGAACTCACACTCGGCTTAACCCTGCAACGCACGTGTGTGTGTGTGTGTGTGTGTGTGTGAAGTGTAAAGAGGAGCATCATAATGGTCAAGTCTGCACAGAGAAGAGTGTGTAGCTGCAGGCACAGGATATTCGTCATGGTGAAGATAAGAACTGAGTGTGTCTGAACACATGAACCACACCCTCACACACACACTCTGACACACACCTTCATGTGCGCGCACACACACACCTGTCCAGACAGCTCCAGTACTGACTGAGGGAATGTGCTGTATGCAAGATGTAAAAACGACAAATTACAAAATAAGGAGAAAAAGCAACAGTAAGGGAGAAGAAAGAGAAAGAAAAAAAGTGTATATGAAAAACAGAGACAGGAGAAGTAATAAAAAAAAAAAAGGAATTTAGGTGTGTGTGTGTGTGTGTGTGGACCTCTAACTGCACTGTTTTATCTGTAGCGTCCAACACACATTCACCCACTTCCCCTTAACACTTTTATTCACACACACACACATGAATATGATGGAATGTAGAGGAGTGCATTGTGGGTAAGACGCCTCAGTGGCGCTGTATAATATACCAGAAAAGAAACAAGAGGAAGAGAACGGGGAAATAATGAGAGTTCGATGAGGAGAGATGAATGTGGGAAAGAGGAGAGGTGGAAGAGGGAAAGAGAACGAGGAAAAGAGGGCAGATAAATGAGGGGAAATAAACAAGGTAGAAAGAGGGGAAGTGGACGAGCAGGTGGGGTATAATAAGGACAGAGCCGAGAGCTGAACAATAGTCGATCGTTTTACGAGTTTAAACTTCAGTCCAAATAAAACTGCTTCTACACCATGATTTATATCAAAACACCAACATCTGACCTTCTTCTGACCTTCACCCTGTCTGGATCTGTTCCAACCTGCAACGGGTTCATCTGCTGGGTTAACCCTTCATTCACACGTGTGTGTGTGTGTGTGTGTGTGTGTGAGAGAGAGAGAGAGAGAGAGAGAGAGAGAGAGAGAGAGAGAGAGAGAGAGAGAGAGAGAGAGAGAGAGAGAGAGAGAACACACCTGTAGGTGGGTGGGGCAGCGGCCAGGGGGCTCAGGAGGAATACGGATTTCCTCAGGAGACATGTTCCTCACTTTCTCTGAAAACTGGGCTGAAACCACAAATTCATTCATTAATTAAGACACACACACACACAGTATATGTATACCTAAAAATTTACACACACACACACACACACACACACAGTATATGTATACCTACAAATTTACACAAACACACAGTATATGTATACCTACAAATTTATATACACACAGTATATGTATACCTACAAATTTATACACACAAACACACACACACACAGTATATGTATACCTACAAATTTATACACACAGTATATGCATACCTACAAATTTATACACACACACACACACACACAGTATATGTATACCTACAAATTTACACACACACACACAGTATATGTATACCTACAAATTTATACACACACACACACACACACACACACACACACACACACACACACAGTATATGTATACCTACAAATTTATATACACACAGTATATGTATACCTACAAATTTATACACACACACACACACACACACACACAGTATATGTATACCTACAAATTTATACACACAGTATATGTATACCTACAAATTTATACACACACACACACACACAGTATATGTATACCTACAAATTTACACACACACACACACACACACACACACACACACACACACACACACACAGTATATGTATACCTACAAATTTACACACACACACACACACACACACACACACACACACACACAGTATATGTATACCTACAAATTTACACACACACACACACACACACACACACACACACACACACACACACACACACACACAGTATATGTATACCTACAAATTTACACACACACACACAGTATGTGTACCTACAAATTTACACACACACACACACACACACACACACACACACACACAGTATATGTATACCTACACATTTATACACACACACACACACAGTATATGTATACCTGCACATTTATACACACACACACACACACACACAGTATATGTATACCTACAAATTTATACATACACACACACACACACACACACACACACACACACAAACACACACACACACAGTATATGTATACCTACAAATTTATACACACACACACACACACACACACACAGTATATGTATACCTACAAATTTATACACACACACACAGTATATGTATACCTACAAATTTACACACACACACACACACACACACACACACACACACACACACACACACACACAGTATATGTATACCTACAAATTTATACACACACACACACACACACACACACACACACACAGTATATGTATACCTACAAATTTATACACACACACACACACACACACACACACACACACACACACAGTATATGTATACCTACAAATTTATACACACACACACACACACACACACACAGTATATGTATACCTACAAATGTATACACACACACACACACTATATGTATACCTACAAATTTATACACACACACACAGTATATGTATACCTACAAATTTACACACACACACACACACACACACACACACACAGTATATGTATACCTACAAATTTATACACACACACACACACACACACACACACACACACACACACACACACACACAGTATATGTATACCTACAAATTTATACACACACACACACACACACACACACACACACACACACACACAGTATATGTATACCTACAAATTTATACACACACACACACAGTATATGTATACCTACAAATTTATACACACACACACACACACACACAGTATATGTCTACCTACAAATTTATACACACACACACACACACACACACACACACACACACACACACACACACACACACACAGTATATGTCTACCTACAAATTTACACACACACACACACACACACAGTATTTGTGTACCTACAAATTTACACACACACACACACACACACACACACACACACACACACACACACACACACACAGTATATGTATACCTACAAATTTATACACACACACACACCGTATATGTATACCTACAAATTTATATACACACACACACAGTATATGTATACCTACAAATTTACACACACACACACACACACACACACACACACACACACACAGTATATGTATATCTACAAATTTATACATATACACACACACACACACACACACACACACAGTATATGTATACCAACAAATCTACACACACAAACACACACACAGTAAATGTATACCTACAAATGTATACACACACAGTATATGTATACCTACAAATCTACACACACACACACACAGTAAATGTATACCTACAAATTTATATACACACACACACAGTATATGTATACCTACAAATTTATACATACACACACACACACACACAGTATTTGTGTACCTACAAATTTATACACACACACACACACACACACACACCGTATATGTATACCTACAAATTTATACACACACACACAGTATATGTATACCTACAAATTTATACACACACACACACACACACACACACACACACAGTATATGTATACCTACAAATTTATACACACACACACACACACACAGTATATGTATACCTACAAATTTACACACACACACACACACACACACACACACACACAGTATATGTATACCTACAAATTTATACACACACACACACACACACACACACACACACACACACACACACAGTATATGTATACCTACAAATTTATACACACACACACACACAGTATATGTATACCTACAAATTTATACACACACACACACACAGTATATGTATACCTACAAATTTATACACACACACACACACACACACACACACACACACACACACACAGTATATGTCTACCTACAAATTTACACACACACACACACACACACACACACACACACACAGTATTTGTGTACCTACAAATTTACACACACACACACACACACACACACACACACACACACACACACAGTATATGTATACCTACAAATTTATACACACACACACACACCGTATATGTATACCTACAAATTTATACACACACACAGTATATGTATACCTACAAATTTATATACACACACACACACACACACACAGTATATGTATACCTACAAATTTACACACACACACACACACACACACACACACACACACACACACACACACAGTATATGTATATCTACAAATTTATACATATACACACACACACACACACACACACACACAGTATATGTATACCAACAAATCTACACACACAAACACACACACAGTAAATGTATACCTACAAATGTATACACACACAGTATATGTATACCTACAAATCTACACACACACACACACAGTAAATGTATACCTACAAATTTATATACACACACACAGTATATGTATACCTACAAATTTATACATACACACACACACACACACACAGTATATGTATACCTACAAATTTATACACACACACACACACACACACACAGTATATGTATACCTACAAATTTATACACACACACACACACACACACACACACACACAGTATATGTATACCTACAAATTTATACACACACACACAGTATGTGTACCTACAAATTTACACACACACACACACACACACACACACACACACACACACACACACACACACACACACACAGTATATGTATACCTACACATTTATACACACACACACACACACACACACACACACACACACACACACAGTATATGTATACCTGCACATTTATACATACACACACACACACACACACAGTATATGTATACCTGCACATTTACACACACACACACACAGTATATGTATACCTACAAATTTACACACACACACACACACACAGTATATGTATACCTACAAATTTACACACACACACACACACACACACACACACACACACACACACACACACACACACACAGTATTTGCGTACCTACAAATTTACACACACACACAGTATATGTGTACCTACAAATTTACACACACACACACACACACACACACACACACACACACACACACACACACACAGTATATGTATACCAACAAATCTACACACACAAACACACACACAGTAAATGTATACCTACAAATGTATACACACACAGTATATGTATACCTACAAATCTACACACACACACACACACACACACACACACACACACACACACACACAGTAAATGTATACCTACAAATTTATATACACACACACACAGTATATGTATACCTACAAACACACACACACAGTATGTGTACCTACAAATTTATACACACACACACACACACACACACACACACACACACACACACACACAGTATATGTATACCTACAAATTTATACACACACACACACACACACACACACACACACAGTATATGTATACCTACAAATTTATACACACACACACACACACACACACACACACACACACACACACAGTATATGTATACCTACAAATTTATACACACACAGTATATGTATACCTACAAATGTATACACACACACACACACACACACACACACACACACACACACACAGTATAAGTATACCTACAAATTTATACATATACACACACACACACACACACACACACAGTATTTGTGTACCTACAAATCCACACACACACACACACACACACACACACAGTAAATGTATACCTACAAATGTATACACACACACACACACACACACACACACACACACACACACACACAGTAAATGTATACCTACAAATCTACACACACACACACAGTAAATGTATACCTACAGTATATGTATACCTACAACTTTATACACACACACACACACACACACACACACCTGTCCGGTTTGCACACACACACACACACACTGAATTTTGGTTACTTTTAAGTTAATTTCTAAGTTTGATTTTGGTTCTTTTTCTCTTCACTGGGCTTCTTGTTTTTCTACAGTCTCACTCTCACTTTCTCTCCCTCTTCCATTCTTTCCCTCATTCTCTCTCTCTCACTGTGTTGTTACTTGCTCCTTATGTCAGGCCCAGAATAACAGAGAAAAAGACAGGAGTGAAACATGCCTCAGTTTGCCAAGGTTTATTGCTCACACACACACACACACACACACACACACACACACACACACACACACACACACACACACACACACACACACACACACACACACACACAGGGTTGGGCCGGGTGTGGCAGCTTAGATCTGGCCTCCAGCCCAGAAACAAAAAGAAAAAACCCACAGGGGGAAGAAAAAAAAAAAACAGCCTGTTGCGATAGAAACCTGATGAGGTAAAACACACACACACACACACACACACACACACACACACACACACACACACACACAATTCTATAAAACAGTGCTGTGGTTCTGTTTCACTTTTCTGTATTTTCAGGATCACAAAGTCGCATGTAGACAGCAGTGTAAAGTTTCTCAGACTGGACAGCAGCACATCAGCGCACCCTAGTGGTGCTGAGTAGTTTAGTATTTGTCCCTTTGGTGTTGCCTCAGTAGATTGCAGACTGTACACAAGTGAACACTGATGAGCAGGATGGAGTTTATTATACAGCAGGCAAGTGTAAGCATCTAAATCACAAGGTCCAGACTGTGATGTCTAGACGTCTGGGTGTCTCCAGAACAGCAAATGTTGAGGGGTTTATCCAAAAAAGCTCTGAAGTTAGAAAGACAATGACCTGGATATAGAGCCATGGACACTTGAGGCTCATTACAGCGTGTGAGGAGAAGACCAGCCTGAAGGAGCTCCTTTAGAACAAACTGCTGGAGATGTTGATGCTGGTCCTGATAGAACAGAATCACTACACACACAGTTACAGCCTGCTGTGTAGCTGCAGAACACTCAGAGTCTCCATGATGACCCTGTCCACCACCCATCAGACACATGAGCATCAGGACCAGACCATGGAGCAGTGGCTTGATAAGCTTGATAAATGCGGTTTTCTTTTCTTTGGGCATTGCTTACCTGTGGATGAGATGGTACCTAAATGCACTATGGGAAGAGGGTGATGCTCTGGCTGATGTTCTGCTGGGAAACCTCGCTCTGAGGAACATCACAAAGAGCTCAAAATGTTGACTTTACCATTAAATTTCCCAGATTTCAATCCTTAGAAGCTTCTGGATAAACACGTCTAATCCATGGAGGATCCATGTCTTGGTGTCAGATACCCCAGAAGAGGTGAAGTTCAGGCTGGGCTGGTTAGAAGGTACGAGGAGGAACTACACAAGATCAGATACAAAATATACAATTCCTCTAATCAGACAATTTTTGAGTCCACATGGTGATAAGGGTACAGATCCCACACCTGCTGACCATCAGGGGCTCCAGCACGACTCCCGTGAGTCACTTCAGCAAACATGAATCATTTAGTTATCCGTGTAAAGACGTTCTGTTTCACAGTGAGATGGAAAATCACTTTAGTGAAAACTTTAATGCCAGGCCAAGAGTGTTTTTCTCTCTCTCTCTCACACACACACACACACACACACACACACACACACACACACAGGGGAGTTCCTGGTGCCCAGTAGCACCATAAAACACAGCAAAACAAACAACTTTAGGCAGGCAACCGAGCGTGCTCACACACACAGACACAGAGACACACACACACACACACACTGCAGATTCTTCAGACTTTAGAGGACAAAGCGGATCTGTCAGGACTGCGTGAGACCTTTAGAGCTGAAACTTTGACATTTTCACTCCACAAAAGACAAAAACAGACGTTCAGTTCAGACAACAACGTCTGATTGTCCTGAACACTCACAGCACCAAGCATGAAGAGGAAAAGGGGGGAAAAAAAGAAAACAACAATGTGGAGTCTCTCTCTCTCACACACACACACACACACAGCAGATATTTTCAGTGTATAAATGATGCAATAGATGTTTATAATGTTACAGAATGTATATGGTGTGTGTGTGTGTGTGTGTGTGATGTAACAGTGTTTATTACTTTTTATTTTATTACTTCCTGCACTGGAACTCACTCAGAGCTGATACACTCACTTCAGAAATCAGAAATTAAACAAGTTAACACCTGATCTCACTCTCTCACACACACACACACACACACACACACACGCACAAATGACTCTTCTCGGAAATAAAGGGTTGTGTGTGTGTTATAGAAGTTACTCACCAACCAACTCATTGGGATCCTTCTTCTCACCAGTCACTACATCCTAACACACACACACACACACACACACACACACACCAAAAATATGGTGAATTTATTATTTTATGACGACTTTGTTACCCAAAATATAGGGCGGTGTTCGGGGTGGAGGCAATGGTCGGGGCGGTGTTCGGGGTGGAGGTGGTGTCAGGGCGGTTTTCGGGGTGGAGGCGTTGGCCAGGGTGGAGGCGGTGGTCAGGGCGGTGTTCGGGGCGGAGGCGGTGTTCGGGGCGGTGTTCGGGGCGGAGGTGGTGTTCGGGGCGGTGTTCGGGGCGGAGGCGGTGTTCCGGGTGGAGGCGGTGTTTGGGGCGTTGTTTGGGGTGGAGCTGGTGTTCGGGGCGGAGGTGGTGTTTAGGGCGGTGTTCTGGGTGGAGGCGGTGTCAGTGCAGTGTTTGGTGTGGAGGCGGTGTTCAGGGTGGAGGCGGTGTTCTGGGTGGAGGCGGTGTCAGTGCAGTGTTTGGTGTGGAGGCGGTGTTTGGGGTGGAGGTGGTGTTCAGGACGGTGTTCGGGGTGAAGGTGGTGTTCAGGAAGGTGTTCTGGGTGGAGGCGGTGTCAGTGCAGTGTTTGGTGTGGAGGCGGTGTTCGGGGCGGAGGCGGTGTTCGGGGCGGTGTTCCGGGTGGAGGTGGTGTTCGGGGGGGTGTTCCGGGTGGAGGCGGTGTCAGTGCAGTGTTTGGTGTGGAGGCGGTGTTTGGGGTGGAGGTGGTGTTCAGGATGGTGTTCGGAGTGGAGGTGGTCTCGGGGCGGTGTTCGGGGCGGAGGCGGTGTTCCGGGTGGAGGCGGTGTTCGGGGTGGAGGCGGTGTTCTGGGCGGTGTTCCGGAAGGAGGCGGTGTTTGGGGCGGTGTTCCGGGTGGAGGCGGTGTTCGGGGCGGTGTTCCGGGTGGAGGCGGTGTTCGGGGTGGAGGCGGTGTTCGGGGCGGTGTTCCGGAAGGAGGCGGTGTTTGGGGCGGTGTTCCGGGTGGAGGCGGTGTTTGGGGCGGTGTTCCGGGTGGAGGCGGTGTTCGGGGCGGTGTTCGGGGTGGAGGCGGTGTTCGGGGTGGAGGCGGTGTCAGTGCGGTGTTTGGTGTGGAGGCGGTGTTTGGGGTGGAGGTGGTGTTCGGAGTGGAGGTGGTCTCAGGGCGTTGTTTGGGGTGGAGCTGGTGTTCGGGGCGGTGTTCGGGGCGGAGGTGGTGTTCGGGGTGAAGGTGGTGTTTAGGGCGGTGTTCTGGGTGGAGGCGGTGTCAGTGCAGTGTTTGGTGTGGAGGCGGTGTTCACGGTGGAGGCGGTGTTCTGGGTGGAGGCGGTGTCAGTGCAGTGTTTGGTGTGGAGGCGGTGTTTGGGGTGGAGGTGGTGTTCAGGACGGTGTTCGGGGTGAAGGTGGTGTTCAGGAAGGTGTTCTGGGTGGAGGCGGTGTCAGTGCAGTGTTTGGTGTGGAGGCGGTGTTCCGGGTGGAGGCGGTGTTCGGGGCGGAGGCGGTGTTCGGGGCAGTGTTCCGGGTGGAGGTGGTGTTCGGGGCGGTGTTCGGGGTGGAGGCGGTGTTCGG
>NC_139584.1:473264-475764 GCF_946808225.1 Silurus aristotelis
CTGACGAAACTCACTAACTTGTGTGATGATGGAGGTGAAACGGTTTAGTCTTCTCAGTCCTCGGTGGCTGCACACTCTGCTGTTATTAACTCTCTTCTGGTTTGTTATGGAGGACATACACATCTCATCTCTAAATGTTAATGGGGCGAGAGATAGCAGGAAGAGAGAGGAGATATTTGAAGTGGTGCGGCAGAAGAAGATAGATGTGTGTTTTTTACAAGAGACCCACAGTGACAGTAGAAATCTCCCTGACTGGACACAGGAATGGCCTGGTCTTTCCTGCCTGAGTCACTACACCTCCACCAGTGGGGGCGTGGCTGTTTTATTCTCCAAGAATTTTACACCAGTTACGTACGATACGGAGGAGATGGTGAAGGGCAGACGGTTGAAAGTCAGGGCCCAATTTGAAGATCAAGTTTTTATTTTTCTCTGTGTGTATGCTCCAACCTCACCTGTAGAGAGACTTGATTTTTTAGATGTTTTATGTCCAGCCATCGAGGCGTGTGATGATGATGAATTTTTATTTGTGGGTGGAGATTTTAACTGTACAGTAAACAACAGCGACCGCACCCACACAGAACCCCACATGCCTTCCCGCACTCGTCTCACTCAGATACTTCAGAACTATGGGTTATGCGACACGTGGCGGTCGTTTCATGGCTCTCAGAGACAGTACACATGGGCTCGTGCCCGTGTTGGACAGGTTTTAAACATTTTAAAGAGTTGTTTTATCAGCACTGTTGGTCTCAGACCACAGTTTCACGGTTTCCTGCGTCGCAGTTTTAAATTCTATTAAATCAAAAAGTGCATAGTGGCATTTTAATACGGCTCTTTTACATGATAATCATTTTACGGATATTTGTACCTTTTTTTTTTTTTTTATTTTAAAGAGGATAAGAAACACCTCCTTGCAGCAGTGATGGGACCTGAGCAAAGTTCACACCAAACAGTTCTGACAACAGGCTCAGTCCACAAGTCAACTAGAAGATGAAATTATAGAACTCCACTCCCTTTTACAGCCAGCAGGAGTTCAGGACCGTGTTCAGACCCTTACAGAAAAGCAGCAGCAGCTATGACACATGGTGTGCTAATAAGATCACGCTTCTAGAACGCAGACCAGATGGAGGTGCATCCAAGTTCTGGCCAGAAACATTTTATCCACAACCTGCGATCTGAAACTGAAATTACACGAGAGCAGTTTTTATAAAAAGCTTTACACCAGCGAGCTCGTAGTGGACCAGGTCACAGAGCAGATCTTTATAAGAGGTCTGCCCAAAGTCCCTGAACACCTCGATGCAGCACTCAGTGGAGCGATAACTTCAGAAGAGCTTCTCAAAGCCCTACAAAGTACGGAGAGTGGAAAAGCACCTGGTATAGATGGACTTCCAGTAGAGTTCTACAAGTGCTTCTGGGCCGTTGTGGGAGAAGACGTGCTGAAAGTCCTCAACAACAGTTTAACTGGAGGTTTGCTCCCACTGAGCTGCAGGAGGACAGTCCTCACACTACTCCCTAAAAACAGAGATCTAACATACATACAGAACTGGAGACCCGTGTCCCTGTAATGCAGCGACTCTAAGGTTTAAGCCACCAGACTGGGAAGTGTTCTGGAAGAAGCAGTTGAGATCTTTAAAATTATTCGGGCTGAAAATGTGTCTGGTCGGTGTGTAGAGCTATAACTGTCTGATTTGATTCAGCTACAAAATCAGACATCAGGAGGTGTCAGAGGACGGACAGGACTGCTGAGAGGATCATTGCAGCACCACTGCTCAACCTCCAAGATCTTCACTCATCCAGAGTGGAGAAAAGGGCTAAGAAGATCACTTTAGACACCACACTCCGAACCCACTCTCTCTTCCAGCTACAGAACCTCGTCTCCCAGAACACCAGACACAAGAACAGTTTATTCCTGCAGGCTATAATCAGCATGAACTATTAAATATTCAGAACTACACACTGTCCATCATAACTGACACGTTTATACACAGAACCTAAACGCTCCATTTATTAACTGCACACCTGGAAACATCTGTACATTCATTTATCAACTCTTTTATTCTGTATATTCTGCATTATGTAACTGTCTGTTCATTATGTCTGTACGTCTGCACTGGAAGCTCCAGACGCCAAGTCAAATTCCTTGTGTACATAAACATACCTGTGATAAAGTTCTCTCTAATTCTGATCAGTAGGTAGATTGAGATGAAAAAAGCTGATCACTGCTCTACACAGCACAGACAGATTCTCACCGCTCCAGGTTCTACTCCATGTAGATGAATTTAATCATGCACAGCTGTAAACATCTGGATGGTGTATGAATGCAGTGTTGTGTGAAGACACTGACCGAGTTTCCGTCGTCGTCGTCGCTCTCTTCGTTCCCCAGCTCTCTCTCATCTCCATCTTCAGCGTGAACGATGTCATCGTCCCCGTAACTAGCCGATACTAATCCTCCCTGAGCATCTACAGCACGGGAACAAACATCAGTGATCACACACACACACAC
>NC_139584.1:488264-495764 GCF_946808225.1 Silurus aristotelis
TAAACAGACAGCAGGTTCTGTGACTCCTGTTGGAGGGAAAAGCTCTCAGGTCTCAGGTAAAGGAAGTAAAGGTAAAAAAGCTCCGCCTCCTCGAGTAGAAACCAAACTGAAACGCAGAGGAGAAGAAACCTGCAACTACATTGGTAACGCTCTCACTAAGGTCAAAGATCACATACAGATACCACACAGCACAGCTGCAGCTGCATGATGCCGTGTGTGTATGTGTGTGTGTGTGTGTGTGTGTGTGTGCGTGTGTGTGTGTGTGTGTGTGTGTGTACGCGTGTGGGAATTTAGATGATGAACCAGACGACGGCCCACAGCACTACGTCCTCATGACGGGTTTTCATCAGCCGAGTCTGATCTCTGCATTAGACTCCATAGGGGTTCATGTCTCCAACGTCATCAGACTGAAGTCAGACAGTAGTCAGATCTCACATGTGGCTCAGGAGGAGGGGAACACCGAGATGACTGAGGAACAAGGTCAGAATTGACACTAACTGTTTTTTACCTCAGACTGAAGCTTGGCCTCTGATTATTCTCCACCCCATTATGGTTCCTCACCAACAAACTGATCACATCTTTTCCATTACAGAGGGTTGAGATGGAGACAGAACCCAGGGAACTCTGTGTCCTAACTCTAGATTATTTCGCTATTTTCCCCTTAGAGCTTTCAGTCGGTGTGCAGGAGCTCCAGCAGGACCTCAGCGTCTTCTGGGATCAGCTGGATGGAGTTCTGAACAGCGCCGGCTTCCAGTCCAGACTCTCCGATGTCGCTCGCCTGGACTACACAGTGGGTCAGAACCTGTTGAGCAGAGATTTAACCAAATCTGCTGAAATGGTACACACACACACACACACACACACACACACACACACACACACACAGTATTTCAGTGAATACTCCTCGTCAGTACAGTATATTCTATAAACAGCTATTAGACATTTCAATGTTTCATGTTGTGTGTAGCAGGAAGTGGGCGTGGCCATATTTGAGGGCATGGCCTGTTTGGTGTATGACTGCTTGGATTGGAGGAGGCAGCATGAGCACTACCTAAACACAATGAGACTGATCAACATCCCAAACATCTACACACCTGTACACAACATCCCACCTGATGCCCCTACTGAGGTACACACACACACACACACACACACACACACACACACACACACACACACACACTAGGAGAGGGGTAGTTCATTGGGTAAAGCTCTAGGTGGAAGAAGCTGTTTTTGTAACTTGGTTGATGTGATTATTAAAAGAGGAGTTGCTCTAAAATAACTCCCAGGTCTTTTACTGTTGAACTAGTGGTTACGGAACATCCGTCTAAATGCAGGTTGAGATGCTGGAGCTTCTGTGTACTGGTTTTTGGGCCGATGAGCAAAATCTCAGTCTTATCAGAATTTAAAAGTAGAAAGTTATGGGTCATCCAATCTCTTATTTCTTTAACACACTCAGTTATCCGAGTTAATTGAGCGTATCGCCTGGTTTAGATGAGATTTATAGCTGAGTATCATCAGCGTAACAGTGGAAGCTAATCCCATGCCTTCTAATAATATTTCCTAACGGAAGCATGTATATTGTAAGGAGCAGGGGTCCTAGAACTGAACCTTGTGGCACGCCATAGTTCACTAGCATTAGCCTTGATAGCTCTCCATTTAAGTCTACAAAATGGTAACGATCGGACAGGTAGGATTTGAACCAGCTTGAAGCCTGTCCCTGAATGCCGATGTAATTCTGTAAGCGATCCAGGAGGAGATCATGATCTATAGTGTCGAATGCAGCACTAAGATCTAGTAAAAATAAACCAAAAGTAAACCAAACTACTTTTCTGTATAGACTTTATTATTAATGTGTTTAATGAGGTTGGTCTTTTAAACCACAGTCTTATTGCATTAATCCACATTAAGTGTTTGAGAATGTCCTCACATCACAGCAGAGCTTAGTGTTCCGACCCAGTGTTCCGACTCTGTGCTCTGACTCTGACTGTGTGTGTGTTTGTGTCTTTGTGTGTGTTTGTGTGTGTGTGTGTGTGTGTGTGTATGTGTGTGTGTGTGTGTGTGTGTTGCAGGTTGTATCAGTGAGGATGAAGTCAGAGGAGAGATCAGGTATGACCGTGTGTGTGTGTGTGTGTGTGTGTGTGTGTGTGTGTGTGTGTACTGTTTATGGAATTTTGATTATATGGATGTTATAAAAGGTTGCTATGCTTACTGTGTGTGTGTGTGTGTGTGTGTGTGTGTGTGTGTGTGTGTGTGTAGATGTGGATATGAGGCTGTACACTGATCTCCTGGACAGAATTCCTCTACATTGTGTCTCTGTTCCTTTGATCCTACACTGTCTACTAGAACAGGTTTATTTTATACCACTCTCTCTCTCTCTCTCTCTCTCGCTCACTCTCTCTCTCTCTCTCTCTCTCACTCTCTCGCTTTATCTCACGCGCTCTTGCTCTCTCTCTCTCTCTCTCTCTCTCTCTCCCTCTCTCTCGATCTCTCTCTCTCTCTCTCTCTCTCTCTCTCTCACTCTCTCGCTTTATCTCACGCGCTCTTGCTCTCTCTCTCTCTCTCTCTCTCTCTCTCTCTCTCTCTCTCTCTCTCTCCTTCTCTCTCTCTCCTGTAAAAGTAAAACAGGATGTGGTTTGTTCAGGTGGTTTTATCAGAACAGGAAGTGAGCGGTGGATCGGATGGGAGATCAGACCCTGAGCGTGATTTGATCTTCTACATGATGGGAAGTGTGAAGCCCCAGTGTGAGCAGGAGTGCAGCGTTAGTACAACACACACACACGCACACACACACACACACACACACACACACACACACACACACACACACACACACATATATATACAGCGGGTAAAATAATTATTAATTATTTGGGGAGTTAGGGAAGTGTTAAACACAGTGTTTTTTAAAACTTCGTACAAAAGCCTTTGTTGATAATGACGTCTTCAAGACATCTCCTTTATGGAGAAACTGGTTTCACGCTTTGCTTAGGGGTGATTTTAACCCATTCTTCTACACAAACACTCATCAGATCTTGAGGGTTCTGTGGCCTCTTCTATTCAATTCAATTGAATTTAATTCATGTTTATTTGTGTTGCAATTTTAACAATGAACATCATCTCAGAGCAGCTTTACACAGATAATGTGGTGATAAAAATTAAGATTTTCTTTATAAGTGTAAGTTTGTCCCTGATGAACAAGTCGGTGGAGACTGTGGTGAAGGAAAAAGGAAGGAACATAAGGAAGAAACCTTGAGAGGAACCAGACTCAAGAGGGAACCTTATCCTCATCTGGGTGACACCGAATGTCAATTTATTACAGATAAACGATGTTGAGGTGCAGTGATGGAGATCAGATACAAACTGTAGTCCTGAGTCAGTGTAGCAGACTGTTGATAATCTAACTACAGTCCAATCCATCCTCAAAGCTCCCGTTCTTACTCCAAAATTTCATGGAACCACCCAAGGCAGTGTTAAAGAACCGTCCCAAGCTGCACAGAGTCGCCTCCAAACAAAGAGAACACTATCCAGAGGCAGACCTGGACAAAGTGGGAAGATCCACGGAGGGGAGAGGGGCAGGAACAGTGATCACTGGAACCTCAGGAGCATGTTTAACTCAACCGAGAGAGAGAGAGAGAGAGAGAGAGAGAGAGAGAGAGAGAGAGAGAGAGAGAGAGAGAGAGAGAGAGAGAGAAGGATATGGATTTTTATGTCTCCTTATTGTTGTATGAAAGTTAATGTCACTGTGCAGTTTGGACTCTGGTAAGACTCACTGTAGCACTAAACTAAAAGGGAGAAGCAGAAGGAAACACAGACATGAGGATCTCTGGGATAAGAGACGACCCATCACACCACCATCAACAAACCTGAGTGAACGTGTGAGTGTGAGGGGACGACAGCATCCAAATATCCCAGTTCACCAAACACTCCATATCCATGATCCCTCCAGATCTGCTCCTTTACCTCACAAACACCTACTGACTAAAGACTCCACTAAATAAATGTGTTCAGCCTCGACTTGAACACTGAGACTGTGTCTGAGTCCCGAACACTGATTGGAAGGTTGTTCCATAACTGTGGGGTTTATAAGAGAAACATCTGCCCCCTGCTGGAGTCTTCATTATTTGAGGTACCAACAAATAGCCTGCACCTTTTGACCTAAGTAGGGGTGGAGGATCATCCTGGTACAGAAGTTCACTCAGATACTGCGGCGTGAGAGCGTTAAGTGCTTTATACGTCAGTAGTAGTATTTTATAATCAGTGTGAGATGTAATTGGGAGCAGTGTAGGTGATTAAAACAGGGCTGATGTGATCATATTTTCTAGATCTAGTGAGGACTCTTGCTGCTGCATTCTGAACTAACTGAAGCTTATTTCTGCACTTACTCCAACACCCAGACAGTAAAGCGTTACAGGAGTCTAATCTAGATGTAAAAGCTGCACTGAGGTCGAGCAAAACAAGTAAAGAGACAAAACCCTGATCAGAGGCCAATAACAGTCATTTAGCACCTTAACTAGCGCCGTCTCTGTGCTATGATGAGGCCGAAATCCTGACTGATACATTTCATAAATGTTATTCCTCAGTAGATGTGAGCAGAACTGCTGTGCTATAACCTCTTCTAGAATCTTGGAGATAAAGAGGAGGTTTGATATTGGACTGTAGTTGGACAGCTGACAGGGTGAAGGTCAGGTTTCTTAATTAGGGGTTTGATACTGCAGTTTGAGGGATTTAGGTACAAAACCAGTGCTAATGGAAGAGTTTATTGTTTTAAAACAGGTTCAATTCCCTCTGGAATGATCTGTTTGAGGAAACTTGTAGGCGAGGGATCGAGAATGCAGGTTGATGAATGTGTGTCTCCACTATGAGTGGGTCCATTCTGATTAATTCCAACTGAATCTAGAATGGACACAACTCAAAATGAATATTAACGTCACCAAAAATGAATGCTTTGTGTAAAGAAGGAGCTAAATTTGTGATGAAATCTGCAAATTCTATGAAAAAAAACAGAGTCGGGCCCCTGGGGGTCTATGAATAATAATTAATGCAATTGACTGACTGGACCTGCTTTTGGACACTGAATATTTTATGTTGTTGTAAAGAACTTCAAATGTTTTACATTTGTGTTTAGTCTTTTGTGTGACGTTTAGATTATTATTATAAATAGCTGCGACTCCGCCTCCTCTGCCATTTAGACGGGGCTGGTGTATGTAGCTATACCCAGGAGGATTCGCTTCATTTAATGCTACATATTCATTTGGTTTAATCCATGTTTCTGTCAAACACATTATTTTAAACTCCTGGTCGGTAATAATTTCTTTTATAGTCAGCGCTTTTGATGTGAGAGATGTAATATTCAGCAATCCTATCTTTAGATCAGAGGTGCTGCTGTGTGTTCAGTCCTATTTAATTTAATGTTAATCAGGTTACTTAAACAGACTTTCTGAGAATCCTATATTTTGGTTTCGCTCGGGGGACAGACACAGTCTCAATATGGTGGATCCTGAGTGACGACTCTGTGCAGCTAGCAGACGGTCGGTTTAGCCTGTCTGTCTGCTCCCTGGCCTTGGCTCTGGACAGTCACTTGTTAACTAGTGCTGTTCTGAGACTATGACCTATACTACAAGAAATGAGAGCAGCACCTTCCCGAGTGGGATGGACACCGTCCCGCCCTAACAGGCCAGCCTTGCCCTCAAAATTGCTCCAATTATTAATGAAGCCCACATTGTTTATGGAGCACCACTCGGACATACAGTAGTTTAGTGACCATAACCTGCTGTAAGATACATGGCCACGTTGCACTGGGACGGGGCCAGAGCATGTTACTGCATCGGGAATTGCCTTCGCTAATTTACACACCTCTATAATATTACTCTTAGTAACCTCTGACTGTCGAAGGCGTATATCATTAGCTCCTGTATGAAAAACTATCGTAGAGAACCTGTGCTTTCCTAAAAACCTAAGCTGACCTGCTATGTCCGGCGCCCTGGCTCCTGGTATACACATAACCTGTGCTGCTGGTGCCCCTAAAGGTCTCGCTTATTTCATGTGCCTCAGAATGAAGTCTCCTATAACCTATAACTATCAACTCTGATCTCAAGTTCTTTCTATGGATCTTTAATGGGATTTGAGGCAGGTGATTGGCTGGAACATTCTAGCAGCTTTATTTTCTTTCTCTGAAACCAGTTGGGAGTTTCCTCAGCTGTGTGTTTGGGATCATCAACTTGATGAAATCTTCACCCTCACTTCATCTTCATCATCCTGAATCATCATTATTAAGAATGTGTCGGTACATTTTTCCATTCATCCTTCAATTATATGAAGTTCATAAATACCAGATGCTAAAAAATGGCCCCACACCATGATGTTCTCGTCTAAAAACTTCACTGTTGGTCAGGTGTTTCTGGGCTGATGTGCAGTGATGTTTGTTCTCCAAACATGCTGTGTATTATGGCATCCAGAGAGTTCAATTTTGGTTTCATCTGACCAGACTTTATTATCCCAGTATTTCACAGGCTTGTTCAAATGTTGTGTAGTAAATGAGCTTCAGCATGCTCGTTCTTCAGCAGTGGAGTCTTGCGTGGTGAGCATGCACACAGGACATGGAGGTTCAGTGCATTACTTATTGTTCTCTTTGAAACAATTGTACTTGCTAATTCCAGGTCTTTCTAAAGCTCTCCACAAGTGGTCCTTGGCTCTTGGGCTCTTCTGATATTCTTTTTACTCCTCTGTCAGAAATCTTGTGAGGAGCACATGATCATAGCCGGTTTCTGGTGAAACGCACACATACACACACATACACACACACACACACACAGATAATATGAAGGTCTTGAGAGCTTTTTGTTTTTACCCATCATGAGATGTTTATTGTATGACACCTTGGTAAAGGAACATGTTTATACAGATGATCAGTTGGGACTAAAGCAGCTGATATTAATGTGCAGTGACACGGAGCAGGACGGTTTTCTAATTACTCATGCCTTTTTTCACCTTCATTTCTTCGTGTTCACTAGTTTTTCCCCTGTGTCATTTCTCATTATTACACATAACTTTATTTATGAACATCTGTGGTTTGATCTGTATGTGTGGACTGCATGGGTTCTTACCAACATCTGGTAAAAATGTAATATCAATAAAACCTTCAGAAATATATTTACTGAGAAAAATGTTTACGTGTTTAATAATTATTTTACCCGCTGTATATAAGTGTATTTATATATAAACACAAAATGTGAAAAAACTAATAAGAAATGTAATTAATTAAACAACCAATTAATAAATTAATTGATAAGACAATTTATAATATTTAATTTTTATATTTATATAATTTATATTATTTTACCTTTAATTTATATACATTAAATATAATATTTACAGTGCAGTGTAAGTGTCTGAACTGTGTGATGCTTATAAATGCATCTTTGTGTGTGTGTGTGTGTGTGTGTGTGTGCACATGTGTGGATATGTGTGTGTATGTGTGTATGTATGCATGCATTTGTG
>NC_139584.1:498264-518264 GCF_946808225.1 Silurus aristotelis
TGTGTGTGTGTTTGTTTGTTTGTTTCAGGAGTGTCCACACTGCCAGAGAAGTCAGAGGTGTTCGTAGGAGAAGACTCTCTGAAAGTAAGCAGCTCAGGAGCACTCATTAGAATGATTTACTTTATTTGCATTTACATTCCTGTTTACACACAAAACCACCCAAGAAGAATTGATGGAGGAACCTGAAAAAAAATAAAAAAGAACACGAAGGAACCCAGAATATCCTGAAGGAACGCAAAAGAATCTGACAGAACCCCAAAACGTACCTAAAGGAACCCAAACTGTACCAAAAAAGAATCTGAAGGAACCCAACGGAACCCCAAATGAACCTGAAAGAACCCAAATGAACATGAAGGAACCCAAAAAGAACCTGAAGGAACTATGAACCTGTTCCTCTCTATATATGTATGATTGTTAATGTTAAATTGATTTGTAATGAAACTGAATGTAAAAAAAAAGAGAGCTGTGTGTGTGTGTGTGTGTGTGTGTGTGTGTGTGTGTGTGTGTGTGTGTGTGTGTGTGTGTAGGTGTTTACAGGTTACAGGATGGATGGCAGGTTGGTTCAGGTGAGAGGAGAGAGTCAGTGTGTTTATCCATCAGATGGAGGGCAAATATGTGTGGAGAAAGTTCACTATGCACAGGGTACATACATACACACATATACATACATGTACACACACACACACACACACACATGTACACATGTACACATATACACACACACTTAAATATAGACACACACAAACACACACACACACACACTCAAATATAGACACACACACATATACACATATACACACACACTCAAATATAGACACACACACGCGCACTCAAATATAGACACACACACATATACACACATGTACACATATACACACATGCACACACATATACATACATGTACACACACACACACGTACACATGTACACATATACACACACACTTAAATATAGACACACACACACACACACACACACACACACACACACACACACACACACACACACACTCAAATATAGACACACACACATATACACATATACACACACACTCAAATATAGACACACACACACACTCAAATATAGACACACACACATATACACACATGTACACATATACACACATGCACACACACTTAAATATATACACACACAAACACACACACACACACACACACACACACTCAAATATAGACACACATATACACATGTACACATATACACACGTACCCATATACACACACACACTCAAAAATAGACACACACACACACACACACATACACACACGGATTTTTTAACTATGTTTTGTGTATCAGGCTCTACAAATCTGAAAGTATGTGTAAGAAAAGATGAACACAGCTTCTACACACACCTCACAGAACCGGAGAGACAGAAAATACAAGGTACTGGAAACACAACCACACACACACACACACATACACACACACACAGATCAGAATTGTAGTAAATGTGAGTTTTTTGTTTAGATAAGAAATATGGCTGTTTTTATGCTGTACTGAGTAACGGACTCACACTCGCCTACAGTCACACACATCAGGTATACACACACACACACACACACACACACACACACACACACACACACACACACACTGTGTAGATGTTCATGGTAGTAATCTGACCACATGCCTGTAAACTGATAGTGTTGTGTTTCTGCAGGAAGATGATGATGCGTCTCCTCTTCAGCTCCACGTTTCGCTTCCTACAGGCCTTCAGATCCACTTCAGTTTCCAACGCACAGCACGTCAGTGTTCTCACACACAACACAAACACACAACACACACACAACACAAACACACACACACACAACACAAACACACACATCCATGTATAGATACAAAAAGAGAATAACATGGACATATGGGGCTCCATAATCTTGGTTTTTAAAAACACTTCCTGTGTCTGTGTGTGTGTGTGTGTGTGTGTGTGTGTGTGTGTGTGTGTGTGTGTGTGTGTAAGCAGATAAGCAGGCTTTGTTGGTCCATCAGTCTCTCCCTTCATCCGGATCCAAACTCCCCAACACACACACCGAGTCATCACGAACCATCACCTGTGAAGGAACTGTGATCAGACACATGAGGGACGGATCTGCTGTGGTACTTACACACACGCACGCACGCACGCACGCACACACACACACACACACACACACACACATTTATACACACACACACACACATTTATACACTCACACACACACACACACACACACACACACACACACACACACACACACACACACACACACATTTATACACTCACACACACACACACACACACACACACACATTTATACACTCGCACACACACACACACACACACACACACACACACACACACACACACACACACACATTTATACACTCGCACGCACACACACACACACACACACACACACACACACACACACACACACACACACACATTTATATACACCAGCACACTCATGCTCACATGAGCTTTTTCGGATTAATAACAGAGATTAACCTTGTGTCCTGTGTGTGTGTGTGTGTGTGTGTGTGTGTGTGTGTGTGTGTGTGTGTGTGTGTGTGTGTGTGTGTGTGTTTGGTGTATAGGTGTTGTTTGCTGACAGTACAGTGAGTGTGAGTTCTGATGCCAGGCCAGTGTGTGTGTCCATACCGAGAAGTACAGGAGAGCACAAGAACACGTCTACACACACAGAGAGCACAGATAAAGATGGTTAATACACAACAAATACACAACAGCTATAACACACCATTACACAAGAATACACACCACTACACACCTATACAACCTGAAAAACATCAGTAAACATCAATACACACTAATACACACCATTACAGACTGCAATACACCACTACACACCTATACACACTGATACACATTAATACACACTAATACACACAAAACTAAAATAAATACACAATGATACAGTACATACAACTAAAACTAATACACACCATAAACTGAATCATGAGTGATTTTCCTTGCTGATGTTCTCAGTTAAACCCAGCTCAGGTGTTGGAGCAGAGGAGGCGGAGCCAATATCAAAGGTGGAGCTTAAACAGCAGGTGGAGATGACAGGTGGCTCATGGTGCACCACCAATCCTTCAGGAGTTAGGATCAGGACCATCAGAGGTGAACGCGTGGAGGAGAACCCTGTCCTGACCTTCTACAGCACTGACCCACACACACACAGTGTGAGTTACCAATCACATACAGCTCACACACACACACACACACACACACACACACACACACACACACACACACACACACACACACACACACCAGCTTCATCATCGTGAGTTTAATCTTCTCTCTGTATCAGGTGATGATGACGAGGGATGATGGTGTGATGTGTGTGTCGGGGAAACACAAAGTTGCAGTGGATCACGCTGATGGAACCAGGATGATCTCCTCCTTCCAGCAGAGGGAGACACAGAGTCTGCAGAACTCAGGTCAGCAGTGTCTGGGTTCTGTCTTAGTCCTCACTCTCATTCCTGTGTCTGTCTCCGTCAGAAAGTTCCTCGTGTTCAGAGTCGGGTTCTGCAGCTAACGCTTCACTCTCATTATTCAGTAGCACAGAGAGCAGCAGATACCCGATGTGTGTGACTGTTGGAGATACGACTGAAACAATAACGTATTGCAGTGTTGTACACCTGCGTTATCGTCAGAGCTGCTGTTATAGAGAATTAAACAACATCTACTGACCAATCACAATCCAGGATCGGATTAAAGCAGACTGAAGGAACCTCAGGGCAGGAAATACTGAGTGCAGAACCCTTTATGATCAGCTGCATGTATAGTGGAGGAGACAGTATCATGTCTGATGGTGTGATCTGAGGCAGTTATCCTCATTAGATGTTGTGTTTTTCAGACAGCAGTGATGGAGGGAGAAGGAGCAGGGTGAAGGTGGAGAAGAGTGGATTCGCCACAGTGATAATGAACTGTGAGGAGAAAAGTGGCAAAGTTCTCTTTAGAGACGGAACCACCATCAGCGCTACAGCACACGGATCATACAGGGTGAGAGCAGATGAAGGGATCTATGGATGGATGGATGGATGGATGAGGTTAATTGGAAAGGCAACTGAATGGATATGAAATAATGTGAAGATGGAAAAATATATTGGTGGATAGAGATAAAGATAGTGACCCCCCCCCCTCTCTCTCTCCCTCTCTCTCTCTCTCTCTCTCTCTCTCTCTCTCCATGCTGTAGGTGAGTCTCCCTGATGGAGGTTGTCTGTCTGTCTGTAAGGATGGTGTGGCTGTGTACAGCAGTACAGGACCTGAAGGAGAGCAGCGTGGACGTTACATCATGAGTCACTCTAATGGTTTAGTGTGTGAGCTCACTGACTCCGATGGAAACAACTACCAGGTCTGTTAACACACACACACACACACAAACACACACACACACACACACACACACACACACACACACACACATCTGATGCATGAACTCTGCATGAGTGTGTTTTGGTTTGTGTAGGTCACAGCAGAGGGCAGAGTCTCCATCACACACACACACACTGACACGGAGACGCAACACAACACCTGCCTCAGTACACACCCACCTCGGTAAGTGGCACAGAGGAGGAATACAACACACACACACACACACACACACACACACACACACACACACACACACATATATATATACAAGTCACTTATCTGTGTGTGTGTTTTACAGGTTATTTATGGTGTATGCTGATGGTTCTGCAGTTGAGTTCCTCTCCTCTCAGACTGTAGATAAGATTCTGCAGGAGAACACACATCCTTCAGTCGCTGTGATTAGAGAAGCTATACCACACACACACGGTCAGTACACACACACACACACACACACACACACACACACATATAGTCAGTACACACACATAGTCAGTACACACACACATCCTTTAGTCGCTGTGATTAGAGAAGCTATACCACACACATTCAGTACACACACACATAAGGTCAGTACACACACACACACACACACACACACACACACACACACACACACACACACACACACACACATATAGTCAGTACACACACATAGTCAGTACACACACACATCCTTTAGTCGCTGTGATTAGAGAAGCTATACCACACACATTCAGTACACACACACATAAGGTCAGTACACACACACACACACACACACACACACGGTCACTCCACACACACACACACACACACACACACACACACACACACATGGTCACTCCACACACACACACACACACACACACACACACACACACACACACACACACACACACACACACGGTCACACACACACACACACACACACACACACACACACACACACACACACTGACACACTCTTCAGTCGTATATTTTACATTTCATGGCATCAAAACATCTGCACAAAGTTGGGACAAGGCCGTGTCTCCACTGTGTGGCGTTCTCTCTTCTCTTTATAACAGTCTGTACACGTCTGGGGACTGAGGAGACAAGCTGCTCAAGTTTAGGAATAGGAATGTTCTCCTATTCTTGTCTAATGCAGGCTTCTAGTTGTTCAACTGTCTCAGGTCTTCTTCTATCATCTTCCTCATTATGATGCACCAAATGTTTTCTATGGGTGAAAGATCTGGACTGCAGACTGGACATTTCAGTACCTGGATTCTTCTTCTACACAGCATGATGTTGTAATTGATGCAGTATGTGGTCTGGCATTGTCATGTTGGAAAATGCAAGTTCTTCCCTGAAAGAGACGACGTCTGGATGGGAGCACATGTTGTTTTAGAATTTGGACCATCGGAGATGCAGGCTTCTGAACTGAACGCTGATAACAACTTGGGTTGTCCTGGTCCTCTTTAGTCCGGATGACATGGGGTCTCAGTTTTCTGTCTGAGGGCCCGAAGATCACAGCATCCAGTATGGTTTTCCGGCCGAGACCCTTACGCACAGAGATTGTTCCAGATTTTCTGAATCTTTGGATGATATGATGCACTGTAGATGATGAGAACTTCAAACTCTTTACATCATACCTGTCCCAACTTTTTTGGAATGTGTAAATCCAAAATGAGACAATATTTGGCAGGACATTTCAAAATGTCTCACTTTCAACATTTGATATGTTTCTATATTCTATTGTGAATAAAATATAAGTTTATAAGATTTGTAAATTATTGCATTTTTCTTTTTTATTCACAATTTGTTCAGTGTCCCAAATTTTTTGGAATCGGGTTTGTAATGTGTTTGTAGTGTTTAATGTAAAGTTGTCTTTATGTGTGCGTGTGTGTGTTGTTTATTACAGATGCATTTGAGATCACAATTCTGAAACCCTTCTCTGATCTGAGCTCCTATTGGCTCCCACCCACACACCTGGATGATATCATTCCTGCCAACCTCAGATCCAGGAGGTGGGACACGTTCCCTTCCTCTGAGGTAAACACGCGCACACACACACACACACACACACACACACACACACACACACACACACACACACATACACACAACAACCAATCAGCTGCCTTAAAATAGGGCTCATGTCTTTCCTTTACTGTGTTCCAGGTGAAGACCCGTGGGACTCCATTCGGAATGTCTTTGGGTCGAGATTTAGAACTGAAGAATAGAACCACAAGGGGTTCTGATCCGACCCCTCCCCTTCTGCAGAACCCCAAAACATTAGTGATCCGCCGTATCATTGAACACACCCCATTCTCACAACAACAACAACAACACCTTCAGCACAACCTGCTGGTACAACACACACACACACACTCTCACACACACACACACACACACACACACACACACACACACACACACACACAGACACACACCATTTACACAACACCATCAACACCTGCAGCACAACCTGCTGGTACAACACACACCACACACACACACACACACACACACACATACACACACACACACCATTTACACAACACCATCAACACCTGCAGCACAACCTGCTGGTACAACACACACACACACACTCTCACACACACACACACACACACACACACACACACACACACACACACACACACACACACACCATTTACACAACACCATCAACACCTGCAGCACAACCTGCTGGTACAACACACACACACACACACACACACACACACACACACACACACACACACACCATTCACACAACAACAACAGCAACTTCAGCACAACCTGCTGGTACAACACACACACACACACACACACACACACACACACACACACACACACACACACACACACCATTCACACAACAACAACACCTTCAGCACAACCTGCTGGTACAACACACACACAGATATACACACACACACACACACACACACACACACACACACACACCATTCACACAACAACAGCACCTTCAGCACAACCTGCTGGTACAACACACACACAGATACACACACACACACACACACACACACACACACCATTCACACAACAACAGCACCTTCAGCACAACCTGCTGGTACAACACACAGATACACACACACACACACACACACACACACACACACACACACACACACACACACACACACCATTCACACAACAACAGTAACACCTTCAGCACAACCTGCTGGTACAACACACACACACACACACACACAGTTGTCTATTAATATTAATAATGAATAGAATAAGAACCATAGCTCCAGTGTCTGAGGTCCAAATGCTCCTCATCTAAAAAACATGGAGCAGTAACGTAACCACGGCTGAAAGTTCTGCTGAAAGCTGATTGGTTGAAGGTGCTCCATGTTTATAAAGTGATTCAGTGAAGTTTAGTAACACATCGTTGCAGAACTTCCTATTTCACTTCATTTCTTGAAAAAGAGCTATTTAAATGTAACCCCGCCTTGTGTGTGTGTGTGTGTGTGTGTGTGTGTGTGTGTGTGTATACAGTTGTACATAAACAAGCTCCTGCAGAGAGAGAAGCTGAAAGACGAGATGAAGCTGAAGGATCCTGAAACAGTTTTAGAGAAACTTCACATCACTGATCTTCACCTTCTGCAGGTCCTTCACTGTGGTCATGTCCCAAACCACACACACACTATACACTATATAGTGCACTTAAACCCAGTTCTTTTACTGTTTCATTCAGTGTTTTATCTGATGTGTAACCGAACTTTCCCTCTCACTGCAGTCTCACTCAGACTCATCAGCAGATGCTCCGTCTCCTCTGTCCAGTGAGTGTCTTCACATTCCACACTCTTCAATTCTCTCAACGAGACACTCTGCTGTAACCATGGCAACTATTCAACTATGTTACTATAGCAACAGTTCAGTAGTAACTATGTACACAGTGTACACTAACACTACAATAATATCCCTCTGGTCTGACTTTTACCTCTGTGTGTGTGTGTGTGTGTGTGTGTGTGTGTGTGTTTGTGTGTGTGTGCGTGTGTGTGTAGTGCACTCTCTGTACTCTCAGGCTGTAGGTGTGTCCGATTCTCCTCTGTCGAATCAACACGATGATCAACATGGAATACACAGGTAAAAAACACACACACACACACACACACACACACACACACACACACACACACACACACACACACAATCTGTGTTTTAAGATAAAACTCTGTGGTTTTTTTGGATTTTTTACAGTAAACAGCAGCGGAAATCTGAGTGGGAGAACAGAATCCACCAACACAGGTTACAATCATACATCAATCAAACACAATCAATTAATCAATCAATATTATATGGAGGGTGCAAATATAATATATATTCGTGTGCAATGTTGGAGAACCTGATGGGATTGTGGTGCGTGATGTTCAGGTTGGAGCTGCAGGAGGAGCTGAGGCATCGCTCGGCTCTGAGGAACCGCATCATCATGCAGTATTTCCAACCCGAGGTGCAGGACCTGATTCGCTCCATCCAGCAGGTAAGTGCTGTTACTGCTTCTGCTGAAACTCTGAGGTATAATTAGGTGTTAAAGAATTTCTGCTCTTTCACAGAAACCGAGGCTGACAACTTCTTCTCCAACTCTTTCTTCGCTCCCTAAAAGAAGAGACGCCGGATTACAGAACTTCAGCAGCTCCATGTAACGCTCAGGCTTTATTCCAGTCTATACAAATCTATCCAGAGAACAACCTTCAGTGCTCAAGTGCAAATATTCTATTTAATATAGATAATAGACCTTGTCTCAAAGCAGCAAACAAAGGCGTCTCCTTCTGTTCTGTAGCAGATTTACATCTGTGACTTCAGAATATTTAGTGGTGGAAAGGTGATGATTTATGAGCTAACTTTAGTCCCCTGGTGTTAATTGTATACATGTATGATTTAAGTAGTAAAACATAAAAAGGAAAAAAAACCTCGTGTGTCTGTCAAGGAATGTTGTATGGAAGTTATTTTTCCACAGGTGAAAGGTCACATGAGATTCTGCTTCTGATTGTTTACACACAAAAGACAGACCACTAGAGGGTGCAGCTGAGCTTGATTAAGCTTTTTATCCTGTTTCTTCTGATTGTGAACAATTATATTTAATAAATATTCAATATACAATATGTTCAATATCATACATTTAATTTGTTTTGTTTTTTATGTGTGAAATATAGTATTTTTACATTGTATTCAAAAATAGCTTAAATTCCATTAAGAAATCAAAATAAACAACTTAACGTAATTTATTAAATAAAACACTTTATAATTATATAAACTTTATATATTAATTTAACTATTCAGAAAATTAATAAATAATATCTATAAAATATATGAATATTCCTAATAATATTTATTTCATTTGTAGAATATCAAATAAAACCAACAAAATATCATGTATATCAGTTATGAATAATTAAGGAAACATCTATAACAATCTATTACAATGCATTTATATTTAAAAAAGGGATAAATGTAAAATTTATTATAAACAAAAAATACAGTCTTTTACAGTAAATATTACATTTACATATTACAATATATTACATATTAAATAGTCAGATTTAATATTTAAAGACATTACTGCAATAATAAACTTACAGCTGAAAGTTATTTCTATAACACACACAAACACACACACACACACACACACACACACACACACAGAAACCAGGGAAAGGGAAGTAAAAGTGTGATGTGTGTTTAGTTTAGAGAAAGAGAAAGAAATCCGCAGGAGAGTCAGGAACTGCAGAAGAGCAGGAGAAGGCCAGGTGATGTCGTCTGTATGCATTAAATCACCAAATTATTCCTGAGGGGTTTTGATGACCATCAGGATAAAGAGGGGAAAAGCTAATTACTTCCACAGTCAACAGATTTAAGTATTCAGTATTCAGTCCCCAGTATTCAATACTCTGAATTCAGTATTCAGCTCTCTTTATCAACACCCAGAATTCAGTAGTCAGTAATAAGTGCTCAAAATTAAGCAGTAGTTTAGTGTGTGTGTGTGTGTGTGTGTGTGTGTGTGTGTGTGTGTGTGTGTGTGTCATAGTACAGTCATTGAGATTAAACTGGTATCGCTACACCCCCATTACTAATGCAGTGTAATGAGCAGTGTGGAATTCTGTGTTACAGCGAGAAGTCTCAGAGTCCACTTCTGTTTAAAGTCCATCTCGGTTTTCCCTACAAGTGATCACTTCCTCATAGTCAAACAAGAAGCGGTCGTTATTTTTCTACACACACACACACACACACACACACACACACACACACACACACACACACACACACACACACACACACACAAAAGAAAGCAGCTGAATGGTTACAGACAGAAGACAAAGACTAAGGTTTGAAAAGCACTGGAGTTGTGAAAGGGGAGAGAGAGAGAGAGAGAGAGAGAGAGAGAGAGAGAGAGAGAGAGGGAGGGACAGAAAGACAGATAGAGAGAGAGATAGAGAGAGAGAGAGAGAGAGAGAGAAACAGGAAGAGAAGTTTTACATTCTGTGTGATAAAGTGATGGGATTTTAGTGCTACGGAACACACAAACAACGCAATGTTGTAGAATACACAAGAGGAGCAGATAAACCATAGAGATTTAAACACACACACACACACACACAACACACACACACACACACACACACACACACACACACACACACACACACACACACACTGACCCTGAACTTACCGGACTTTGCACTGAGGTAAGTCAAAAAGTTTCATTTATTTTCATTTAAGAGAGAAGAGATACTGTGTTGAATTTCATATCCAAACATTCACACACACACACACACACACACACACACACACACACACACACACACACACACACACACACACACACACACACACACGTGGGGATGCAGCAGGTGCTTCTCAACATGTTGTGGCTGATCCCTCAAAAGGTATTCACCATTGTTTAGCTACAGTATCAACGGTCACATATGTGTGTGTGTGTGTGTGTGTGTGTGTGTGTGAGTGTGAGTGAGTGTGTGTGTGTGTGTGTGTGTGTGTGTGTGTGTGTGTGTGTGTGTGTGTGTGTGTGTTTGTGTCTGTGTGTGTGTGTGTGTGTGTGTGTTTGTGTCTGTGTGTGTGTGTGTGAGTGTGTTCAGCAGTGAAACCTGTTAAATTGCATGTTAAGATTTGAGATTTTTTTTTACATTTCTGTCCGAAAAAATGACTTACAGTGACACCATTGCAAGATAAATAAAGAGTTGTGTTAGAGTGTAACAGTGTGTATTAGTGTGTTAGTGTGTATTTGTGTGTCGGTGTGTATTAGTGTGTATTAATTTAGGTTAGTGTGCATTAGTGGGTGTTAGTGTGAATTAGTGTGTAGTAGTGTGTATTATTGTGTGTCTGTGTGTATTAGTGGGTGTCAGTGTGTATTGTTGGTGTTAGTGTGTATTAGTGTGGGTCAGTGTGCATTAGTGGGTGTTAGTGTGTTGTAGTGTGTATTAGTGTGTGTCTGTGTCTATTAGTGTGTGTTAGCATATATTAGTGGGTGTTAGTGTGTATTAGTGTGGGTCAGTGTGCATTAGTGGATGAATGTGTATTAGTGTGTGTCTGTGTGTATTAGTGTGTGTTTGTGTGTATTAGTGGGTGTTACTGTGTATTAGTGTGTAGTAGTGTGTATTAGTGTGTGTCTGTGTGCATTAGTGGGTGTCAGTGTGTATTAGTGTGTGTTAGTGTACATTAGTGGGTGTCAGTGTGCATTAGTGTGGGTTAGTGTGTGTCTGTGTGTATTAGTGTGGGTTAGTGTGCATTAGTGGGTGTTAGTGTGTATTAATGTATTAATGTGGGTGTCTGTGTGTATTAGTGTGGGTTAGTGTGTATTAGTGTGGGTCAGTGTGTATTAGTGTGGGTCAGTGTGCATTAGTGGTGCATTAGTGGGGGTTAGTGTGCATTAGTGGGTGTTAGTGTGAAATAATGTGGGTCTGTGTGCATTAGTGGGTGTTAGTGTGTATTAATGTATTAATGTGGGTGTCTGTGTGTATTAGTGTGGGTTAGTGTGTATTAGTGTGGGTCAGTGTGTATTAGTGTGGGTCAGTGTGCATTAGTGGTGCATTAGTGGGGGTTAGTGTGCATTAGTGGGTGTTAGTGTGAAATAATGTGGGTCTGTGTGCATTAGTGGGTGTTAGTGTGTATTAATGTATTAATGTGGGTTAGTATGTATTAGTGTGGGTCAGTGTGCATTAGTGGGGGTTAGTGTGCATTAGTGGGTGTTAGTGTGTATTAATGTATTAATGTGGGTTAGTATGTATTAGTGTGGGTCAGTGTGCATTAGTGGGGGTTAGTGTGCATTAGTGGGTGTTAGTGTGTATTAATGTATTAATGTGGGTTAGTGTGTATTAGTGTGGGCTAGTGTGTATTAGTGTGGGTCAGTGTGCATTAGTGGGGGTTAGTGTGTATTAGTGTGTGTCAGTGTGCATTAGTGGATGTTAGTGTGTATTAATGTGGGTCTGTGTGCATTAGTGGCTGTTAGTGTGTGTTAATGTGGGTTAGTGTGTATTAGTGTGGGTCAGTGTGCATTAGTGGGGGTTAGTGTGTATTAGTGTGGGTTAGTGTGCATTAGTGAGTGTTAGTGTGTATTAATGTGGGTCTGTGTGCATTAGTGGGTGTTAGTGTGTGTTAATGTGGGTTAGTGTGTATTAGTGTGGGTCAGTGTGCATTAGTGGGGGTTAGTGTGTATTAATGTGGGTCTGTGTGCATTAGTGGGTGTAAGTGTGTGTTAATGTGGGTTAGTGTGTATTAGTGTGGGTCAGTGTGCATTAGTGGGGGTTAGTGTGTATTAGTGTGGGTTAGTGTGCATTAGTGGGTGTTAGTGTGTATTAATGTGGGTCTGTGTGCATTAGATTGTGTTAGTGTGCATTAGTGGGTATCATTGTGCATTCGTGGGTGTTAGTGTGCATTAGTGTGGGTTAGTGTGCATTAGTGGGTGTTAGTGTGCATTAGTGTGTGTCTGTATGTATTAGTGTGGGTTAGTGTGCATTAGTGGGTGTTAGTGTGTATTAATGTGGGTCTGTGTGCATTAGTGGGTGTTAGTGTGTGTTAATGTGGGTTAGTGTGTATTAGTGTGGGTCAGTGTGCATTAGTGGGGGTTAGTGTGTATTAGTGTGGGTTAGTGTGCATTAGTGGGTGTTAGTGTGTATTAATGTGGGTCTGTGTGCATTAGTGGGTGTTAGTGTGTGTTAATGTGGGTTAGTGTGTATTAGTGTGGGTCAGTGTGCATTAGTGGGGGTTAGTGTGCATTAGTGGGTGTTAGTGTATGTTAATGTGGGTCAGTGTGCATTAGTGGGGGTTAGTGTGTATTAGTGTGGGTTAGTGTGCATTAGTGGGTGTTAGTGTGTATTAATGTGGGTTAGTGTGTATTAGTGTGGGTCAGTGTGCATTAGTGGGGGTTAGTGTGTATTAGTGTGGGTTAGTGTGCATTAGTGGGTGTTAGTGTGTATTAATGTGGGTCTGTGTGCATTAGTGGGTGTTAGTGTGTGTTAATGTGGGTTAGTGTGTATTAGTGTGGGTCAGTGTGCATTAGTGGGGGTTAGTGTGTATTAGTGTGGGTTAGTGTGCATTAGTGGGTGTTAGTGTGTATTAATGTGGGTCTGTGTGCATTAGTGGGTGTTAGTGTGTGTTAATGTGGGTTAGTGTGTATTAGTGTGGGTCAGTGTGCATTAGTGGGGGTTAGTGTGCATTAGTGGGTGTTAGTGTGTGTTAATGTGGGTCTGTGTGCATTAGTGGGGGTTAGTGTGTGTTAATGTGGGTCTGTGTGCATTAGTGGGGGTTAGTGTGTATTAGTGTGGGTTAGTGTGCATTAGTGGGTGTTAGTGTGTATTAGTGTGGGTTAGTGTGCATTAGTGGGTGTTAGTGTGTATTAGTGTGTAGTAGTGTGTATTAGTGTGTGTCTGTGTGTTGGTGTGTATTAGTTTGTGTCAGTGTCTGTTAGTGTTTATTAATGTGTACATTAGTACTGAAGAGTTCAAATACACTGTACAATAACATACAGTAACACACACAACTGACATAAAACTATACACTTACACACTTTAACACACATTTAAATACAAACTAATACACACACACACACACACACACACAAAACCAGTCAGTAATTTGGACGCAGCTTCTCCTGCAGTGTATATTTATTTTTTTGTTTTTTTTTACAACATTGCACATTTATACCAAACTAGCAAAGATCACGTTTGAAATTTTGAAGTAAACAAAAACGTGTTAAAGAACCCAGAATGATTTATATTTTAGTTTGTCCAAAGTAACTCCAAAAAGCTTTGATGTTGCTTTACAAATGCCGTTATCTCATAAGCTTAATGAGTTCATTACCTGGAAAGGTTTCCCAATAATCTTGTGGATTTCCCAGAGGTGTTGAGTGCTTGTTGTCTGCTTTTTCATCACTCTCTGGTCCAACTCATCCCAAACCATCTGAACTGGATTTAGATGGGGTGATTGTGAAGGCCACGTCATCTGATACAGCACACCATACTCTCCATCTTGAACAAAAAGCTCTTTCAGAACTTAGAGGTGTGTTTGGGGTCTTTGTCCTGTTAGAAGACAAACGATTGTCAGTGAAGTGTAAACCAGGTGAGATGTCTGCATGCTCCTGCAGAATTCTGTGGTACCCATGCTGATTAAGTGTGTTCTCAATTTTAACTAAATCATTAAAAGTGTCACCAGCAAAGCATCCTCACATATCACACCTCTGCCTTCATGCTTCACAGTAATAACCACACATTCAGGACCTGTCTGTTCACTCTCTGTATGTCTAAAAAAGACACAGCGTTTAGAACCAAACATCTCAAATTTGGACTCATCAAACATAAGGGCTGATTTAAAGTCCATTCCTTCTGTTTCTTTTCCAAAACAAGTTTCTTCTGCTTGTTGTTCTTCTGAAGTAATGGTTTCTGAAGTAATGGTTTCTTTGCTGCAAGTCCATCATGAAGGTCTGACTCCCACAGCCCATGTTGAAATGTCTAACACATTCGAACTCCAAGAAGCATTTATGTTCATCAGCAGTTTCGGAGGCTGGTGATTCTAATAAACGGATCGTGTGCAGCAGAGGTAGCTCTCGGTCTCATGAGAGTCTGTTTCATTATAGCGTTTGATGGTTTTGGAGACTGAGATATTTCAGATCCACTGAGCTTCATTTCTGAAAGTAATAATGGATCTTTTCTGGTTCTTGTTAGAATCTGGATTTGTACAGTAGTTTGTTTCGTTTCGTTTCGTTTTCGTTTCGTTTTCTCCCGCTTATCCGTATTTCGGGTCGCGGGGGCAGCAGTCTAAGCAGTAACCCCCGCCTTCGACTGCTGCCCAATCCTCACAGCACCGTCCCTTACGGTCCCTCCTGCAGGTGGTGAGCCCACGGGAAGGCGGCCCTACGTCACTTCGACGTTACGGACCTTGATGTTTCCCTCGCAAGGGACCCCCGGAGCATAGAGGGTTAAGGGCCTTGCTCAAGGGCCCAAGGGTGGCAGCTTGGCGATACCGGGGCTTGAACCCCAGACCTTCCGATTGGCAACCCAGCGCCTTAACCGCTGGAGCCACCACTCCCTCTACAGTAGTTTGTAGCAGCACTAATAGTGATATTGACTCTGTACTCACACTTTCCTCTGCACAACACAACATAAAACCTAAAGCTCATTAAGAAGAAAAGAAATGTCCCAAAGGAAGTGTTGATAAAACACACCTGTGACCTGAAACCCATTCCAGGTGACACCTCGTGATTCTGATGAGAGAATGATAGAAGTTTGTGAAGCAGCATCAAAGCGACATCAAGTTCCTTTGGACACGTTTTTGTTTGCTACAGAATTCCAGACGTGTTCTTTCATAGTGTGGATTCTTTAATATTCATGTACAATGTTGTAAATAATCAAAATAAAAATCACTGCAGGAGGCACTGTGTCCAAACTACTGACTGGTTCTGGGTGTGTATGTGAATTATGTTGTATTTGTATGTGTGTTAAAGTGTGTTTGTGTGTTAGTGTATAGTTGTATGTCAAGTCAAGTCAAGTCAAGTTTATTTGTATAGCGCTTTTCACAACAGACATTGTCTCAAAGCAGCTTTACAGAAAACAACAGTGAAGGTGAATGGTGTGCGTTTGTCCCTGATGAGCAGCCGTGGCGACAGTGGCAAGGAAAAACTCCCTTAGATGATATGAGGAAGAAACCTTGAGAGGAACCAGACTCAAAGGGGAACCCATCCTCATATGGGTGACATCAAAAGTTTGGTCATAAATCTTTCAACAATACAGAACAATTTGTGATCATCATAGATCCAGCATCAGCTTCTCCATGCCAGGGCCTTTAAACACTCGGCATCTACTTCTCCATGATCATCCATAGGTCCATAATCTTCACGAGGTGGGACGTGACTGGAGCTGGCCAAACCTCAGGATGCCTCGGGATGGGGAGAGAAAGAGAAGCAGTGGAGAGGAATTAGCGTAGCTGCTGTTCATGATATTAACAGCACAAGTTGATAATGTGCATGTGATCAGATGTTCTGGAGCACAAGGTTGTGATGTGATGTGTGTGATGTGTGTTATGTGTAGGCTTTGCTAAAAAGATATGTTTTTAATCTACACTTAAACTGGGAGAGTGTATCTGAACCCCGAACACTGTCAGGAAGACTATTCCAGAGTTTAGGAGCTAAATGTGAAAATGATCTACCGCCTTTAGTGGACTTTGCTATTCTAGGAACTACTAGAAGCCCAGAGTTTTGAGATCTCAGGGAGCGTGACGGATTGTAGCGTGTTAAAAGACTGGATAGATACATGGGAGCCAAACCATTTAGTGCTTTATAAGTGAGTAGCAGTAGTTTGTAGTCTATTCGAAACTTAATAGGAAGCCAATGTAGGGACGATAAGATTGGGGTTATATGATCGTATTTTCTTGACCTAGTAAGAACTCTTGCTGCGGCATTCTGAACTAACTGAAGCTTGTTTATTAATGATGCAGGACATCCACCTAGTAATGCATTACAGTAGTCTATTCTAGAGGTCATAAACGCATGGACGAGCTTCTCTGCATCAGATATAGATAACATATTTCTTAGCTTAGAAATATTTCTAAGGTGAAAGAAGGCTGTTTTTGTAACTTGATTGATGTGATTTTTAAAAGATAAGTTGCTGTCTAAAATAACTCCCAGGTCTTTTACTGTTGAACTAGTAGTTACAGAACAACCGTCTAAATGCAGGCTGAGATGCTGGAGCTTCTGTGTACTATTTTTTGGGCCGATGAGCAAAATCTCCGTTTTATCAGAATTTAATAGCAGAAAGTTATGGGTCATCCAATCTCTTATTTCTTCAACACACTCAGTTATGCGAGCTAATTGAGCTGTATCGCCTGGTTTGGATGAAATATATAGCTGGGTATCATCAGCATAACAATGGAAGCTAATTCCATGCCTTCTAATAATATTTCCTAATGGAAGCATGTATATTGTAAAAAGCAGGGGTCCCAGAACTGACCCTTGTGGCACGCCATAATTTACTAGCATTATCCTGTATAGCTCTCCATTTAAATCTACGAAATGGTAACGATTGGACAGGTAGGATTTAAACCAGCTTAATGCCTGTCCCTGAATACCGATGTAATTCTGTAAGCGATCGAGGAGAAGATCATGATCTATAGTGTCGAACGCAGCACTAAGATCTAGTAAAACTAATAGGGAGATGTAGCCTTGGTCTGAAGATAAAAACAGGTCGTTAGTGATTTTAACTAGAGCAGTTTCTGTGCTATGATGGGGCCTAAAACCTGACTGAAACTCTTCAAAGATATTGTTCTCCTGCAAGTGGTTACATAACTGGGCAGCGACAATCTTTTCTAAAATCTTAGACATAAATGGGAGATTTGAAATTGGTCTGTAATTCGATAGCGTGTTTGGATCCAGATTAGGTTTTTTAATGAGGGGCTTAATAACTGCTGACTTGAGGGGTTTAGGGACATGACCTAACGATAGTGAGGAGTTAATAATATTTAAAAGAGGCTCACCAGCTGTATATAACACTTCCTTCAGTAGTTTAGTGGGAATTGGATCTAACTGACATGTTGTTAATTTAGCTTTCATAATAGCATCATACAGCTCTTCCTGTCCTATACATGTAAAACAGTGTAGTTGTGGGGTTGTAAGTACGATTGTGTCGGGAGATGCTGTCAGAGGTTGAACTGCCACAATTGTTTTTCGAATGTTATCTATTTTTTCAGTGAAGAAATTCATAAAGTCTTCACTACTAAACTGTGATGGAACACATTTTTCAGATCCCTGATTTGTTGTTAATTTAGCGACTGTACTGAAAAGGAACCTGGGGTTGTTTTTGTTATTTTCTATGAGTTTGCTCAGGTGTTCAGCTCTAGCAGCTTTTAGCGCCTGTCTGTAGCTAAGCATACTGTCTTTATACGCAATTCTAAATACCTCCAATTTAGTTTTCCTCCCATTTTCTCTCCAGATTACGTGTTGTTCTCTTTAGGGCATGCGTATGACTATTATACCAAGGTGCAGGTGCTTGTTCTCGAACCTTTTTTAACCGGATGGGGGCAACAGTGTCTAAAGTGCTAGTGAGGATAAGGTCTATGTTGTTTGCCATCTCATCAAGATGATCAGCAGTTATGGGTTTAATATGAAACTGAGATAAATCAGGCAGGTTATTTATGAATCTGTCCTTAGTGGTTGGAATAATAGTCCTACCAGGTCGATACCGTGGTGAAACACGGTTAATCTGCTCTACCGGTAGTGTGTACAGTAGGAGATAATGGTCTGTGATGTCATCATTCTGGGGTAAAATATCTATATCAGTGACGTCTGCTCCGTGGGATATTATTAAGTCTAGTGTGTGGTTAAAACGGTGGGTTGGTCTGGTGACGTTTTGTTTAACTCCAAAAGAGTTTAGTAAATCGACAAATGATAATCCTAGGGCATCGTTTTCATCATCTACATGAATATTAAAATCTCCTACAAGCAGCACTTTATCAAAGCTGATCAGGAGGTCTGAGAGAAAACAAGCAAACTCATGAAGAAAATCAGCGTAGGGTCCTGGGGGTCTGTACACGGTGACCAGAGCGAGTTTTCTATGCATGTCTGAAAGTGCAATTTTAAGAACGAGCACTTCAAATGATTTAAAGCTGAATCCTAATCTCTGACTAACATTAAGAGAAGCACTATAAATGGTTCCTACACCCCCCCCACGACCAGTCAGAAGGGGCTCATGCTTATAAACATATCCTGACGGTGTCGACTCGTTTAGATCCATATAATCACCTGGTTTAATCCAGGTCTCAGTGAGACAGAGTGCATCGAGATTATTATCTGTGATCATCTCATTTACAATGTGAGTATGTGAGTTATGTGTGTTAGTGTTTGTTGTGTGTTGTGTGAGAAACCTGTTGGAGAGGTTTTAACATATAACTGACTTAAAACACACTTAACTTTCATTTCAAGGGCGTGTAATGGTACAATGGCTTTAACACACACACACACACACACACACACACACACACACACACACACACACACACACACAAATAAACTGAGTAAATAACTTCCTGTTAAAAAAGGAAGCAGAAATGAAACGGAAATTTCGCACCTTGGGTTTTTGAGATATGACTGTAAGTGTGTGTGTGT